>NC_079170.1:16744401-17344401 GCF_947568905.1 Ostrea edulis | reverse complement strand
CACAGAAAAACCGGGTAGCGGTACGTATACATGTATACATTACTGATTGTTTGTGGACTATTGATGGAGTCGACGATGTTTAAGCAGGGATTCGGATAATTTTTCAGATTTTTCCACTTAGGCCTATTTTATAAATGCATGGCAATTAAGTATAGTTGATATAAAGATATACATATAGTGTGGTATTGAAGGCAGACGCAGGTAAATGAAGTCGCAATTTTCAGCAGTCGTTACAGACGTGTTTCCTGTAACCTTTAGGACTAGTGGAGGTCACCCGTTCTTAACTTTGTGTTTTTGTGAAGAAATTGCATCGTTTCTGAACTCTAGTGTGGATTGGTCCACTCCTCAGTCAATCTCTACACAGAGTTATCGTTCCTTACACTCACTTTGGGTAGGGACGTAATCAACGCGAGCTTATGACTCGTGCTTACTGGGATTTCCTCGTTCATGGGGATAATTACACGCCCCAATCCCTAGCACGAAGGAGGTTCAACGGGTTACCCTACCTTTGTAAGTGAGAGCAAGGAACGACAACTCTGGGTAGAGATTGCTCGGACAGTCTACACGAGTTTAGTCAAGGAAAAACAGGACCAGATTTGTCCGCCAATGATGTTGGTTGAAATTTTCCTTGAAACTTGACCTTGTAACAAATTTGTCATGGTACAGGGAAACTTTCATAGTGTGGTCAATTTTAGTTTAATTTTGTTCTGGAAATAATCGAAACAAATAAATGAAATGGAAACAATCGTCTAAATGACGGCTTTTAAACATTTGTTTTGCAGTTAATTTTATGTTTATAATGACATAAATTGCTATTGTAAATGGATGATGAACAGAAGAGGATTTTAATGAGAGACGGGTTTATATTTAAGATTTGAAGTGTGTAATTTTAAAACTGTTTAATATAATTCACTGCTTATTTTCCGGGCTATTCAAGCCAGGATTACTTTGATTATGAACTGTCCGTCACTGTCCGTCTGTAAAATGAGGATTAAAGTAGATCCCGTAATTACACATATTAATTGGAGGATTTTGTGCATTTGTTACCGGGTGATAACTCAAACAAGCATACCGGTCACAAGGTTTATTTCATCACAACCAATCAGAATAACATCATTCACAGATCATCCAAATGTTATCCAATAAATCATCCAAAAGATTCTAGAACAAGTAATAACAAATATTAAACATGCACACATTACATATGACACGACATAAAATCACGGACAGACATGACAAAGAAATACTTCCATATTAAGTTCCATTAATCACATAAATAGAATTGTCTTTTCTTCATAAGATCACATCATTAATATAAAATCATAATTAATCAAATTTACTTAATATTCTGCATTTAAAACTAAGAACCCGTCCAGAACACATAATGGCTAGACAAACATATCAAACACCACCTAAACAATACATAAAACACTCTTACCAAATATGTGGTATTAGAATCCGGATGGATCTAAGTAACATGTTGGTCTGGAGTATATCTATATATTAATCATTCATCATCATTAATCCACTTCGTCCCATGGGGTGCATAGGGCGGGTACAGTGGCTTTAATTATCAATTAATACTAACATATATATGACTCATTATGAAATAAACAGAAATAAAATAATCATACTACTCTTACTCTCACTCTATGCATACAATCCATAACATAATTAGTAACTGACCTGATTCTTAGATTGTAGTCTGTAAATCCAAATGTCCAAAGTTTTTAATAAAAGTATAACACAACTGCCCAATTCAATTTCTAAATTCAAACTGAATCTTACACTGACCAAGAACTCTCAAGTGACCAATAATTAAGAAACGAACCGATGAACCATAAAAAACAATCTGTAACCAACCTAAACTATAGCTGGCCATAAGGGAAATACTCCAATATTAAAATTGTTAAATACCAACTATGGAAACCTGTTTGTGTATTCATTGCACATATTAAGCTGATATTATTTATCGTAAAATTAAAAAAAAAAAAAAAAGAACAAACCACTGAACGCATATAGTAATATATTAAATTAAGCATTTTATTATTTCAGACGGGTAAGGATGCTCTACCACACATTTACTAGATTTTAGTAAATTCATGTCATTATGATTCATCGAGTAATAAACGCGGGCAACACACTGGAAATCTTCACAATTATTTTTGACTGAATAGATCGAATACAGTGAAAAAAAAAATATACATGAAATTTAACTTGGTAGAAGAATTTGTTGTTTAAACTTGCAAAATAAACAATTATCTATAGAAGTATCTATATAGAATCCCAGTCCAGTAACTAATTATACAAATATATAAATGGAAATTAGCATATAGCATAATAATTATAATTAATGGGAGTACTTTGACCCCCCCCCCCTTCTCTCCCCCCCCCAGTAAATAAAAATGAATAGTGTTGATATACGGTAGTGATGGTTTGATAGATTCAGTAACGTAATATCTTACAAACTATGTAGGAAAATCTGGGAAACTTTTATTTACTTTAGTATAAACTTTGAAAAGTTGACTAACTATAAAAGTACACTGTAGTTGTATTTTGCGACATCTTTATTTCTTTGGTACAGTATGTTTATGACAAACTGGATGATTTCAGCTTCTCAATCGTCAAGTTCCCATATTTATGTAGCAATATTCCATTATCAACTGCATATGGTGTTTATATCTCTCAACTGATTCGATATGCAAGAGCCTGTTCTTATACATGTATTTACGAACATTCAACCAAGCACTGTTAGTAATGTAAATAATTGATGAATATTAATAAGGGATAGAAAGCATACAGTTGAATCACATCCTTACAGATCCTAATTCAAATCGAGTCACATTCGGAGGGATTTTTAGCCACTTTGACGTTAGGAGACGTTAAATACACTGGAATCGGAAGTAATAAAACTTAAGCTAAGGACAAGGCGGCGGCGGAGGCCTTAGAAGAATGGAAAGACAAAGCAACCCCAGAGAAGAAAGTGGAGAAAACACCCGCCACAAGAATCAACGAACTATGTCAACAAAACATCGAGGTCTGTCAGTAGACATTATTAAATCCTTAAAAATGTGTGTAAATGGTTTGAAGGAATGGGGTGTCTTGTTCATATTTTTATAAATTTGTCAGATATTTTTAAAAGTCTAGAGTTTAACAAAGTTTTTAGTTAATAGAAGACTAGTGCGTTTGAGAAGGGTACGTTGGATGGCCGTGCGAAAACAAATGGTTTGACATTTAGAATCATTTCAGGATTATCATGGTTTCTTTAAACCACTAGCAGTTATATCGTTTGGGTTCGAATTATGATGTACTATTGAGTAGTAAATTCAAACCCAAGTGATATAATTGCCCGTACGTTAAACCAGTGACTTACCGAATTTCACGGCTGTTGGAAAACTATTTCATGCAAGGTGAAGATAACGAACAGTGATCAATCTCATAACTCCTACAAGCAATACAAAATAGATAGTTGGGTAAACACGGATCCCTGGACACACCAGAGGTGGGATGCGCGCAATAATTCAAATGATGCGCGCAATATTTCAATTGATGCACGCACCAAATCAATTACGTGTACTGCTTTTATCAACTGAAGAGATGAGCACATGAATTGAATTTATGACAGGGGATGCTTACTCTTCCTTGGTACCTGATCCCATCTCTGGTGTATCCAGGGGTCCTTGTTTGCCCAACTCTCTATTTTGTATTGCCTATAGGAGTTATGAGATTGATCACTGTTCGTTGTCTTCACCTCTCATGAGTGCAATGGTTTATTTGATGCGCACATCAATTCAATTATTGTGCACAATAATTCAGTTTGAAGTACATATCAAATAAATTACTGCTCTCCTCATTGAAATTGAAGCACGTATCAATTCAATCATTGCTTTCATCAACTGAATTTATGCGAGCATCAATATGGGGGAATTATTGGTCGAAAAAATTAATTTAGAGCTCGGTATAAATCATTTGATGGTCACTTTAATTGGAGATATAATAATTAATTATGTATAACAATTTTGTAAAGAGATCATATAATTCCATTGAATTGAAGATATCCCTATTCAAATAATTCATCTCTCTAAAAGACACATTGCGCACATCAATTGAATTAATGAAATCATTAATTCGATTGAAGAGAGCAATAATTCAATAATATTGCGCACATTAATTGAATTGATGCACGCTATAATTAAATTAAATAGAAAAAGAGTTCAACTATTTTTTGGATTGTTGTCCTCTTCAATTGATTTGTAGCGTGCATCAATTCAATTTTTGATATCATTAATTCATTTGAAGAGAGCACCATCTTAATTATTGCGCGCATCAATTCAGCAGAATAATTAATGCTATCAACAATTCAATTAACGCTCGCAATAATTCTGATTATCTAAACATTTTTTAAATGTTTTAGAGTCCCTGATTCGAAGTTAACGGAATTCACGTTTCAAGTCATTTCCGTTGATTTTGTGGATGTAGCAAATCTTTTGATTTGCATTGGTAACTCGAGTTAGCTTAATCCAAATCATTTGAAATTCGGAAATATTTTAGTGACCGCAATACGCATTTAGATCAGTTGGATTTTGAACATTTTTTCCTGTGTTGCATAGACACATTGTACGTTCAGATAAAGTTCTACTTTATTAAGATAAAAAGTAAATTTTGTTTCTATCTGCAACATATTCTTTCAACTTATATGCAGTTTGGCAGTATTTTTTCTTTAATCTTCAATGATCGCTGGATTTTTTAATTTTGCGAATAGTGAATGGCTCCTGCAATACATAGGGAATTTAGAATGATGAACCTGTAAGAATATTTGACAAAGTACAAAGCTGGATGATGACAATTGTAGCTGTTGCACGAAATATATTAAGTTTTTTGTTTGTAATAAATCCTTAATCTACGATAATGTAGAAATCTCACACTGATGGAGTAAGCAAGTAATGAGGGTGTCTTTTGCAGATAACAAAGAGATATGAGGAACTTGAAAAGGATGGAGGTGATTTTGTGTGCAAACTTGTAATGACCCTGGACAATGGAGAAAATATGGAAGAACATATAGGGAGGGGGAGATCGAAAAAAGAAGCCAAATAAAATGCTGCCTCCTGCGGTCTACAGAGGAGTCACATACTTCAGCGTTTTACAAGAGGTGTGCTTATTGTCAAATGTTGCCCTGTTCATTGTTATAGGCCAGAACAAACCCTTGATATAGCGCAAACATAACCATCTAGAACAACCTTGGTCAATTCAGTGCAAATAGTACACAGCATAATTCAGAAGTGTTGCAATGTTCGCATTTCGCAAATTATGTTGTCATCATAACAGTCTAGTTTGCCAATACAACCTATCATTTGGTCAAATGCTGTCTGACTTGTTTCATGCCGATTGTTAGGCCGTTTCTGGTACACTGAGTTTGACTACGGATAGCTCCGTTTACCTGATCAAGATATAGGGTTCACAGCGGGTGTAACCGGTTGACAGGGGAAGCTTACTCCTCCTAGGCACCTGATCCCACCTCTGGTATATCAAGGAATCTGCATTTGCCCAACTGTCTTATTTTGTATTGCTTATAGGAGTTATGGGTTTGATCACTATTCGTTATCTTCACCTTTCATTCTATAGAACATATTCCCATTAAAAGATCATTTAGAACAGTCATATGATTATTTCTTTGTGTCCTTCCTGCTACTGCCCGTTCCGTCCTCACTTTAATATACATGAATTACATCATGATAAAATAAACCTTGAACATAGTATTTTGATGCCTGTCTTGTATTTTTTCTAAGGACCAGGTATTCCGACAGAAGGGCGATGTTATGAGTGTAAGCCCAAACAGACTGGTTACGTTCTCGTTGTGTATTTCAGCAGAGACAGAGACTGTGAGTATCATTTATACAATACATGTATTTCATTCACAAATATAAGGATAAGCACAACAGAAGTAATAATGTAATTTCGTTTGTAACATGCAGTTTGATTGGTTGATTTGAGCAACATTTATTCACAGACACAACCTATTCTAGCTCTATCCCTAATTCGAAATGTCTGAACAAATCAATTTATTCTTCAATAACTTGCTATGTGCAAGATTATGACGTCATTAATGCTCGACATTTTTGTTTAAAATTAATTCTAAGACATATAAAAATCAATTTGATTTTATGGAATGAATTTGATTGTGAAGTTTATAACACACCTTAGTTCAGATTACGCTTTTTATAAACAGCTTCACATTTGATTAGTATGATGTGCACTTTTGCACATAACATACATTGATATCAAATTCATTCTTTGAATAAGGACAATGATTTTACTTTTGAATTGTTATCTTAAAGTTGGTCAAATCATCAATACTGTAAAATATCTGTGGTAAATCAAGCACAGAATAAATAACAATAATAACAAAAATACTGATGCTATGTACCATTTCAAACAGGGGCAGATATTGATGTAAATAATATCAAAGGATTCATGGAAAGCAAGTTAAAATTTGAATGTGATGTGCTTAAAGATCCAACAAAAGGGAAGCTAACTGAAGTACTGGAATCGACCTCGAGGCATCTGAACGATCATGCAAATGCCTATTACTGTTTCACATTTTTTCTGATGGGCCACGGAAGTCAGGTTAGTATTTTAATTGATAGAATGTTTTTACTGGTTGTTTAATGGTATTAATTAAACGATATACTTTATAAATATGTATTATTGAAATATATTGGGTAGCGAAACGGAGGGAAAATATTACCTTTTAAAGATAAAAAAAAAAGTCAAATATCAGTAAGTTGAATATTTAAATATTGAAAAAAATTTGTAAACAAAATGTGTTTTTATAATAAAGAAAATGTTCTATTGTAGTTTGGAGTGAGAACTGCTGACAAAGAAAACAAGAAAATGACAATAACCGTCGAAGAAATTTTAGACTACTTTAAGAACGATAAAGTGTCCAATTTTAAAGGTAAGGGTTAAGCTCAAGAAAATAACATTTAAAAGAAAAACACAGACGTATCTTAGTTGGTGATTTTGATGCTGGAATAAATATGTTCTTTTTTACTGTCCCGACCTAAACGAAATACAGTTATCACAAATTTGCTGACAGTCTATTGCACCTTGATCTTTTGTACGACAGGTAAACCTAAAGTATTCTTCCTCCAATGTTGTCGAGGCGAGTTACAGCAGGATACAGTGGTACAGCCTGACAGTGATGACGAGGACAGTGGTAAACTGAGAGTGCCAGCCGATGGAGATATCCTCATCGCTCACGCCACCACAGAAGGTAACTCACCGCCTCGGTTTCATTAATGCCCTTTTCAGCATAAGGACTTTTTATTCACTTGATCGATTCTTAAATCTTTCACATCTAATTAAGTAATTTCTTTCTGCTTAAAGTAAGTATAGATGTGTTTGCCCAACTATCTATTTTTATTGCTTATAGGAGTTATGAGATTGATCACTGTTCGTTTTCTTCGCCTTTCATGTGTATAGTTTTCAGTGTCATCAAATTTACAGATTGAAGAACATTTGAAGTATCAGTCTACATGCATACAGTTTCTACTTTCAGGATACAAGGCTTATCGTCAAAGAGACGTTGGGTCTATCTTCATCTATCATTGTATCAAAACATTTGAAACTAACTACGCTACCACTCATCTAGAGGAAATGCTGATCGACGTGAAAGCAGTCGTCGCATTAGACCCAAGATGGAGGCGGACAAAAGAACATTCTCAAATGCCTTGTCATTGGAGCACTTTGACAAAAAAGTTTATGTTGATACCTGCTGATCGCTGACATTTTTAAACTGTAGTCACCGACTACTAAGATTTGTATTCCATTTTGTATTTCGTACATGAACAATTATTTATATTTCGATAAATATCTAATATATATGTATTTAATTAAATCATTATCTAATATACTTTTTATTATAGACCAGCCTTGCAAAACTTCAAAATGATAGCAGTTTGTAGTGTACATTGTACTTGTAAGGTGACCTTGTCCTGGGATGGAAATAAAGACATAACATTATGTTTACCTATATACAAGTTTAGTTTTTGCACTTATTGTATTTTATAACAACACCCCCTCCCCATTGTGGCTGTTGTTGGTCTTGGCAACTAGGCAATGAGTAAAATTTTACCATCTAAATTACACCTGTGTATTGACACCCAAATGGTACAGGCCAAAAACACATCATTGCCTAATGTTATATCATAAAATCAAGCAACAAATTTAGCAGATCTTCTCATTCCGGTTGACGGCAATGAGACGATTTGCAATCACCCCAAACATCAATCATTAAAATGTCAATTTTCAATTAAACAAAAAACCATATGACTATGATTCCGGTGAGCGGCAATCAAAGTGTATCATATATATATGTGATCAAATTGTCACCAAATAATTCAATACATACAATATTGTCCAATCAAATCATTCAATGTCCAATCACAGGAACCAGACGCGCATTCTTCTTGTGTTCTGTACTCAAAAATGTACTTTATCTGGCCCCAAGTTGCCAAGACAGTCTATTCAAACACACTCCATTGTAGTTGTTTCTTTTCCCATAACCAGCACTATATCCAAGAATCGAGCTCAGCTGAAAAATTGAAAACATTTTCCGCAGTACATATTCTTACAACTTTTTGGGATGGGTGGGAAGGGAAATTAAAATGTTGTCTCGACTGTTATCTCACCGTTCTCCCGAAAATGCCTCGTCATAAAAGGAAATGATATCCTATTTGCCAACTTATTTCCGGTAGGATTCCGGAATAGTGTTTCCGAAAAAATCCTCAGAAATAAAATATATTTAAGTCTGGCTAAAATAAATGGATTTATAGTTAATTCTATAAATCTTATTATGATGAATAAAAAAATGTATTTATACCATCGTTTTCATGATGAAATATACTAGCATTCTAATATGTGCTTTCCATAGGCACCTGATCCCACCTCTGGTATATCTAGGGGTATGTGATTGCCAAACTCTCTATTTTGTATTCCTTGTAGGAATTATAAGATTGATCACTGTTTGTTATCTTCGCCTTTGTCAAGGTTGAACACTGGTTGTATCGTAGGAACGGTAGAATGCGACGACTCGGCTCCATTTCAATATCATGTAAAAAGCTCAACACCTCTTCATCTAAATTGCCCTCATTGACTGCGCCCCATATAACGCAGTTCAATTTCATTAATATTTACCAGATCAAAAGTCGCTGCTTGCACAGGCACTCGACGTTTTAAATATCAGTAATAAAAAAGTGTCTTCCTGAATATTATGTTTACAGGAAAACATTTTTTTTATTATAGATATCTAAAACGTCGAGTGCCTGTGGCTGCTTGCTCCGTCATGTCATCGAAGTCGTAAAGCAGACGATACATACCGTAATATGTCTACTTCTACCAGTCAGTGACCTACGCCATCAAGTTTACTGTTCTGTCACATCATCACATCGGCGTAGCTTGGGTTCGAATATTACCGAGGCAGGGGTCTGCGCCCCCCAGAAGCTATCGACATTTTGACAACGTAAAAGGTGTTTTTTTTTTTTTTTACCGAGGCAGCTGCCTCGGTTGCCTCAATGGAAGCTACGCCACTGCATCACTTGGCCTATGTGTGTTGTTTCTTTAAATTAATTTGTATTTTATTCACATCTTTGGTTGTGTTTATTTTTGGTAGCATCAAACGAATACATTTCGTTTACAATGCATGTATGGAAATTCCCGTTCTATAAATAGCGCTAAAATTGGAACAGCCGTTAACGGGGAAGACGCATTCCAGAGAAAAGTAGTCCCACGTGCTTAGTGGAGATGAACTCCGGACGAATTCTTTTTGGACAAAGAAATCAAACGAATTTTTCATCTAATCAGCATAGTTGTTAAGTCATCACTTTAAAAGTTATTAAATGATTTACGTATAAAATGAATATGAAGTAAATATAAGGTGTTCGACCTTAACGTTTGACAGGAATGAAATTACTAGTCTTAAATAACAAATATGTATACAACCATTAAAGTATGACTTACAATAAGCTTTAAATAAATCTGAATAAGTTTACTTATGCGACAGGTTGTTGTACTTACCGCGGTCATATCCTATGCAGAGTTCTTTCGCTACGCCAAGCCATGATGGACCGGTCAATATTACGTCATTCAAAGATACATTACCCGTCATATAGGAAGAATGTTCCTTTTTACACATCTCCATTGATGACGTCCAGTTCTGATGTATGTTTGAAACTTTATGAAAAAATTGAGATAATAAACAATTACCAATCTCATAAATCCTATAAAGATTATCAAATTAGAAAATGAAATAGGAATGAGATACTAAAGACATGCTGGAAATACATGTTCCGATATCTCTATCTCTTTCTAATCAAACGTTTTTTTAATTATTTGTTTTTGTTTCCAATACGTGATATTCTAGAGCTTCTACCTGAGTTCTGACAAACCGCTCTATACGGCACTGAACAATTGATAAACGACACAAAGTAGAATCGGTTGTATGTGTGACATTGTACTGCAACACAGGAAATTTCATCTCTCTTTGTGACGTTGAAATCTGACACAAGAAAAAAGTTAAATATTCACTTTCAGTAAGTAAACATAGATAGGTGCACATGTAATGGAGCTAATCGTTATTATTCGATATGATTCAATTTCTTCCGGGTTTCATGGTTACAGTGTATGTACATGGATGCTCTCACATTAACTAGTATTTAAGGAGAGAAGCTCTCTGACCATTTTATATAATATTGCTTGGTTTCGGATAGTTTACGTTTGATAAACCACATATCATTACGGTTTACAAATATGTGTAAATACGTTCTAAATGCAATCATATTAACATTTTATAAAACATTAATTCCGTTTAATCCATTAAAACTTTTGAAGCAATTCATTTCATGTTGTTGATATACTACTATGTATGTGGTGAAAAATTGCATTTATAGCAACATATTGGAGTGATTGATTGAATATTGTTTAACGTCCCTCTCGGGAATACTTCACTCATATGGAGACGTCACCACTGCCGGTGAAGGGCTGCAAAATCTAGGCCTATGCTCGGCGCTTATGGCCTTTGAGCAGGGATGGATCTTTATCGTGCCACACCTGCTGTGACAAAGGGCCTCAGTTTTTGCGGTCTCATCCGAAGAACCGCCCCATTTAGTCGCCTTCTACGGCAAGCAAGGGGTACTGAGGACCTATTCTAACCCGGATCCCCACGGGACCAACATATAGGAAAAAATCGATTCAGGGTAACAAAAGAAACACAAATAATGATTGGGCAGTATTTGGTTTTAGTCTTTAGAAAAAGCTTATCTTTAGGCCAAACAAATGCAATAAGTTGTTTTTCACATATTTCAATAGGAAAAAATGTTTAATAGATCTCGTGCATGTACTACTGACAGTATGCATATTGTACATCATAAAGAGTTAGTTATGAAGTCTTTACTTACGATACTTTAATTGCTATAGTAAGAAAAATTTACACAGAAGGAATAAGGAATATGCCATATATACGAGAGTTGTTCGATATGTAATGTGTATTGTACCACAGCGCAATAACACTTTGCACGATTTCCTGGATGATGGTACTCTTGAATAGCTCTATCCAATACCTTTCCAACGGTACACACAAGAGTCTTCAGCTCCACATAGTTTTAAACTTATAGTCATTTCAATAGAGCCAATCGTTGACCACTGTTGTAAAAATGGTTGGGAAACGGGTTGAAAATATTGAAGAAATTAGAGCTGATATAAAAGTTCGCAAAACTCAGTCATTCGGTAATGCAGATTTGTACTGAATTGGGGGAAGTTTATGGGTCTGATAAGGTATCTTATGAGACAGTTCGTAGGTGGAGAAAGAAATTTCGAACTGACACAAAGTCCGTCATAGATGCAGCAAAATCTGACCAAACTGTGACTGTAACAGGCAAGACAAATGTCTCAAAAGTCAGGGAAATAATTGAAAGAGATGGCAGATACAGGATTCATGATATTGCCAAAGCTGTTGGCATATCGCTATCACGGGTGCATTTCATTTTGAAGCGTAATTTGAAAGTACGAAAGATTTCTGCCAGATGTATACCGCATATGTAGACAGATGATCAAAACGAGTACGAATACAAACCGTTAAGCAAATCCATAAAATGTTTCCCAAATTCAATTACATGTACACTGATTTGACTGCGGATAACTCCGTTTACCTGATCAGGATATGGAGCTCACGGCGGGTGTGACCGGTCAACAGGGGATGCTTACTCCTCCTAGGCACCTGATCCCACCTCTGGTGTGTCCAGGGGTCGGTGTTTGCCCAAGTATCTATTTTGTATTGCTTGTAGGAGTTATGAGATTGATCACTGTTCGTTATATTCACCTTGGATGTAACGATAATTTGCAAACATTGTTACTGATGAGGACACATGGGTTCACTATTTCGAACCAGTAAGAAAAAGTGGAAACGGAATATTGTTAACTAAACACGGTAGAAGGTATGTAGTGGCCAAAAGAACCATAAGCACAAAGAAGGTTCTTTATTGCCTATTCTTCTCATGTGATGATGTAGCCGTACACATTTCGGTGCCGAAGGGCAAAAGTGTTACATGTCGGTATTACCGAGATGTTATACCAAAAAAGCTCAAGAAATATTATCATAAACGACACCCTGTGTCAGGATTTAGGCACGTTCGTCTACTTTATGATAATGCTCCATCACATACATCTGAGCTTGTGAAGCAAATTTTGAAGTCGGAGAAGGCTACCGTCTTGCCACACCAAGCATATTCTCCAGATCTAACCCCATGCGACTTTTTCCTTTTTCCAAAACTTAAAAAAAAATTCTTATCTGGTCGTCGTTACAAGTCCCGACAAGCCCTTGTCTCAGCCATCAGCCAGTGCCTCAGAGGTCTACCTAAATCAGCGTACCGTGACGCATTTCTGAAATGGATTCAGGGATTTAAATTATTATTTCACTATTTGAGTCTAATGTTTTATGAAATCTTACAATACACATTACATATCGAACAGTCCTCGTATACGTAGTAGTTACCCCATATAATATTGTTGGTTATGTGCAGATACCCGATGGGCGTGGTCATAATGACACTCGGGAGCTACGCTCCCTCGTGTCATTATGACCACGACCATCGGGTATCTGAACATAATCAACAATATTATATGGGGTAAGTGACTTGTACCATAGTTTACTATTATTCATTATATTTTATTATAGCTTTCGTGAGCGCGATCGCCTGTTTACAATATATGGTGCCATTTTTTTTTTGGTCTTTACATTACACTTTGTACAAAATATATTTCTATAAAATGACTTTCTATCACCAAAAAATGCAACGGTATGAGCATTGATTATTTAAAAAAAAAAACTTTTTTGAATGCATAGAAATGTTTGGACTTTTGGTTTTGATATTTGTTTTTTCACATTTATTCATTTTCCGACTTCTAGTACCGGTATTTACTTCAAAAAATTAAAATTAGATACAATTAAAATTCTAAGAACCCATATTTGTCTATTTCTGTGTTTAAAAATTTAGCAACATATTCAATTGATGATGATACATGTAGTTACTCTTTTAAAAATCGTATTTGATATTCTTCATTGAAATACATATTTTGACTAAAATGACTGGAAAACAATTACATACATGTATATATACAATTGATTTAAAAACATCGGTGAAACATAAACGAAAAAAGAAAAGAAAAAAGAATTATATGGCGCGAAACCATAAAGTCTAATTGACTTCACTCTGTTCACAAAACAAGTTTATCTCTCGGACTCGATCACGTGACTGGGTCTTTTCTAAAATCTTTAGAAATGATACCCGTATTTCTACTGACACGTGTTTCTCAACTTGTTCGCACACATGGAGGAGAATATGGAAATAGAAAGTCTTGGGACGAAACCATTGACGATATTATCTTGTCTCAAGCTTCAAATGAGATTGAGTGCGAATATTTATTTGGAGAACTTAGTCTGAGTCAGTTATCTGTGTTTGATATGTGCAATTTTGATCTGGAGGAACTTCATACAGTGGACAGTGATGTTGTTTTTTCGAGTTTGTGGGCGGGGTTTGAAGAAAAGTGTGGGCTATGTACAGATAACCCACACTTTTAACAAAAGAAAACACGCCAAGCTATGGTACAAATGTATATATGTTCAGAGTATTCATTTGTCTGGACTCAACTCCCTAGTTTATCACTTCAAGACAACTTTCAAAATATATTGCTAGTTGTATGAATCTGAAAAATATCTTAAATGCACAACTAAAACATTGCATAGCCTTTTTGTGTTTTGTAAATGAATGCATAGGTATAAAGTAATTTATGGAAAAAAATGAATCCGAAACAAACGCGGTACTAATTGACAAATCTAAGGTTTACTATATTTTTATTGTATATTAATACGCTTGATTTAATGCTAGAGATTATACATCTCGAAGACCGATTTTAACAATAACTTCAATATAAAAGTAAGTACATATTGATCACCGTTCGTTATCTTCACCTTTCATATTACGTTTATTTAAGAAATATTTCAAAACAATATCTACCCAGATTCATTGTTCCTTACCCACACATAACTCTGTATCTAGATTGAGTTTTATAAAACATTTACATAAATCCCGCAGAAAAGAAAATATTAATCCTGCAGAAAAGAAAATATTAATTTCGCAGATAAGGGTGCGGTATGTGATGATTATTGTCGGAAGAAAGTCTGCTATGTCAACACAGGCAGGCACGCACGCACCTTGGTTCCTGTGAAAACTTGTGCATGTGCAATAGACTACAAACTGCCTTTCCCCATAGCTTCCGGTTTAATCTAGCTTATATATTTTCTGCGTGAAACTAAATTATTGAAGAGCAATATACACATTTTTATACAGGAAAGGTGTTGATTGATTGATAAATTTGATATTGTTTAACGTCCCTCTGGTGAATATTTCATTCATATGGGAAGGTCACCATTGCCGGTGAAGGGCTGTAAATTTTGGCCTATCAGCTCTTATGACCTTTGAACAGGGAGGGATCTTTAATTATCTTTACCTGTTGTGACACGGGACCTCGGTTTTAGAGGTCTCATCCGAAGGACCGGCCTATTTAGTCACCTCTTACGACAAGCAAGGATTACTGAGGACCTATTCTAACCCGGATCATCACGGGACTTATGGTGTGAAGTGGATTAGAACCATGACAAACAGAAATCTTGCTATACAGTGACTGACCTACACTTAATTCAAGAACTGAGGAAATATATATGAACCAGGGTGTAAAAAAGCAGGTTCCCTAATTTTTGCAGGTTGTTGTGAATTTTCACCAAGACCGAAATTCATGCCAATATGTGTGCTCAGATAAGGAAAACATATTGATGGTTAATTTCAGTATCGCTCATAACAAATATTAGGTTCACGTTTTAATTTTGAAAAAAGCAAACATTTATATAGCAAAAGAAAAAAAAAATACAATGGGATCGAACAAGGATAAAAAACTTTCCAAATGGTAAACCATAAACAAAGTTCAATCATAATAAAAATAGGTAAAAGTGTGATTCTCGAAAATTGCCCTACCAAATAAATTTTCATAGCAAAATTAGCATTGGCTATTTGTAACGTTTTTATTCAGCTCTATTAACAACCAAAGGGGCAATAATACACCATAAAGACGGGTGCTGCAAGAAGAAAAAAAACTTATAGCATTGTCATCTTTGTTTCCTCTATTTTCTACGAAAGCCTATTACTATCATATATATAAAAAAAATCACCTTCCACTATCTCGTAATTACGAGATAATTATTTCGTAATTACGAGAAAATATATAAATATTGGTCACATCATATATTTCTTTATATGAGCTCTCCTCATTCCGTCAGTGTGTTTTGGATGCTGTTTTAAATATAAGAAATCATTTTCCATTCAAAGCATGCCAAGAAGACCATTAGAAATTTTAGAAGGTTATTTTATGAGTGAAAGTTTATTCATGCATTTAAATGGACTGATTCACGATTTTACCCAAACTTTTGTTTTTCACTTTTAATGATAAAGATTTCACATGAAAATTAAGGTTATATATCATCACAGAAGCTCATTTTAGAGAGTTTATTCTTTGTTTTGTAAACAAAGATTGCGGTATGCTATTGTTTACGAAATTTTCAAAAGAAATGGATATCGATCTAAGTTTATTATATCTTTCACATTTCAAGCATTTTTGGGGTAAAATGTGTCATCTAAAAGTTAGAATTTGAGACTATGCAAAATTAAAATGCATTATATTACAAAATTAATATTTCACTTGTTTGTTTGTTTACATAAAAAGACTCGAGTCTTTGTTTACAAAACACATATCTAAGGCTAAATATTGCTTTCATTCATGCATTCAGAAGGATAAAATTTTGGCTGTCAGCATTGAATGTGTGATATTCCGAATGTTTAACATCAAAAATGAAAAATATTTCTATCAAAAATCGTGAACCAGTCCCTTTAAAATATAAAGGAATGAAAACGACGATTTATCATTTTAGGTTTCTGCACCATAAATTGATTAAATTAAGTAAATTTTACAAGCTAATAATAAAGTTAAAATATCATAATGCTAAGTACATTTTGTCTGTTGGTACATATACTACATTTTGTCGCAGACGATAATATGTGCCGAGATAAGGCATAATTTTTGCATCACGGTACATACTGTATTCGGAGACAATAGACCATTGTAATATATTGTCGCCGGCCGCGATCGATGGAAAGGGGTAGGGCTGGGTGGGGATGGAAGATAACTATAGGTATTTCTGTAGAGAATATCTAGCTGTGGTTAGATGACGAATTGTTTAATGCGAATAAATATTTGGAATTTTTGTACGATTCCAATACCATTTTCAATGGAGGTCGTGATCGCCTTTTTGTTAATCTCATTAAATTATTACATGTTTGACTTGTTTCATTTTATAATTTGATAAATTTCAATTTGAAATATAGGTAATATGAAAATATCATTATTTTAACAAACCATTATCTAGCACTTTAAGTGTATGAAAAGAAAAGTGAAGATAACGAACAGTGTATGCATCTTTTGTTTTTACTTTCTCAGTAGCATGCATGTATTAGGACTAGTACCATCTCTCTCTCTCTCTCTCTCTCTCTCTCTCTCTCTCTCTCTCTCTCTCTCTCTCTCTCTCTCTCTCTCTCTCTCTCTCTCAATATCTTATATAACCAGTACGGAATGATTTGATCATTAAAGATATGTGATTCTAATATATTATCTCCCTCATGCATAGCTCTTTTCGGATTTCAAACATGTCGGTTGAGCATCACTGAAGAGACATTATTCGTCGAAATGCGCATCTGGTGCATCAAAATTGGTACTGTATAAGTTTTACATTAATCGATAAAAACGCAAAAAATGGCATACATTTGTGTATATAGTTTACATTTGTAAAAGAATTTTTTTTAAGGTAAAACTTCAAAATCCAAACTACTCGAGATTTGTGGATCAACACCTGATGCTACATGTACATTTAATAATGGTGAGGGTTTGTGTCGGTACATATTGCAGTTTACAATCCTTTGGAGATCAAACTTCCATAATAAAACAAGAATAAACACCTGTTGATCTGACAATTTATGTTTTTCAAAAACACAAAAATAGACTTATAATAAATAATCCGGCTCTAATGATATATGTATTAGGCTTTGATTATTGTATAACCTAGTGAAAGAAACAAAACAAAACCCACAAGAAATATATGCATTTGATATTTCAAAAATTGTGGTTATGACCAGAACTAAACTTACGCGGGCGGGAATGTACATTATAACCCGGAACGAAAATTATAGGTACACCGTATTTAGCGTTCCTGCGGGAACGCTAAACTATCTGTAACTAAATTATGCGATACCGGACGACACTATGTACCGTCACAAACACTTTGAATAGGATCATTTTGATTTACTGACCAAGCAGCATAGAGGGAAATAGTAATCTTTTCAACAGTTGAGCATTTAAAAAATGTTCCAAAATGGCAAAATAACGTTTCGATAAAATCATATATTCACATCGCACATTTTCCCGTTTACCATATCAAACGCTTCCAAGACTATCCATAAGTTGTCAATTCGGCTTTATATGCATATGTTTTCTCGTAATTACGAGAGCATTTTCTCGTAATTACGAGATCTTTTCTCGTAATTTCGAGATGATTATGTCGTAATCATGATATTTTTTGTCGTAATTACGAGATAATAGAATGTGAATTTATTAATTTTTTTTTTACATTATGCTAATAGGCTTTCGTAATTTTCAATTTTCCATTCTCTCTCTGATTTTGTTTGCACGTATGTATTGTTTTACCTGATTCGTATAACGTGTAAGCATTGATGCTTCCATGTTCTGTAAATCTGATTCCACCAGTAGTCTGAGGTATCGTATTACAATCGTTCTGTGAAAGAGGTTGTCCCAAAAAGAGTTTTCCAAAACATTTGCATTCTTTCTGCTTCAAGAAATATATCAAACATTACATTTTACTTACAGTACTATAATACGAATTTTCATGGTCGGATCAATGTTATGAAACATGTATAAAAGGTAAAGATAACAAGCAGTGATGAATCTCATAGCTCTGAAACGAAACAAAAGGAAATCTAACGAAACAGAAGGAAATTACTTTATTATTACAAAACGCTGGATTCCTGTCACTATACGAGGCCCTCACATCATTACGTAAAATATTTTCCGTGTTCCGTTCCGTTGTTTGTTTTAGCAACATCCGAAATACAGAGAGTTGCTCCTAGACTTACTGCATATCAATAATAATTTCTAGCCGAATTGTAATCATATAATCAGTAGTGGATTTAAGGGGGCGCAACCGGCGTCTCCCCTTCCCATAAATCTTCAAATTTAAAGTAAAGTTCAGGGAAAAAAACCGATAAAAGAAGCAATATTTTTTCCCACTCTCAGAGAAATAAATGACAAGATCCTTTACTTTATTGAGTTACTTTCATTGGGAGAACTTGCATTTTTTAGATATAAAAATAAACAATCTTAAAATATGTGTCATTTTGATAATTTCACATAATTAGAAATGACAGAAAATGACTACATAGGAGACATATTTCAAGCCCGATAAAATCTGAAAATGCCAGGAGCTTCCAAGGGCTTCGCCCCATGGACCCACAGGCAGTTGTATCGCTTGGGTTCAAATTACATGTGTACTCTTTAATAGTAAAATCGAACCCAAGCGAGTGCAAGGACGCACTGGGAGCCTCAAATGCTGGAGCAGCCCCGATAATATGGTACTATATGATTTTTCCATAATTGAAAGTACTCGTACGTAAGCAGTTAAAGATAAGATAAGATGCTACATGTCTCCCAGCTTTTCAACTTTCTTAGACACCAGCTTCTTCAAAAAATGATTGATGCTAACCGATGGACCGCTTAAAGATGTATCAGTCAAACCCGAAAAATCACATGAATAGATGTGATAACTTTTACAGGGACCACGAGATGCCCGTCCATATCCTTTTTATTACTATTAACGAGTTCGGTTACACAGTTTCGTTTCCTTCTCTTTCGTTAAATTTCCCTTTGTTTCGTTTTGATAAGTTTCGTTTCGATTTCGTTTTGCACTTTACAAGTACCCACAAAATGGTTCTATAGTTCGTTCAGAATAGAGATACATAAACGGTAGCAATTATAAATACTTTGATTCCAAATATAGACGAGTTCACAGTTGCACAGATCTCTTGACAGAATCCTGCTGAAAGAATATCCATCTGGAAATTCTGTGCATAATTAGGACTGGTATCGTTGTAACAACCTGGGATTTAAAAATGTATTGAATATAGTATTTGGTAAGGGAAATCTTTACATCTTTCATAACAAACTTTGATTTAATAACATTCAGGGTAGTATAAGAAATCTCGGTGGGATTTTTTCTTCAATCGAAGTTTGCATTCAAACATTGTAACGTAATTTGTTTTCTTTGAGTCAAATTTTCATAAAGGAAAATACGCATGTTCATGGGGATTTAATTTTGTGGTCGCATATATCTTTTCTCGTTTTGAGTTTTTCGTGGTGGATACTAGCTCGTTTTTATTTATATACAGAGATAAAGAAAAACTAAAGAGCCACAGGAATTAATGATTTCACGGTATCATTGATTAAAACGTATTTTTGACGGGAATTCAGGTAAATGTGGTATGATACCTAAAATTTTGATCCAAAATGAATATCGTCTATATTGGCTTGTCCAGTGTTCCCGTGTGTGTGAACTGAATGTGTTAGATTTTGGTAGGCTGTCATTGTTTTCTTTACATAGTTGCTGTGCCTCAAACCAATTCCAGGAGTTTTGCGCCGACAAGAATTCCACTGGAAAATAAGAAAAAGTTTAACACACATAGTAGAGTACAGATTACCATTACTAATATATAAGTAAGATTTAATCATGGGTATGGATTGCTTTAGAATATTTTTTAAAGCATTTTAGCGCGTACATTTAGAGCATTGGGGCTGACACAATAGATAGAAATCTGGAACACGTTTATAACACAATATCAAACTAGAATAACACAGTACATATATCCTAGAATAGTCCAATAATTTTGGATAAAGAAATCTATTTAAATTAAAAATCCGGTTTCATATACTAGTGTATGTTTAATTGTATATAATGACCAACATCGCAAACAACCAGATTGTCAAATTGTCGGGACGACCTGTCCCTTCTTCACGACAAATGGAAAAGATTACATGATGTGACCAATAGTAACAGAGAATTATAACAAAACATCAAAAACTATATATGAATACATCTAGCACTAAAACTACACTAAATCTAAAAACCAAACTTATTTACACCACAGACTACGTGCACATGTGTAAGATAAAAATAAAAATCATGAATTAAAAAATTTCTTTCAAAGCCAGAATTAACCCGGGACAATCTAAACAAAAAAGAAAGGTCGGTACTGCAAAGATAAGAAAAGTCGGGATGATATTGTTATCAAAAAGGCAGACAAAGGTTCTACTGTTGTTTTCATGGAAAACGATAAGTACCTAAAAGAGGCTCATAGACAGCTCACGGACGAACGCTTTTACAAAAAGTTACAGTCTGACCCCACCGAAGTTCTGTACAAAAATCAGCGAAACCCTCCAGAAAATGTATAATAAGGGCGAGATCGGTGACATTGTTTTCGGAGCGCTTTGTCCAAACAACTGTTGACCAGAAGTATTCTATCTACTGCCTAAAATCCCCCAAAAGACATGCCAGGCCGTCCTTTAGTCAGCGCTATCAGACATCCCAATTTCTCAATTAATTGATTTACGTCTCCGTCAGCATGTAGAAGATTTACTGTCATACTTGAAGGACACTACTGATTACCTTAATAAAACCCCTTCATCAGGTCTGCCAGACCATACCCTCCTTGTGACCATGTGTGTTACTTCACTTAACCCTAACATTCCACATGATGAGGGTATCAAGGCCTGTAGAGAGGTTTGGAACAATAGGGTAATTCAATGTCCTTCATCCAAATCACTTATTCAGTTTCTTGAACAACTCCTCAAGTTCAACAACTTCACATTCAATGATGAACACTACCTGCAAATAAGGGGCACATCCATGGAAACAAAAATGACACCATCGTATGCCAACATCTTTATAGGGAGACTGGAACATAGACTTCTACATTACTCACCAGTTAAACCCCTCATTGGCTACGTTTCATAGATGACATCAAGATGAAGTGGGTTGACAGTCCAGAAAGCCTGGACGATTTTATCGAGATGGTAAACTCTTTCCATAATTTCATCAAGTCTACTGTGGAAATGTCCACCTCCAATAGCACTTTTTGGGTACCACAGTCACATTTAGAAATGGTGAAATTGAGTTTAATTTCCACACTAAACCCATCGACTCTCATTTGTACCGTATGCCATCTAGTTGTCATCCACTCCACACTTTTGAATGTGGGACTAAATGTTTGGCTACCCGCATCTGCTCCACTCCAAGAACAAGGAAAATCCTCAAAACCCATTTCACGAACAGAGGATATGATGCTTACAATTGATGAGAGGTCACGACAGGATCGACAGTCCCTCCTCCAGTACAAAGAAAAACATCAAAATTACAGGGTTCCATTAGTCACTACGGTATTCTGAGTAAATACCTGCGCATTCTCTATGTAAACAAACGATCTTTCAGACGCCCCAGAAACCAGAAGGACATGGTAGTAAGAACTAAACTGGATGACCATTTACCTAATGGAGGTTTCAAAACATGCTCAGATCTCAGACGTCAATTATGCAAATATAGCTCAGACACAGTTTTTAGCAGTCCTGTCACAAGTCGCAGTTATAAGATGATGGGAAACTTTTCCTGCAAACTAATCTGCATCTATCGCATCAGTTGCGATTTTTGTCAGAAGCAGTACGTAGGAGAAACAACAAACCTTCGTAGACGAATCAGCAACCAGCGGTTCTCTGTCAGAACCAAGAAAGATTTGCCAGTAGCTACACATTTCAATGGCAATACTCACCGATGGAAGACATAACAGTAATAGTTATTTACCAGGATCCAAGTCGGTCAGATATCGACAGAAAGCAGAAGGAAAAATGCTGGATGCATAAGTATTGAATAATTTGAAATACTCTTACAATATACAATAAGGAAACAAACCATGCAAAACTGTGAGCGACAACCATATGACGAAAATCTCCCCATCTTTATTCGCATTCATTCTCTTTCGATCTTCTTCCGGGGTACACCTTTTAAAACACAAACAAAATTTATAGAGATCCCATTATGATTGATAATTGTGAGACAAATTTAGCTTGTTTAACATATACACAGCGTACATACTCACTATAAAATCGCAGGAACACGTCTGTATGATTGTTTATAACCTGGTATCACCGCCAATTCAACCATGCATGTAAAATGTTGTCACTTGAATTAAACTTCCTTGTTTACTACAGAAGCATTATACCATACAATCTACATACAAAGTTTAAAAGGCTGGCACGCAGTTGTGTAAAATTAAAATTGCATTCTGAAAAGAAAATCTACGGAAGCTGATTATTGTCAGTTTCATTGGAGGTAGCATAATGGTTTTTATGAGATTGATCACTGTTCGTTATCTTCACCTTGCATTATAAAAACGATATAACCTTTGTGAATGAATGGACTACTTTTCACATGAATTTGATATGCGCATAAATGGATATGAAAGGTGAAGATAACGAACAGTCAGTCTCTATCCTGGTGTTGAAAAATCCAAGTATGGATTGGCATTGGCTTATTCAAACATCGTATTCAAATCTCTCAATGGAATAGAGTAAAGTTTTGTGCGAATGCAAGGTGAAGATAACGAACAGTGATCAATCTCATAACTCCTACAAGCAATACAAAATAGATAGTTGGGCAAACACGGACCCCTGGACACACCAGAGGTGGGATCAGGTGCCTAGGAGGAGTAAGCATCCCCTGTTGACCGGTCACACCCGCCGTGAGCCCCATATCCTGATCAGGTAAACGGAGTTATCCGCAGTCAAATCAGTGTGCCAAGAACGGCTTAACAATCGGTATGAAACACGTCAGACAGCATTTGACCCAATGCGAGGTTGTATTGACGAACTAGATCGTTATAACGACCATAGAATTTGCGAAATGCTGACTTCAATCGAGACTGTTGAAATCCCTGTACCATCAACTTGTTTGTCAGTAGCTTACCTCGATTTAAAAACTGACTATACCCAGAACAAGCTCTTGCATATCGAATCAGTTGAGATATATAAACACCATATGCAGGTGATAATGGAATATTGCTACATAGATGTGGGAAGTTGACGATGGAGAAGCTGAAATCATCCCGTTTGTCATACAGTTGAGTTGTTAGTTTGCCGTTAATGTCTACTTTCAATAAAATATCTAAGTATGAAGCAGAAGTGGACGACTCTGTGGTGTGGACCTTATTGCCTGTTGACGGAAGGTAAAATTGAATCAAGCGTGGCATCGTATATACTACGTATTTTATATGAACAATGTCAATAACTGCGTTTACGTCTTTGTGTATTTGGAAAACGTCCCATCACATTCACGTTATTACTTTGTGGACTAGTTTTATTGCCTACATTACATACATTCATTGCATACGTATGGAAATGCAATATACAGAGTCCTGATTCAGTGATCTTCTCGTTGTCTCAAAAAAGGGATACTTAAGGTTGGATTGTTATTATGATGGTAAGTGTTTTAAGAATCATTACCCTCAAGAACAAGATGGAGTGGTAAGGGGAATTAAAATGTTTATAGAGAAAATGGTTACCATCATTATTTATTTGAATACGTATCTTGTGATCTGTCATCCAATAACATTACTTTGTTAACCACTACCTATTCTACGCACAAGTACTTTGAAGTTGATATTAAAAAGATGCTGGAGTTCGTCATTGAGAATAATATCTTTGCAGTCTTCGCAATGTGTGATCAAGTCTTCCAACAGTATGTTGGAATTCAGATGGCCACGAATTGTGCTCCTTTATTATCTGAACAAATTCTGCCTCATGAAAGGTGAAATAAAAAAATCATTTGTATTTTGATGAGGTAGAATTTATTGAAAATCTTCTACATGAGAAGAAAAAGTATCTTTTATCCCAGTGCACTTGAAATAAAATACTTCAAAGAATCTTTAACATCTGCTTCATACTTACATGTAGTATTGAACATGAATGTTAACAACAAACTAACAACGATACACAAAATCATATTCTGCGCATGAACAGTTTTTAAATGAAGGCCTGCTAATGACAAATAAGTTAATGGTACAGTCTCGTTTAAAATCTATATTCGTCATAACGATATGATTTACCAATACAAATTGTTATTGGGTGAAATACTGTCTGATGTGCTTGTTCTTTAAACATTGATTTTGACTACGGATTACTCCGTTCAACTGATATAGGGATTGCGGCGGGTGCGACCGGTCGACAGGGAATGCTTACTCCTCCTGGGTATATGACCCCACTTCTGTTATGCTGTACACTTAATTTTGTATTCTCTGTAATGATTATGAGATTGATCACTGTTCTACATTTTCATTTTTTTCATCACATAAACTTTGGTTGCTGCGGCTACTACTATGAATTTATTTGCTTACTAGATATTCTGATCGATCACAGAAATGTCGCACTGTTCGTTATTTTCACATTTTCATGAAAATAAGGAGACTTTCATGAGTTAAACTATTTTCACTATATGATCCACGTAGCCCCATTCTAGGGGTCTGAACTCTTGTCACAGAGACCAAGAATTTCACACTGTGGAGCTCCAACTCAATATATATAGAATTTGCTAGTTTTAGTTATAGATGTTCATGAGTTTGAAAAAGAATTTACAAATGTGATGATCTTTCATTGTTGGATCCAAATAAACCAGCTCTGTATTGGAGTCTCTTTGACTCTTGTGAAACATAATCCTTGTTCCTATCTATTTCAAAATGCGTTTTTATTCAACGTTCTAAGAAATATAGCTAAATATACAAAGGGCACAAGCATCTAAATATTGGCATCTGGAATTTATTAACTCTATTAAGCAAAAATGATATTACAGATTTTCAAGTAACTTGTTTAGGTCCTTCAGAAAATGACCGTTAACCTCATGTTAATAAAAGCAACATTATTATAATAATCATATGTTAAGAATGGATCAAGTTGATATGATTGAACATAAAAATGGGAACTTGGCATACAAATGGTGGCATGTTGTTTATGTGAAATTCCAGCAAATGCGCAATGGACATTCATTTTCTGAATAAGAGACCAAATTATGTTTTGCGCGCAGGTTCCATTGCTTTCACATATATACTATTTATATATTATGTTACATGTACTTATAACTGTATTACTTATATTTTACTTAGATGAAACTTGCATATATAAAAGGTGTAATGTTACATTCAGTAACCTTGCTTCATATGTATAGTTGACCTATAGCCTTTGGTTGAGTGACCTTGTTAAATTTGGGCCCTAGTAACCATACATTTTAGCTTTCATAGATAACGTCATTCATACTTGATTAAAATGTCGCAAGTGACTGATATTATTCAATCGAATGACGTCAATTTGTATAGGCCAAATACAATGAAACTTAACTATATCATATAATGATTTTAACAAGGATGATACATGTTAGAATGCGTTCAATTATACTATCGCCATGTGATAAATACATTAAAGTCTTTGGCTAAACAGCAAACACCAGGGTGCGAGTATTTTTGTCTTAAGAACTTTCTCTATTTACATAGTGCTTTACATTGTGCTCTGACGACCCATCCCTCTCTTATGACACATTAACAGTTTTAGCATATCCACCATCTGTCTCTTCAATAACTTGATCATGTTGTTTGTAATCATAGAACGACATGGAATGATCGTACTCAGTGTTAAAAGTGTGTTCATTCATTCTGCCTTGAGCAGAATAGTCTTGTTCTGGAGCGGGCGGTGCGTGATCATAGTCATTTTCCTCTGTGGATTTTCCAAATTCCATGTCGCGTAAATGGTCATAGAGTCCCCCATCTGTTTCCTTATACAGGTTACTGTCGTTGGCTTTACCATCCTTTTCATTTCTTTTCCTCGATTCTTTGTCTCTAAGATGGTCATATATTCCCTCTGAAATGTCCTTGTAAGGGTTACTTTCATCCGTCTGGACATGTGAACTGCTATAATTTGTTTCGAGGACAAAATAATTCTTATTCTTCACATCAATATCAATGTCAGTATAGTTGTTGTCTGTGTCGTTGGAATCCAGCTGTATGTTATTTTGATTTCTTAGTCCTCTCTTTCTCCTGTGAATTAGGATATGGTATTTCTATTAGATATTTATATCAAATCTATGAATAATTTGAAAATGAGTCTTTCCTGTTTTGTGAGGTGCATATATATATATCTATATATATGCATGCATGATTGTAAAACAAAAGCTGAAGTAAACGAAATTCATAAAGTACATCGTATGTATTATAAAACTACCGTATATAGAAAACTGCTGCTGTAGCAAAACATCCAATCAAAACGACAGTCACCACCACGGGGAGAATTATACTTAAGGTGTTACTGGAGTCTGAAATATACAGGTATATAGCATTATTACTTAAAATCATTATGTTATATGTACTAATTGTAAAGAATGCTTTATGTAAATACTTTCTTGTAAATGATAAAGAACTGAGAGCGAAAAGAAATGTAAATCGTTGAACCACTTTTGTAGTTACTGTAGCCAGGATCTTAACAACTAAATCCACATTGTTTTGATACTTTCATTCATTGCTGACTTGGTGATGGTGGTGGGAGGGGGTGTTTTAATTAATATTTGATGTTAATTCTTTTGTTGAAAAATTAACTTTTCACTGTGGTATTCCTATGGCCACGATGTCGATCATCCTGAATATGTCAATTTTTGAGTAAATCATTAAAAAGTGTCATTTCTGGCAAAACCAGATTTTTAGTGAAGCACACTCTACTTTTATTACCCTGTAACGAGTATTTTGCGGTTGTCCATATATTAAGGAATTTTATGGGTAAGAAAAATCTGCAGAAATTACAATTACAAAATTTTCAAAGGCGGTTGGTCAGCCAATTTTTCTCCCGTATATTGATAACTGTTAACTGTAGAAATTTATTTATATAGATCTGATGCTTACAAAGATATATTAAAATATATTTGAAACACTATAGTAGTAGAGGTGTAGAGCAGTAGAGTTTTATTTCTGATTCACCGAGAACACGTCAACATATCAATCTTAAGATGCCTAAAACTTGGTGGTTTTTAACCAAATCCAAACGGTCTGTTGGCAGCGTGTTTGTTACCAAGATCGATATAAGAATATAGTTGAAAAGTATTATAAAAATCCTCAAGTCCAACTTCAAGCAAAAAATGGGTTCATATGCGATTTACTCTCCCGTGGAACGAGTCAAGATTGGGAACTGTAATGCGAAATATGGACCAGCGGCTGCTCTGCAGAAATTGAAAGCAGAATTTCCCGAATTTAAAGAGTCGACAACGAAGTGCTTTCTATTCCTATTGGCTTGAACTAACTCATACAAAAATGACGTCTATAGTTCAAAGCGTTTCATGTCAGAAATTCAAGCTAAAAATGCAGTAATAAAAAAACCTATTGTCAGAAACCATGGATCACCAAGTGTATATTTACATTACAAACTGGTGTTGAAAATTTAATTTAGATAGTTAATGATTTTATGCTGACGAATGATAATTGTTAAGTTTCATTTTTCAATCGAGTCATGCTAATAGGATAGTATATATTGTAAATTTGTTGTGATCTTGAATAACTCTTAGAAAGCCCTATTCATTTGATCATGTTAGTGTGTTTTAATTCGAGGGCAGATAGCGTCAATTGGTATGATACCATCTCCAGAAAAACAATATGATTTGGTATGGACGTTTCTGATTCAATGCAAGATTAATGTACCCTCCTATGGCATGTCAAATGTTGCAATATTTGATCTTTTCCATTTGTATTGTATAATATTCCATTTGCATTCTATATTTTCCATATGTATTCTATAATTTTCTATTTGTATTGTACAATTTTCCATTTGTATTCTATATTTTCCATTTGTATTGTATGATATTCCATTTGTATTCTATATTTTCCATTTGTATTGTATGATATTCCATTTGTATTCAATATTTTCCATTTGTATTATATATTTTTTTCGTTTGCATTGTTAATTTCCATTTGCATTGCAAAATCTTTCATTTGTATTGTATCCGAGGGGTTGTTTATTTTGATTTGTTACGAAGGATTTCATTAGTTTAACTCCCACTTATATTTAGCCGTCACCAGCTGTAGGTGACGTACCACAAATATACTTACTATGCTCGGCGCACAGTGGCGTAGCAGTGGGGGTTCTTTAACGTGCCAACGCCTGTCGCAACACAGGATGTCTGCTTTTAAGGTAACATTATCCGAAAGACCCGTGATTCTTAATTTTAAATAGCCATGCGTATGGGGAAGTATTAACTATATTTACGTCTAAGGTTTGATGCAGCCATGACACGAGTAGAACTCGAACATGCGACCTCACGGTTACGAACCAAAGGGTATATCACTGAACTACCGCGACCTGTTCCATATAGGACTAGTTGAACATACATGAAGCAATGACAAATCTTTTGCCGGGAGACCCCCTCCCTTCACAAATGTGATATTTTGTTTATTTTGTATAGAAATGTCGAAAAAAAGTATACATGTGCGTTTTATTTTGTCAAAACGCACTTGTTTCATGGGACTTCACCCTCTCCCTGCAACCCCACCCCCACCACCATCACCACTACCACCAAGGCTTTGCCCTGGACACACTAAGTCCCCAAACATCCAACAGTTTATTGCATCCTTTCGTTCAGAATTATCTAGATCAGCCAGTGGTTAAACACATGACTAGTTTGAATATGATGATCACATCAGGCTCATAAAAGCGATATAATAATTGGAAGGGGGTTATGCCATTACATTTAGCAAATACGGTACATTCCTGCGAAAAGTGGCTACTGAACTTGACCTCTTCAACATCTCGCGCATTACCAAATTCGATAAACAATAACTTTTAAAAGATTAATCCATTGAATAGTTGTAACAAACCAAACTCGATGTTAACAATTGGTGGGGACGCAAAGACCGAATCTACTGAATTCTGACTAAACAAAATGTACTTGCTTTTCTGGACAGTTCTATTAAAAAAATGATCATGTTGGGGGGGGGGGGGTCGTCATTGTTAGAGCTAGCTACGTATTTTTAAAAATAACTAGTCCTCGATGGACCTGGTCGCGGTAGGTCAGTGATATATCGCTTGGTTTGTGGGCGGGAGGTTGTGAGTTCGAGAACCGCTCCTGTCATTGCCGCATCAAACCTTAGACATAAACAAAGGCAGTGATTGCTCCTTTGCTAAACACTCGTCATTCAAAAGTGAGAATCACGAGTCTTTCCGATATGACCTTAAAAACATATATTCCGTGTCGGTACAGGCGTTGGCACGATAAAGAACCGTCATTGCTACGGCCCTGAGCTCTAAGTACGTTTACAATTGTGGTACATCAGTGAACAACTCTCAAAGCAACGTTAACTAATGAAATCCTTCGTAACAAATCAAAATAAACAATTCCTGGGATAGAATACAAATGAAAAATTATACAATATAATTGGAAAATATAGAATACAAATGAAAAATTATACAATACAAATGGGAATTATATAATACAAATGAAAATTTATGCAATACACATGGAACATATAGAATACAAATGGAAATTATACAACGCATATAAAAAATTATACAATGCAAATGGAAAATATAGAATACAAATGGAAAATTATACAATACAAATGGAAAAGATAAAATATTGCAGCGTTTGACATGCCATATCCTCTCCTTTTCCCCTGGTTAGATAATCAAATTGCGTAATTTGTAGGTTCTTTATTATACAAGTCGTAATATATTCGGTGTTGGAATTCATCCCACCTTTTTTTTTTTTTTTTTTTTTTACAAAGTTCATGTTTAATCTGTTTACAAGATACGTGCAGCTGTGTATGCATCATAAGGACTTTGTAGCATTTGTGATAATACTATACACCTATCAACACTTCGCCGCGAGTTACGTCCCTTTGAGGGTTCAGCCAAAGGTCAATCGGTGAAAAACCAAGTTTTCCTTCTTTACCTTACCGAATGTAAGATGTTATTACTTTGAATTTTAGCCAATTACCAAGTTTTCATACAAATGAATGGGTTGCCCCAATCTGGGGCATATTGTAGTTGACTGCAATTGATGGAAAAATAACAGATGTCAAAGCTACAGATAGGAAAATTACAAAGGCCAACGTAGGGAAATACGATTTGTATCCGGGAGATGGCGGACAAGGGACGTAACTTTCGCGAAGTGTTGATACGTGTATTATAATATACATTACTACAGTAACTCTACATAACAATTTGTTGAGTGACACTTCGATGTTTATATACTGTGAATACTTTAGTACAGTACTGTACAGATACAATTAGAATACATTCATTTACATTAGCTAACAAATATGATAACACTATTGGAGCTTCCTTTCAACTATTTTACAACTTCAGTCTACAAGAGCTTAAAGAGTTGCTAAGTTACACAACCCCAGACAGCTAAATACTTCTACGAACTTCATAAATATACGTACTAAGCACCTTCAACTTCCAGAAACTCAGTTTTAATTACATCTTATGCAATAAGAGTATACTGGACAGGAGAAAGAAGTGTCTAAAACACATTTAATTGTCTTGGCGAAGTTAGATATTGTACAGAATCTATATCACCTGTTTTGTCTGAACATAGTTGCACTGTTTACTCTGCACATGGCTATTTTTACTTCATGAATTGCGGTCACATGATGCCTAAAAGCTACAGATATATATTTCTAACAACGTACTAGTATATATTAGTATCAATGCGGCAGAGGTGCATATCGTACACCTATTTATATAACCTTAAGCTTATTATATATTGAGCTTAAAGTTCATTTATGTTTCTTAGAGATTCACCTTATGCATCATGTCTGCATCACCCAAGAATCACCTTAAAGCAACACCTTCATCACTTCGTAGAAGGAGACATTGAGGATACACAGCACTTTTATCCCCTTTCCCAGAATATAGATTAGTATAGGAATTTACACTCTGATTCTACACTTTAAGGACAGAGTATGTAGATAAAATATTAGCTGCAATAATGTAGCCTCTCATTTTTTTAATTCTAACATTTTCGGGGTAGGGCTACAATTTCATAGGATCTCCGTAATGGTGCAAAATAATTTTATGATTCACCGATGATAAGCTCCGTGTATTAGTCCCAAATGTTGTTTATACCAAAAGGAGTACCAACTTTGTGCTTGGGCATTTCTAATAAAGTTGTTTTTCATTAAACACCATGTACAGCATGCAAAATTCTTCGTCTGCTCCGCCATTCTTGTTATCGCGATATCTCGTAGGTTGATCTACTAAAAAACCTAAACATTGACAATCTGCATGAAAATGTAGTTACTCGAACAACACCGACAAATAAAGGGAAATCATATTGTTGCAGAAATAATTTACACTCTGCTGTTCGTTTTTTAACTTGATATTAAATCTAAACCTTTTTAATTTCGACGAAATAGCTTTCGCCTCCATGCTTGTCCATTGATATAAATACTACCTTATATGGCATATGCAAATAAATTGACAATCGGAAGTTGAAACTTCAGTACATCAAACATGGCGCACAAATATGAATCGAGAAATTGGAATATATCTAAATTGTTGAAAACGGTAGAATAGAGCCTCACAAATCGTAAGTTGCGGGTTGTAAATTTATATATTGACTAAGAAACACAGAATATCATTTCATTTACGTAAAGAAAGTCAGCAAATGTTTAGAATGATAAAAAATGTTGCGGGAGTGAATCACCCCCGCATTTGCACCATTACGAAGATTCTAAGGAGTTGTAGACCCCCCCCCCCAAAGAAAATAAATCGGAGAGGGCTACATCATTGCAGCTAATAAAATATCAATATAGGTTACCTGCACCTTCATTCAGATTCTGCACCTTTTAAAAATATATTATACACTTTTATCGATGGAAGAATTAGTCAGCGCATTTGTCACCTTTTCAGGATATCATATTGTTCATGACTGTGTATTGAATTTACATTTTACATTGCCCTATAAAGGTACTTAGGTTAAGTGTACATTCAGAAAGTACACCTTATAACTTTGAACAATCTAGTCAAGCGTCTCACCTAGACTCATCTCCAAGATTGAATGAATGTAGACATTTTATATAGAATAAATCTATGATTATTCTAAATACATCTTTTTTGTCATTTGCTGGCTTTGGCTAAGGAGAAAAGGGCTTACAAACTTTGAAACATGACGAAATCTGTAATATTTCGAGGGTGCTTATTTTATGAGCTTTTATCAGGCTTACAGAGTTCGACGCCATCCCGTTTCAATATTACACTTGGAATGAACAAATCACATTTTACAACATTGTGTTATATGTGTTGTATATTTTCTGTTGCATGACCATTTTGGAAAGATGTTTAAATGCAATTATCTTTTATGTTTGTATATATTTTATGGTAAGTGTTAATCAAACCTTTAATCAATAAACATTTTTCAACCAATAGCTAACTCTTGATTTGATTTAATTTACATGCGAAGGGGAGGAAAAGAGGAAACACCAATACCACAACAGTGCGCGTTGTAGGTATGGGTATTGTCATATACGAGAATAAACAACTTCTGTCAGAGAAATGCCCGTTCACATTCACTCTCCTATTCCTTATCAGATGGCCTGTTCTTACAAATACCTTGACCTTTTCTTTATCAGAAAGAATGAATTTAGTTAAGCGTCATGGAAAGATGTAATACTAAAACACATATTCCCGATAAAAAGTTTGAACTAAGAGTCGAATATTTACGCAAAATAGAAAATGACATTCTACCTAACCTTATTTGGGATTATACTTGGCTACATTATGTTTCTGTGTTTAAAAAGAACATGAAAAAGTAGAACATTATTTATTACCTTTAAGGAATCAAATAGAAATATTTCTTAAGGCTCAAATGATGTCCTACGTGTTTCATACCGATTGTTAGGCCGTTCTTGGCACACTAATTTCAACCCTGGATAACTCCGTATACCTGAGCAAGATATAGGGCTCATGGTGGGTGTGACCGGTCGACAGGGTATGTTTACTCCTCCCAGGCACCTGATCCCACCTCTGGTGTGTTAAGGGGTCCGTGTTTGCCTAACTCTCTTTTGTATTGCTTTTAGGAGTTATGATATTGATCACTGTTCGTTATCTTCACATTTCATATACATTCAATACTCTACAAACATACAGCTATAATGAATTGCATACTGTTTATACCTTGTTTACTAGTAGAAGTCTCTGGAGTATGCTTGAATGCATCTGAAGTATATGTAACAGACTGTGTTGTTCCAGGTTTGCTTGATGCTGTGAGAGATTCTGAAGTTTGTGTGGATATATCGGAAGTCAGTGAAACGGACCAGGTTGTTCCATGTTTGTCTATGGCTGTGGCAGGTTTTATAGTTGCAGTACTGAAACCCTAAAATTCACGAAATTAACAATAACTTAAGCACTAGCATCTAAATGGTATAATTACAAGTATGTGTTGAAGCGAAAACTTTAAGGTTTATATTGGTTTAAAATTTCGCGTCCGTGGTTTTCAAAAAATAGCGTTATAACTATTGTAATAAGACTGGTCATACCCGCCGTGAGCCCTATATCTTGATCAAGAAAACGGATTTATCCGTTGTCAAAGTCAGTGTGCCAAGAACGGCTTAACAATCGGTATGAAAAACGTCAGACAGAATTTGATCCAATGATAGGTTGTATTGGCAAACTAGATCGTTATAACGACCATATAATGTGTGTAATGCTGACTTTAAACGAGACTGTTGAAACCCCTGCACCATCAACTTCTTTGTCAGTAGTCTGCCTTGATTTAAAAACTGATCATACACAGAACAAACTCTTGAATATCGAATCAGATGAGAGATATAAACACTATATGCTGGTGATAATGTAATATTGCTACATGAATATGGAAAATTGACGATATAGAAGCTGAAATTATCCCAATTGTCACAAAGTTGAGTTGTTAGTTTGCCGTTAATATCTATTTTCAATAAAATATCTAAGTATGAAGCAAAAGTGGACACCAGTAATGGAGTCTAAACACAAAGTAAATTCTATATCATCACTAATATGAATTTTTTTCTTCGAAACAAAAAAATCTCGTGTTATTTCTTTAAAATTTCTTTTCTCTTTAAGGCCGAGGTTTTCAACCGGTCGGTTTTCCTCGGGTAAGTTAAGTGAGGGGCGGAGCTAATTTAAGTGTGAAGCCCCGAGCCCGAGGGAACCCTACTAGCTTGTATATACCGCCGTCCCAAATACAAAGGATGTTATCTGTGTTACCTGCATTACCTGTACAATTTTGTATGATTGAAAAATTCATGGTAGTGATTTTTCTTGTGCCGGTTAATCGAAATGTTTATAATTAAATCTAATGAATTAAACGCAAAAACTAATGCTTGATAAATGTATTTTATATAAATGGGAACGTTAGCCATTGAAAACTTAAGCAGAATTTTTTTTGTATCCATTTGACTGCCTTTGTTCGTCGGGTATCCAGTATCCAACGATGTTTGACTGCCAAAACATACAATTTCTGACGGGAGCTCCTGCGTACTGCGGTAGATTTTCTAGCTATGTACAGCTGATGTACCTATCATCGTCCCATGTCCCATGATGACTACATGTATATATTCCAAAACAGCTTAGAGAGTTTTATTCTGTTTGAATTAGTTTTTCTGGACCGCACACCAGAATTCTCTGCCTACCAAAGTTGTCTGTGTGACTCGTCCATAACGCATGGCCTACACAAACAGGACATTCCTATTTTCCGACAGTTCCAAAACTGGTCTAGACGAAGAATTTGTTCTTCCTCTGGATCCCAATTCCAACCATAATACACCTTACAAGAAAGATACCTTATAGCGGCTATTTTCTCTTCCGATAAGTTGAAGTTTTGTCGCCATGTTTCGAGGGGAAAATTATGCTTATAAATTTTCAACTGAGTGTAAACAAGATTTCATTAACGTACAATGTATTTACTCATAATTAATCTGTTTAGCATAAAATCGATGTCCGTGTAAAGTATATTCAACAATCAATAATAATTATTAAAAACCTACTATTTTTCTATTATGATTTATGTAATTGTATGCAAAATTTACTACTATTATTGTGAAAAAGCCAAAACCATTTCCCTATCGAGCTGGATTACGCGGTAAGCATCAAATGATTGCATGGACGCCTCGATCGCCAGTTAAGATAGATAAGGTATACACAAAGACTAGTAACTAAATGTCCATCAATTTCTAGCATCCAATCTGAAGCTTGATTTTTCCTGTTTGAGAAGGGTTCACAGACTAGGTAAATTTGAAGGTGGTGCTTATTTTCTCGGTATTTTAGAGCCTGTCTAGCAAACATTCATGCAATACTATCCAAATCGTAGGTTACCACATCTTGATTAAAATTTTGTGGGTAGGTAGGCATTCAAAATAGTAATTGAAAAAATTCCCCCTAAAATTGCTATTTTCAACATGGCCGCCATACGCAGCGCCATCTGTATTTTGTATATTTTTTATCAATATTATATGTAAAAATCCAGGAAAATTTATTTCACTAAAAAATTAGATTTATTTGTTTGAAAAGTATTTCAAAGTTACAACAAACACTCCTCTTCCAAAACCGGCATAAATTATAATCAAACACGAAACACATCAAAGGGCAGACAACTTCTAAAATCAGATATGAAGAAAAAGCACGGATTTGAATGGTCAAATCTTTCAAGAGCAGACTAGGAAATAATCAATTTTCATACTAATGTCAACATGACTACTAAACATCATTAAAGCATATTATTGAGCTTGGCATTTGGAAATCATATGAGATATTAGGGTTTAGATAATGCCTGTTTTAAAAAAAAATCTTCAAAAAGGTGATATGTATATTTATGTTTTTAAGCCAAAATTAAATTTAAACATCATGAAATGATTTACATAACAACGTCAGACAATAGCCTTTCAAAATTGATACAAGCCATACTCAAACATGCAATATATCAACAGACAACTCTTAAAAATTGGGGTATTACCAATTTCTCAGAAATGAAGAAAAATACATATTTGAAGGATGAAATCTTCCAAGAGCAGGCTAGGAATTTTTTTTTACACTGTCGAAATATACTCTTAAACATCATTAGAGCATATTATTGCGCTTGCCTTTTAAAAATCAAATAAGTTATTAGGCTGCAGATAATGCCTTTTTTAATTAAAAGTATTCAAAAATGTTATGTGTACATTTATGATATCAAACTGAAATGAAAGTTAAACATCATGAAATGAATTTCATAGTTACAACTGACAATAGCCTTCCAAAATGACATAAGTCATAATGAAACGTACAACACATCAAAGGGCAGAGAACTTTTAAAAATTAGCAATATGCCTATCTTTCATAAATGAAGAAAAAATACATATTGGAAGGGTTAAATCTTTCAAGGGCAGGATAGGAAATAATTCTGTTTTACACTTATGTCAAAATAGACTACTAAACATCATTAAAGCATATTATTGAGCTTAGCATTTAAAAATCAAAGGAGATATTAAGGATTTAAATAATGCCTTTTCTTTCACAAACATCTACATATACATTTTGGTTATTGGACTAAAATTAAATTCATACTTCATTCAATGAATTTCATAGTTACAAATGACAATGGTCTTCCAAAAGCAACATTAGTCAGTATTAAACATACAAGAACATGTTAAACTTATACGGTACCAATTTTGATGCACCAGATGTGCATTTCGACAAATAATGTGCTCAACCAAAATTTTTTGAATTCCGAAATACAATAAACTTCTGAGAGCTATTTAAGGGGAAAACGGAGTGCCGAAAGGTGGAGTCAAATTCGTCTTAGGATACGAGCTATGCAAGAGGGGGATACTCCTTAATTTTGAAATGAATTTCAAAATTTTATCGCAGCAATTAGATATAAATCCGTATTTTCAAGCTAGTAACGAAGTACTGGGCTGTAGAGACCTACGGGGACTAACAGTCCACCAGCAGAGGCCTCGACCCAGGGGTCATAATGTAAAACTTATAAAGTACCAGTTTTGATGCACCAGATGCACACTTCGACAAATAATGTCTCTTCAGTGATGCTCAACCGAAATGTTGGAAATCCGAAATAACAATGAACTTGTAAGAGCTATTTTAGGGAAAAACAGAGTGCCAAAATGTGGAGTCAAATTCGTCTAAGGATAAGAAATATGCATGAGGGAGATAATCGTTAATTTGAAATGAATTTCTAAATTTTATTAGAGCAATTACATATACATCCATATTTTCAAGCTATTAACGACGTACAGACCCTGAAACGTGCTACTACACCTTAAAAACGAACCGAACCGTTCTGTGCAAGAAACGAACCGTACCGTTCAAGAAACGTACCGTACCGTGCAAAAAATGAACCGTACCGTTCAAGAAACGTACCGTCCCGTTCAAAAAACGAACCGTATCGTTCAAAAAGCGTACCGTACCGTGCAGAAAGCGTGCAGGATAATATTATGCAGACCCCGCCCCCAAAAGCCCGAAAGCGTACCGTACCGTGCAGAAAGCGTGCAATTTATGTCACGTGACCCACTTTTTCAGCCACAGTATATTATTTTCACAATGGCGCCCGATGGGAAAGGGGGTCGTAGACTATCGCTGGCTATTCGAAGCATTATCCTCAAACATCACGAAGCTGATTTTCAGTGATCAAAAATAAAGTCAGGGAAATGAAAATCGGACTTCGCGTGATAAAGGATAGGAATATATATGTATTATCATCATTTTATTTGATTCAAAGACAAATGCAACAGATATCTAACATTATTAATTATGAATTACTGAATGCTGACAAAAAAGGACGTACAAACTTCACGTGCAGATATCCTGGATCTTTCATAATGCCGATGATAAATCACAATAAATGCAGAAAATAATCATTGTGTCATTTGCGACTTTAGTGTATTCAAAACAAAATTCACTTCTTCTTAAAAACTTTTCCAATTTATGCACTGTAATTTATATCCGGAAACTTAATACGCTTTGTTTTTACACTTACGCACGCCCCTGTCGGGGAGCAGTTCATGTAACAACTTTTTATAAAATCGTAAATTAATAAATGTCTGATGAGAAATGAAAAACAAATTGAAACGTAATAACAACCATTAAGACTTAGACTTGAGCAAATTCTAAAAACTTTTATTCATAACTTTGATGTACGTTATCGATATGGAATTATTCCATCGAAGCAATCAAAAATAACGTCTCATTTCCCCATGTGCACATTCTAACACAACCACAAATCTTGCAGCCGATAATCAAAGAGCCGAATAAGATCGATCGAGTGAAAGCAAACTATCGAAACGTACAATTTATACGAAGTCAAAGCGTTCAGGTCACGCGCAACTCATTAATAAAACGTGCAAACCGTTCACAAAGCGTGCAGCTATTTTAGCAAACCGTACCGTGCAAGAAACGAACCGTACCGTTCAAGAAACGAACGGTACCGTTCAGAAAACGAACCGTACCGTTCATAAAGCGTACCGAACCGTGCCGTGTAACTGGTGTAGTAGCACGTTTCAGGGTCTGTAGTTAGCTACTGGGTTGTATAGACCCTCGGGAACAATATAATACAAAGGGCAGACAAGTCTTAAAAATTGGCAATTTTGTACAATGACTGTGCCTCACATTGACAGGGTCAATTGTTTTCGATTGCAAGCTGGGAAATAAAGTTTTCAAATAGTACTTTTATAATAATATATTTAATATTACTGATACAATTAGTAAGTTTGGCTTTTAAATTTCAAGTGATATCTTAGATTTTTTTATTCTTCAAAATTGTTGAATTTACATTGATTCATTGACTACAATTATATTTATAATTTGTCAACGTATTTCAAAGTTATATAAACTGACAATTCAAAATTAAATGTGCAAAACATAAATGGGTAATCAATTCTTAAAAAGTGACATCATGCCACAACCAGTTTTAAAATAGGCTGTGTACCTCTGCTCGTTTTCGCCTTACTGGTTTTGGAATGACCTTCACATTGGCATGTTAATTTGTTGACTCTCCAGTAAATACCAAACTCATCACGATGCTTTTGGCAAATACTAAGTTTTAAACAAGTAGGCTGAGTGTCTAAATGTCTATCGTAAATATTGCATTTTGGTACTGTAAACACACAATGCTGTGTCGCCAAAATTTCTAGACCTGTTTGAGCGTCTTAAATGAGTTGTGGGTTCTTTCGGAAAACACTCACCTATCTTTAACAATCCATTTTCACTTTCGATGTTCTACAACAACTCCAGGAATTTGAAAAATAACATGCAATATCGAGATTTGTATCGTTTGTACTACCACCTTTTCACAAGAAAATATTGAAGAGTCCTAACAAGGGGAGATAACAATGCTAAAATCTCAATAATACATTTTTGTAGATTTTTCAAACCAGCGCTTTACAAAATCCAAAAATCAATTATATTTTTATGTGAAAAATATATAAGATTTTAAAAAACATGTTTTCAGCAACATAATTAGCAAAGGAAACATTAGTTTTACACTTATCTTTAATAATCAAAACATACTAAATTTTAACTATATATAGTGTTTCTAATTCAATTTTCGCCATGTAGATATTATTTTCCAAGCTCAATATTTACATATGTTGGAACTAGGATTAGTCTAAAGAATGTTTTTATTTTCATCTTTTTTTACCTGTTTTTGAGAGAAATTATTAAATTATTGATGTAAGTCTATCTAGAGGCCTCATAAAAATAATATAATCACCAGATTTCATTTTTACAGCATTTATTGTGCTGTTGATAACACATTTTTATAACAAAAACGGAATTTCAAATAAATGCAATGTAATAAATCATTTCAGTCAACCACGTTTTGCATATATTCCCCATGAATTTGTTATGAATTGCTAATTATGCAAATGAGCTGTTACTAAAAACAGTTGCGAGATTGGGCAATTTTAGGACGATATTTTGACTTTAACACCTATGAAGAAAATATTAAGCAACGAAAAATTCTTGTCTTGCGACTACACTTTTGGACGATTTGTGGTATTTTGCATGGTTTTCTGGCGGATTTACTCTTAATACATATATTCTTATTCCATTCAAAGAATAGATAAATCATGTCTGTTAGAGAAATGCAACCGTAAAAGAGCATACCTTTTCACAGTAAACAGTATCTAATCTTTCTGTACAGTTGACAAAGTACCCACAATAGTCACCTTGGCATTTAACACACTGTAAAAATGATTTCATCTCTTCTGTTTTGACAGGCACACCTGATAATTGGTAAATAAAATACAGTTAAAACAGATGTACGATGTACATGAAGAAACATGTTTATTTTCAAAATGAATCATATGCAAGGTGTAGATAACGAAAAGTGATCAATCTCATAACTCCTATAAGCAATACAAATAGATAGTTGGGCAACCACGGACCCCTGGACACACCAGAGATGGAACAAACATGTTGTATGTCAAGATAAGATTGTCATCTAAACAGTCTTTAAAGTATAACATTTTATATATCAAATAAATTAGTGCTGATGGAAGAGGATATTTCATATTATTGAATTTATAGTAGAGTTACGTTTTGATAATACGAGTAAAATAAGTATGCAAAATTTCACTTTTGTCTATCCTCCTTCCATAAATGGAAAACTGACGAATGTTTAAAAAACTGCTTTAATACATGACTTGTTTTTATATTCTTACGAGGCAGAAATTATTCAAAAGCTTCAACCGGGTACGTGAAAAAAATATCTTGCTATGACCTTCCAATCCACGTTTATATAATTGTATATATCAACGACATTTTATCTATTGACGATCCTCATAGTCATGTGTGTGTTGATTTGATGTGTCCTAGTGAACCCGAAATTAAAGACACTACAGAGTCGTCCATTTGTGCTTCATATTTGAATGTTTTATTCTACTTTGATGGCAGCAGACTGACAGTTCAGCTTGATGACAAATGGGATGACTACGTCATCAACTTACCATTCAGGTATCAATGTTCCATTGACGCCTGCATGTGATGTTTGTCACCCATATTGAGACGTCACCAGCTGTAGGTGAAGTACCTCAAATATCTAGACATATGCTTAGCACTCATTGCCGTAGCAATGAGGGTTCTTAACGTGCCAACGCAGGACGTCCGTTTTAAGGTTATATCCCAAAGACCCGTTATTCACGGTTGTGACCGGTCGACAGATGATACTTACTCGTCGTAGACACCTGATCTCACCTCTGGTATTCCCAGGGGTCCGTGTTTGCCCAACTATCTATTTTATATTGCTTATAGGAGTTATGAGATTGATCACTGTTCGTTATCTTTACCTTTGTTCTACATATCGAGGGCTTGACGAAGGAGAAATGACTACCTATGTTTACGTCTTAGGTTTGACGAGGCTCGAACTCACGGTCGTCTGGTCACATAACGAACGCTCTACCACTGAGCTACCTCGACCGGTCCGATGAACGGAGGAATGTTGTGCGTATGATCAATATTAAATTAAGGCATGCTACTAACAAAAAGGCTGATTTCACAAGTTTCAGGAGTCTTGGTTTGGAGTCAGTATTTTGCAAATTCTATGGTGGTCTTGTTTGCTAGTGCAACCTATCTGGCGTATTTCGTACCAATTGTTAGGTCGTTGTTTACACACTGATTTTGACTACGGATTGCTCAGTTTCCTTGATCAAGATAGAATTTGACGGATGTTAGTAATCCTCCTTAGGACCTGATCTTACCTCAGCGGTCCGTGTTTGTCCTGCTCTTAATTCTATAATTTTTTTAATTGATCACTGTTCTTTATCTTCGCTTGCTACTGGCGTTGATTTGTGCCATTTATATGTATGTTAGAGCCCTTGGGATGTTGTCGTTCATCTAACATTTATCTCAACCTTTTCATTTAATAGATTTCGAATCTTTGAATTTGTAATCGGTACATTTTCACATACGGGTTCTGAACGTGTGATATTTTGATAAAATGTCAGAAAGATCTGTATGGCTATCATTGGAAGGTTATGAACTTGTCTATAGTCGCCCGACAGCCAGGACATATTGGCTTCCATGTGTCTTTGGGTTATTTGCAGTTTTTAGTTATTTGAAGATTTTCATTGCATGTACGAAACTAAAACTTTGAGCCTCCAAGGAAGCCTCACCCGCATATTTCTTACATGGGAAACGGACCACGAAATATAACGCATTTGATATTGTAGTAATGGTTGTTAATATTCGATATCCGCAATAAGAATGCATGTAGATGAAACTGATAGGCCGAGAAAGTAAGTATAGTGATTAAGACATCGACTGTTCGAATGGGACATTTTTGAAAATGGACATAATTCCATTCGTTAATATTTCATTATTAACAAATTATACATTTACTTTAAGAATTTGAAGGAATTACGTATAAAATGAATATGAAGTAGATCTAAAGCATTAACGTTAAATGGTTTAGCTTAACTTTTAAAGGATGATAGTGCTAGTCTTAAAAAGTAATGATTTTATATAAATATGCATACAATCATTTAAGTATGTCTTACATTAAGCTTAAAATACAGCTGAATAAGTTTACTGATATCACAGGATGTTGTATACTTACCGCGGTCAGATCCCATGTAGAGTTCTTTCGCTACACCTAGCCATGATGGGCCAGTCAATGTTACGTTGAGTCTGTCGCACGTCTGGTCAATGTCATTCAGAGAAATATTACCCGCCAAATAGGAAGAATTTTCCTTCTTACATAACTGCATTGATGATGTCCAGTTCTGATAACTTTTTGAAACTTAATGAAAAAGGATGAAGGTAACGAACAATCTCATAAATCCTATAAAGATTACCGAATTGGAAAATGAAATAGGAATATCATAGTAAATACATACATGAATTACGTGTGCTGAAATCTATCTCTTTCTAATAAACCTTTTTTTTGTTTCCTTTATGTGATATTCTAGAGCTTTTACCCGAGTTCTGACAAACCGCTCCGAAGGACAAAGAGCAATTGGCATCTGGCACAAAGTAGAATTGCTTGTGTTTGTGACATTGTATTGCAACACAGTAGATTTTGTCTCTCTTTGTGACGTTGAAATCTGGTATAAGAAAAAAATAAAACTTCACTATCAGTAAGTAGATATAGATAAGTACAAATGTACTTTGTACAACAATGAGCAATTTGCCGATTGTTGAAAGCAGAATCGCTGGTGTGATTGGCATTGTACTGCGACACAGGAAGTTTCATCTCTCTTTGTGACGTCGAAATCTGTTAAAAATTCGATTATTCAATGTTGTTTATGAATGGGAATTCCCTGCTTTCAGTATACAGGTGAAATTGTAACATATGTTTAACATATAAAACTAGCACTCAAGTTTACGATATGTTTTCAAACATATTTCTAACATATGTTTATCACATGTTAAAGATATGATTACCATATGTTTATATCACTTTTATTATATGATTTTCATGTTTTTCTTATGAATTTCATATATTTTTCTGATGATTTTATAGACAAGTGCACATGTAATGCAGTTCATCGCTATTATTCGATATGGTTCAATTTCTTGTGGGTTTCATGGTTATAATATATATACACATGTATACTCCAACACTAACGACTAATATTTAAGGAGGTATGCTACACCAGCAAATTTTGATATAGATGAAAAGTGGAGGATATGTACAACAATATTTTGAAAATGAAAACTTTAAAATTTACTTTATTTAGTAAAAAAAAAATGCAGTTTTAGTTGAAAGCAAATTAAGAAAAATTAAAAGCCCCTGCAGGACTCGAACACGCAGTCTACAGCTCATCAGTTGACGTGCTAAGCTACTGAGCTACTCAGCTAGGCGAGAATGTTTAAAATGAATAGACAAATATTGCAGATATTTATATTTTCATCCATCTTTTAAAAGGAAGTCAACCATTATGACGATGTAGAGTGAGGTACTAAGAAAGAAACTCTCTGACCATTTTATACGAAATAATTTGGTTTCGGACAGTTTAGAGTTACTGTTTATTACGGGTAACAGATATGTATAGACACGTTCATAACGCAATTATAATACCATGTTATGCAACATTCATTCCCTATAATTCATTAAAAAATTCAAAACGATTTTTTTTCATCTGCTGATATATGTATGTTGTGGAAAATTTGGTTTTAATTTTTACAAAAAGCTATCTTTAGGCCATACACATATAATAAATTGTTTTTCACATATTGCAATTTCTTTTGTATATAGCTATAGGATGAAACTGTTAGAATATATGCGACTACGATTTGGCATGACTACACTGACGATATCCAGATCGAAGAGATAATTGTGAAGTGTGTACCCAACTCCCATTATCACTTTTAGACCACCTGAATATATTGCTTTGAATCTGAAAAAAAAACTATCTTGAATGCACAAGTAAAACACTGCACATATTTTTGTATTCTGTGACTGAATAGATATAAAGCAATAAAGAAAATAAATTGAACCCAAAACAAACGTGGTGCAAATTGACAATGCTAACATTTATTGCATTTCTATTTTATTTTAATGCACTTGATTTATTTCTAAAAATTATACAACTCAAAAGCCGATATTAAAAATAACTTCGATCCCCAATTAAGTAAAAATTACATTAATTTAGGAAATATCTTAAAACAATCACTATCCAGAGTTATCGTTTCTTAAACTCACATAACTCCGGAGATCCTAAAGAAAAGAAATTGTTAATTCCGCAGAAAAGCATGTACAAGTTACAAACCCGTATCAGACTGTAATGACAAAGTCTGCTACGTTGAAAAATACGTGAACCATAACAATGCGCCTCTAACAGAAATCTTCTATTTTGAAATCAATGTGTATTTTCAATCATGAAACATGCAAATATGTCATTATAAGTCTTATAACTGTAATGATATGACATATTTGTATCTTTGACCTTTAACTTCAGAATTAAGAGTCATCCTTGTATTTGATCTTGACCTTAAATTTCAAATTCAACAGTGGACACAATTTGGTCTGTGTAATAACGAGCGAGTTTCATACCTTAATTAAATTATATAAATCTGACAACAAGATACCTTTATCCAAATATATAAATCTTGCAACACATATGAATGAATAGATTAAATTCCATAACATTCATTTTTATTAAGAACACAGAAATATGTTTTTCACAGACCATAAACATTTTGAAAAAAATTACCTTGACAATTTTGCATGAAACAGCTGAGCCCACATTTGTGTGCTACCCTCTTAGGTTTCAAACTATAATTAAACGTTGCGTCATAATTAAGCTCCGTTGCAATCGGAACATTGCTTGGTCTTTTCCGTCATGTCGAGAAGAAAACTCCTCGTTTCTTCTCAGCTTGACGGAAAAGGCCGAACGATGTTCCAAAATGGCTCCGGTGAAAACTTGTGCATGCGGAAGATGACTTTCCCCATTGCATCTGGTTTAACCTAGATAGTATGTTTTCTGCGTAAACCTCAGGGTCTATGCAATGATCATTCATTCTAACTAGGTTATTTACTGAAAATATACAAAAAATGCTGATAAGGCAAAATAAAAAAACAATGTAAATGATTATATGTGTGGTGTGAATGGATTCGAACCATGAAAAACAAGATCCTTTGTATACAGTGGCTACGCTAACTTCAATAACTTAGGGAATATATATGAACCAGGTTGTCAAAAAGCAGGTTCCCTATTTGTTTGCAGGTTTTTGTGAATTTGCACGGCAGGACAGGACTATCTTAAACACACTCTTATTGTAAATTGTTCATAACATTGCAACCTATAAGAATATCATAATTTCACATAGGACAAATAGATCCTCCCTGAAGGACTTCAAGGTCCCTGGCCGAGTGGTTAGAGCACCGCGCTCAAAATCACACGGCCTCTCACCACTGTCTGCGCGGGTTCGAATCCCGTTTGCGCCGGTAAGTGAGAAAGTTTCTCAGTTTACTTTCGGATGGTCAGTGGTCTCTTCCCAGGTACATTGTTTCTGGGTTCTCTCTTCCACCAATAAAAACTGGGCGCCACCAGATAACTGAGAAATTGTTGAGTGTGGCGGAAAACATCAATCAATCAATCAAGGTCAAAAATTCATGACAGAATATGTGCTGGAATAAGAAAAAATAAATTTATGGTTAATTTCAGCATCGCAAATAACAATGTTTAGGTTCACATTGTACGTCTAAAAAAAATCAAACATATATACGACAACACTAAGAGAAAATACAATAGGATGGACATTTTCCAACTGGCAACCCATAAACGATGTTCAATCATAACAAAAATGAATAAATCTGTGATTCGCGAAAACTGACCAACAAAATAAGTTTTCACAACACAATTTGCAGTGGTTATTTACATCTTTTTCTTCAGGTCTCTGTTGACAACCAAAAGACCAGATTAGATAGACTGAGGAATTGGGTGTTATAAGACGGAGAAAAACTATGGCATTATCATCTTTGCTTCCTCTAACTTCAGTTTTTCATTCTCTCTCTGATTTTGTTTGCACGTATGTACTTGTTTTACCTGATTCGTATAACGTGTAAGCATTGATGCTCCCAAGTTCTGTAAATCTACCAGTAGTCTGATGTACCATATTACAATGGTTCTGTGAAACAGGTTGCTCCATAAAGAGGTTTCCAAAACATTTGCATTCTTTCTGCTTCAAGAGATATATTAAATATTACTGTTTACTTACAGAACTATAAAAGGAATTTACATGGATTACTGCTATGAAACATGTATATAATAATGGACTAATAATTCAATCTGTGTATTGTGGAATTCAATTTTCTGATACAAATGAATAAAGGTTTTATATTGTATATTGCTTTAACGTCCCTCTCGAGAATATTTCACTCATATGGAGACGTCACCATTACCGGTAAAGGGCTGCAAAATTTAGGCCTATGCTTGGCGCTTACGATCTTTGAGCAGGGAGGGATATTTATCGTACCACACCTGCTGTGACACGGGACCTCGGTTTTTATAGTCTCATCCGAAGGACTGCCCGATTTAGTTGCCTTTTACAACAAGCAAGGGGTATTGACAACCTATGCTAACCCAGATCCCCACGGAATGAATAAAAAAGAAAAATTAATCAACAATCAATTAAAAATAACAGCGAGAGAGTTGGATGTGATTACAGTGAGATGTACGAATAGTCAACTCAGCAGTGGCGGATCCAGAATTTTCAAAAGGGGGGCTTATGCAAGTTAAGTAATAATTAGTCAAAATTAGCAGCCATTCTATATATATATATATATATATATATATATATATATATATATATATATATATATTTCTATTTACTCAATCAAGTGTGTAATCATGCTTAGCAACTTTCCAGTATGTTTCTGTGTAACATGTACTCAATCATGTAGATGTTTTTTGTTAGATGTCATTTTTCTCCTGACGAGTGAGGGGAAACTATCCCCTTACGAAACAACCTGTAGAGAAATAAATGATATGTGATTAAACTCCATCTGATCATCAATTTATGTAGCTCCGTGAGGCCACGTCGACCACTCTAGAAGATTATATCGGAGATTTATCCCACTATATATATATATATCCCTATGACAGCCGACGTCAGGCACCATGCCTAAAAAACTACTAACTCGAGCCAATTTCTCCCTGAATAAGGTCAAATACGTCAAAAAATGTGGTGACCCACGCTGCGGGATGTCCGCATACAAAGAAGAGGGTGATTCCATTGCTTTTAAATCCGGGAAAATATTGAAAGTCAATGCCAACATGAACTGTAAATCCGAGAACCTTATTTACTGTGCCACTTGCCCAACTTGTGGAGAAAACTACATAGGACAAACGAACAAACTTAATGCGCGAGTAAGGGTGCACAAACAACAAGTAAAAGATCCTAGCGTGCGGAACACCCCATGTAGTGAACATTTTGCGGAATGCGGGGGTGGTAAATTTAAAGTGTTCCCGTTCTTTAAAATGTGGACTGAAAATGAAATAACTCGCAAAGCCAAAGAGAACTATTTTATCAAACTTTTCAATCCAAGCCTTAATAGAAAATAATTATTTGAACAATTGAACTACAATTCAGCATAATATTTTTACAAAATAGACAATTACCAAACACTACCGGTTAACGTTATTATGACGTCATAAAGGACTCCTTTAATTGACGTCATAACAAAGACGTTACTAAACAATTTTTGTATACATATTTGAACTGCCTGATGAACCATGTAGACATGGAGAAAGCGCTAGCAGTAAATGATTGTTTTATGGAATGTGTCATTCTGATTTTCAATATTTATTTACAACTGTGCCGAATCAACTTCTAATATATATATATATATATATATATATATATATATATATATATATATATATACGGGTATTTGAAAAATGAAGGTAACGACCAATGTTCAATCTATAAAAATCCTGGAATAACAATAGAAAAGAAAATTGGAATGATAGCGGAGTGTTCTTTTTAATATGGCCACTGAGAATAGTTAATCTGATGAAAATACATGTCCTGTTTTCATCTTCCTATGAAGCAGAATTTATTCGAAAACTTCTGAGAAGAAAAAAATCTTTTGTGGTGGCCTTCAATTAAACATTTAGATATTTAGATATATCGACGACGTTCTGTCTATTAACAAAAAAAAATTCATTCATATATCGATTCGTAATATATCTCTATGAACTCGAAATAAAAGACACCACAGAGTCGTCCACTTCTGTTTCATACTTGGATGTTTTAATGACAGTAGGTACTAGCGACAAACTATATGTAACAATACAACTTTACGACAAAAGGGATGATTTCAGCTCCCCCATCGTTAACTTCCCATAGTTATGTCCCAATATGCCATTATCACATGTATATGGTGTTTATATACAGGTGTCAGTGTTTGCAGCTATCTATTTGGTATTGCTTATAGGAGTTATGGAATGGTCGTTGTTCGTTATCTTCACCTTTCATATATATATATATATATATATATATATATATATATATATATATGCATGTGTGTGTGCAACAGAATGATCTTATGTTTCTTTCACAATAGAAATAATTAAAAAGTAGCAATTATGTATACTTTGATTCCAAATGTAGACGAGTTCACAGTTGCACAAATCTCTTGACAGAATCCTGCTGATGGAATATCCATCTGGAAAGTCTGTGTATCATCAGGTTCGGTATCGTTGTAACACCCTGGGATTTAAAAATGTATTGAAATTAAATGGGAATCTTTACGTCTTTCATAACAAGCTTTTGTTTGATTTAGAGCTGTATAAGAAAGCGTAATATGGTGTTTTTTTCTTTTCTTCAATTGAAATGTGCATTCAAACGCTGTACATGTAGCATAATCTGTTTTTGATAAAGATTTTGATCAAGTTCATGGGAACTTTATTTGATGGTCGTGTTTTCTTTTGTTCTTTTCGGTTTACCTTCTTCTTCGTGGATATTAACTCGGATATAACTTTTAGTTCCTCACGTGGAAAGAAAAAGAAGAAATAAACACCCACAGTATCATTGATTATCAAAACATATCTTTGACTGACATTCATGCAAATGTGGTATGATACCTAAAATTTTGATCCAAAATGAATATCGTCTATATTGACTTGTCCAGTGTTGCCGTGTCCATGAACTGAATGTGTTAGGTTTAGGTAGGCTGTCATTGTTTTCTTTACATAGTTGCTGTGCCTCAAACCAATTCCATGAGTTTTGTGTCGAGATTTCCACTGGAAAATAAGAAGAACGTTTGACACGGATAGTAAAGTATGGCTTAACTTTATTAGTATATAAGCAATGTCTAATAATGGTTATGGATTGATATAAAAACATTCGTAATGCATTTTAGAAAAATAGATAGGATATCCGGAAGACATTTTATATTTTAATGTTAAATTAGAATAAAAAAGCATTCCAGAATTATTCAGTTTCATTTCGGATAAATAAGTCTATTAGAATAAAAAAGTATTCCAGAATTATTCAATTTCATTTCGGATAAATAAATCTATCTAACTCTAACGTTCCGGTTTCATATACTAGTATATAACATTCATGTTGTGTTTCTGCCTGCTAGCTCTACTGATCGTCTGGAATCCGTAGACTCGGGGATTAATGCCCCATTTAAACAATCAATGAAAGGACTTTCTGAAGAGTTTTATGCCAGTAAAGTCGCTGATCAGTTGAACAAAATTAAAGATATCCGAATTGATATGCTTTATTTTTTATTGCATTGAACTGTAATAACAGGGGATACCTACTCCTACTAAGCACCTGATCCCACCTCTGGTGTGTCCAAGGGTCCGTGTTTGCCCAACTCTCTATTTTGTATTGCTTATAGGAGTTATGAGATTGATCACTGTTTGTTATCTTCACCTTTCATATATTAGCCATCTGACATCAAAAACTTAAAGTTTGCTCCATGAAATAACATTATCTGAGTATCGTTGCAATTAATTATCAGAAGTATAAAGTTTGCTCACTGATCTCATATTTTAAACAGTATTCATTTACATAGAGCAAAAAAAAAAAAAAAACAGAACAAAACAAAAAAACACAGTAGTAGCCCGAGGACAGGAACCTGATGAATTCCATTATTTATATATCGAACGGAAAGAAGTTTGGTTTTTTAATAACTTGCAAAACATTGGAGAACAAATCCTGAAATTATATGCATGTTGGCTTAAGTTTATGCAGAAGACCTTTGTGCCACACTCCTTATGCCAAAAGCCTTAGACATATCACAAAAAGCATATAACAGTGGCTATCATTATCTATACCTTTTTAGACAATAGAATGTTTCCAAGAGTTGATGTACAGTAGAATGTCCAGTCAGAAATCCTGCCTGGTGTTTGTGAAAAAAGTTATTCGAGTGAAGGTAGTTACAAACTCCGTTTACCTGATCAGGATATGGGGCTCGCGGCGGGTGTGACCGGTCAACAGGGGATGCTTACTCCTCCTAGGCACCTGATCCCACCTCTGGTGTGTCCAGGGGTCCGTGTTTGCCCAACTATCTATTTTGTATTGCTTGTAGGAGTTATGAGATTGATCACTGTTCGTTATCTTCACCTTGCATATGGTTAAGAATTATTCTTTAAAACAAGACTGGTCTGTAGTGAAAGGCGAAGAGAACGAACAGGGATCAATCTCATAACTCCTATCAGCAATACAAAATAGATAGTTGGATGACCGATGGAGTAATCGTGTTTTAATAAAGGAGACACAGGACCTATTTTTTTAGAAGTCTATGAAAGCTTCGAGTGCATGAGAGATTTGTTACATGATAATGACAATGGCTTTGAACTTATTTCATTAAATCGTTTTAATGTTTTAATGCTTATATTGGTTGCACTTTTGACATTATTTACTGGATTTGCAGATATAATATTAAAAAGTTTCTGTTCTTAAATAATTAATCATTTGTATCATTTCACATAGCATAAATAAATTCATATATGCAGGTCCTTTTTGTGAAGGTATGCATTTACCAATAGATTGAAAGCTGTCTGACAAATTTCATACCAATTGTTAAACCGTTGTTTAATATAATTTTGACTTAGGATTTCTCGATAGATCTCATGGTGGGTTTGACTGGTCAGCAGAGGATGCTTACAACTCTTAAGCGCATACAGGGGCCCGTGTTTGCCCTTCTAATTTCGTACTGATTCTCTATATGAGATTGATGACTGTTCGTTATCCTCACTTGTTCATGATAATGACACTGCAATTTACCAAAATAAATCACACAATCATATCTATAAAAAATATAGTAACGTAAATGTTTAGATATGTTTTAGTGTATCGTAGACTGATATAATTTCATGAAGTCATAATTTCGCGCACTATCATTTCAGCTTTGTCCGCTGGTATAAAATTCCACTGAGTTGTATATGTCTCTTATGAAATTAGCTTACATACCTCAGTTCACTAGGAATGAAATAACGCAGATTTATGTAACCGTAGACTTAGTGGAAATAAGTACCGCGCGTAAAAAGTACGTTTATAGTACATTTGATATCAATACAAAATGATCCCGGACGTTGTTCATGATTTGTTTGGCCTCATCATAGCCACATTTTAGGTCAATAGTCAATGATCTGCTTGAATGAGCATTGCCACAAAATAAAACTGTCAACTAATTTAGAACATTCTTAACAATTGATGAAAAGGAAACAAACCCTGCAAAACTGTGAGGGACAGCCATATGACAAGAATCCACACGTTTTTAGTCGTTTTCATCCTCTTCCTATGTTCTTCCGGGACACACTGTAAATGTAAACTAAATCTATAGAGGTCGCGTTATGTTTGATAATTGTGCTACATATTCAATTTTGTTAACATATACACATCTTACTTACTCGCTATAAAGTCACGGCAACACGTCGAAATGGTGGTTAATAACCTGGGATCACCATCAATTTAATCATGCGTGTACAGTTTGTCATTTTAAATAACTTCCTTGTTTGCTACAGGGGTCTTGTCTTACAATGGTTTTTAAATTGTTACGTTGAAATATTATATCATAAAATCCACGGATGAATTTTAAAAGGCTAGCACACAGTGGTATAAAAACGATTTGCGTTCTGAAAAGAAAATGTACGGAAGCGTGTTACAGTCAGTTTTTTTTTGGGAGAAACAATATCTATTCAACGTGATGTTTTGTACTTAAAAAACGCAGTAACTTTTGCAAATCAGTGTAATATCTTTCACTTAGATTGAATATGCATATACATACACAATTATGATTCCTTATAATAGTAAACGCAATCAATGTTGTGATTTAAGCCAATACTTTAAAAATATTTGTAAAATGTGCATTAAGAGAATGTCAATGATTTATAAAATCTTTCTTTTGGATAGAAATTGGGACGATCATGTCACGAAGTATGGTTTATAAGGTTTAATATTATGAACTCTTAAATAAACATAACTGCCCCAAGTGCAGAAATGATTAATATAAAGGACTGGAAATTTCACTTCATTTTATTTGAATACCCGATTGCGACCCTTCTTGGGGTTTAACGCACACACCAAATCTCCTATCAGCATGTGACCAGCGCGTTAGACCTCTCGACCATCCAGGCAAGCGAAAAAACTTGCTTTCAATGACGATGGCATTCTCACCACCCTATCGCACGCTATACGGTCATTGAGAATGGAAAATGGGATACAGTTGATTAACGTATTTAATCAACGTACATTTAAGAGGATAATAAAATATACACATTGCATTTGAATTATCTTTATATAAAGCGCCGAGATAGCAATGGACTCTTAAACAAACATATCTGCCCTAAGTAAAGAATATTTGGATACCCATATATGGTACCGTATAAGTTTTACATTATGACCCCTGGGTCGAGGCCTCTGTTGGTGGACTGTTAGTCCCCGAGGGTCTCTACAGCCCAGTAGCTAAGTACTTCATTACTAGCTTGAAAATACGGATGTATATTTAATTGCTGTTATAAAATTTAGAAATTCATTTCAAAATTAAGGATTATCTCCCTCACGCATAGCTCTTATCCTTCGACGAATTTGACTCCACTTTTTTGGCACACTGTTTTTGCCTATAATAGCTCTAAAACTTCATTGTTATTTCGGATTTCAAAGATTTCGGTTGAGCATCACTGAAGAGACGTTATTTGTCGAAATGCGGATCTGGTGCATCAAAATTGGTACCGTATAACTTGTTCATATATAAATGGTCATCTCTCCTGTTCAATCAACAATTGTATATACCCCATCATTTGCACACTATCTATATGAGTATACTTTAACAAAGAAGTCACGTTTGGCAAGGCATGCAAGTGGTTGTTATTGATCATAACCAAACCGATGCAAAAAGCAGGAGCACAGAAAAATCCTGGACGCATCGCTTGAAATCTGAGATCCCGACGCAAATATTGACGGGAGAAACTTCAAACGTACTATGCCACAACATATGCAAGGAGTGGTGTAAATCAAATATGAATTCTAAAAAAAAATTATAGAACGTTTAGTAAATTTGAAATCTCAAAACCTTTCTTTGTTGTGTTTATACTCATGCTTTTATGTCAACTTTGTTTTGTTTTACTACTTTAGATCAGCATTTAAATTTGCAAGATTGTCATGCCACTTTCTGAATTTTACAATTTAAGTATATTGATATATGTGTAAAAACCTTACTTGCAGCCCAAATTATTTTTGTCGGTACAGTTGATCAACACAATAGACAATGAGTGATACAATTATACTGTACCTTGCCACAATAAGCCATCTTTATATATCTTGGAGGGTTACATTGGTAAATGAAAAGTGAAGATAACAAACAGTGATCAATCTCATAACTCCTATAAGCAAAATAAAGAATTGGGCAAACACAGACTCCTGAATATACGATATGTGGGATCAGGTGCCTAGGAGGAATAAGCCTCCCTTGTCGACCGGTCACACCCGCCGTGAGCCCTATCTCTTGATCAGGTAGACGGGGTTATCCGTAGTCAAAATTAGTGTGCCAAGAACGGCCGAAGAATCGGCATGAAATAAATGAGACAGCATTTGACATAATGATAAATTGTTATGGCAAACTAGGTTGTTATAACGACATATAATTCGTGAAATGGTGACCGTAAACTAGACTGTTAATCCCGCACTGCTTATATATAGGTTGTGAAGTAGTTTCAGTGAATGTCGAAGATAACGAACAGTGATCAATCTCATAACTCCTACAAGCAATACAAAATAGAGAGCTGGGTAAACAAGGACCCCTGGATATACCAGAGGTGGGATCAGGTGCCTAGGAGGAGTAAGCATCCCCTGTCGACCGGTCACATCCGCCCTGAGCCCTATAAACGTCTTGCCTAATATGTGCGGAAACCCTGCAAAGTTTTGGGGTGGATACTAGTTTCAGTAAAGCAGAAATGGTGCAGAAACGTTAGGCTTCAGGAAGTTCCCGCTGCGTAAACCACTAGGAATCGGGGAAGGCCTAGGTTTACGAACTCTGTAAAACCTTGTAAACATGAAATTTCCAAACTGAAATCTTGCATAAACTATATGTTTTCTTAAGTTTTCGCATAATCAAACACAATTTCCATACCATGGAAATCAGAGTTTTCATGTCATACAAGGTTTATGCGTTGAAATAAATCGATGTCAGAAGATTCAAGGTGTCTATGAAATGATGTTAAAAATGTTAGAAATATCAGCATTGACTGACGAGACGGAGAAAAGGGAACGGCGTAAATAAAAAGTATGGATCGCTGCCACTTTAAAGATTTACTTACGACACTTATCTGGATGTCTTAATGTTTCTAACAATCTTATGAGTCTTTTGAAACAACTATGATGGGGTATTATGATAATGTTTAGTCTTATGACAGATCTAATAATAAGATCTAGTAGTTGTAGGCTATCTACATATTTATTTTGATATGATGAAAGGAAACAAGGAACATTAAAACATCAAAATATCAACAGCAAAAAACCATTGTAGTAAACCAGTGACAGTATAAGAATTAGATTAGGTAATACAGGAATACGTGCACTGGTTCCAGCTGACAAAGTTTGTAACAATATCGTCTTCGTAACATTCATCATTACAACAGTATTCTATGAGAACTTCGTTTTAATTCCACACTTGGTTCCCAATCTATATCAAGCGTTCCCTCTCAAAGACGAAATTTTTCAAAATCACGCTTCACTTTTAATTAAAATATCCCAGTCAATAAATCGACTGAATATGTACTGGATGCCAAAAACTTCACAAAACCCCTTACGAACAGGGATATATTGCAGTATTGAATAAATGTTCTACCAAGCCATTATATCTACTCCTTAAGAAGATATTTTAAAAATGTGAAGGAGAAATTACAAAGTATGTGAAATATTGTTGTTAGATATTAATGGGTTCTCAAAAATTCCAAAGATCTTTTTGTAAAATTGAAATCAGAAAATTTTCAAATATCACCATCATCAAAACGTACGACTTTTCAACACTTTACAGCAACATTCTTAATGGTGAATTAAAACTATGCTTTTTCGACATCATAGACGGCTACTTCAATAAAAATAAGACTCGGAAATATCAATACATTTTGATCACTCATCTAGAATCTTACATTGTTAAACATCACTCTGATGTCACGATAAAGTACTCTAAAGTTTTTGGAAAAAAAGATACTGGAATTCCTCATTCACCAATTGAAAATATTTATACATGCTTTGGAAATTAGGTATTCCATCAGTCGGTTGAAATCCCCATGGACATCCATTGTGCTACTTTTTTTAGCTGATATGTTTTATTTTCATAACGGGGTATTTAATCAAAAGATTTTACATGATAAGAAAGTAATAGGTTGCTGTGGCCTACAACTCCACATTCAGATGCATCGACGAAGTGTTATCTATAAACAATATTCATTTTATTCATATGTCCATTCGATATCTAAAAAATGAACATTGCTTTTGAGATGTTCATGGTCAGTATGAACGGATTTGGATTTCGCGCTAACGATTCACTAAGAATTTGCCTCAAATCCAAATCCGTTCATACTGACCATGAACAGCTCAAAGGTGATGTTCATTTGTTATATTTGTATTTATTTACTGATTCACCATTTGTTTACATTGCTTCTGTAAGTCATGAAATATTCCTCGGGGGGAGGTTACTTATTGGTACAGCGTCATGGAATGTGAACTTGCACGTCAAAATATAGTGCACATAAAATAAAGAATATGCATTGTTAATTCAGCAAATTTAATGAGTAAGTGATTTCTTAACTTTAAGGAATAGCATTTTAAAAATGACTTCCAACAATAAAAGTATATTTGATATTACATCCCAAATTTTAATGACTGGGTACTGTGTTGTTCGGTTTCAAAAGCGTGGATGTCATTTAGAGTCTACCACGATGCTAGGCTGGCTACTTGGAAGTGAGGTTGAAAGTATATCCCTGAAAAGAAGAGTTGGATAAAAATCCTGGCTTTGCGATGAAGTTGTTATTAGTTTCCATTGAAAAAGTGTCAGTTGTCGGAATTACGGAATCTGCGAAATTGTTGGAAGGGGATGTGGAGACAGGGACAGATTGATTTTCAACGGCTTGTTCGCACATGGTAGACAGTGTGTGACTCAGGGATTTTTTCTGAGAGGTTGATACAGTTCGTGTGTAAGAGCGAAGTGAAGATTCATTCTTATGGGAAGACATAACCATTATGTGTCGTGATTCGTATCCCTCGTCGGTTAACAACTGAATGGCCGTTGCACGTAAACAATGGGGTGTGTAATGATTTTCAACATGTGCGGCTTTACAGATGTCTGGGAGGAATTTTGTAAATGTGCACTTAACAAGTAGTTTTGTTGTAAACCTTATATATCCGAAACCAGGGGATGTCCCAGTGATTCTTTCTTGAATTGTTTAAATAAATGTGTGGCAGCAGGGTCAGTTTTATCCGTAAGAAGACGGAACATTTTCAATTGACAGAAATTCCCCCTGTGGCATACATTCGCTTTTGGAAATTGCATTCACCTGACTGGATACCGCCTTGGTAATTTTTCTGCTGTCATTGCGAAAATCGAACGAATTTAACCGAAGTTGATGGTGGAACTCCATACCTCTGGAAACAAAGTGCACTGGCGGAGGATATTCGGGGAGGAGGCAGCATTTTGAAAGTAAGCTGATGTTTTTTTTTCTAAATCGTGTTTATCAATTATAGGTTTATGGTTTGTAGGTTTAGAATCCCCGTTTCTCATACGCTATTTTAGTATCCCGTCCAGGACTCCGTTTGCGCATCTAAATTCTTTATCTCGCACACTATCTACAGGAGGGTTCCTTTGAATATCTTGCAGGTGTCGATTTATTGCACCCCAAATGTTAATGAGTGTGTTCTTGTGGTAGAGACTGGCTTTTTTGTTTTCGTTTGGTCTCGCTTCGCAATAAAATTTCTTTAATACACCTGCCACCTGGGACGTTGAAATTACATCCCGTAAGTTTCAGTCTACAAGAGAAATGAAGCAAGGTGTCTGAATAATGAATGGGATAGCTTTAGGCTTGCTTATATATACATGCAACAATTTGCATATTTTGATTTATATTTTATTCAGACTGACAATATCAACAAGGAAGTTATACGGGAAAATGTTTGTTTGTTTTTTACCGTGAAAGATTTTTATTCCCCGGGCCGTGTTTTTCGTTGTGCTTTTCGATTGTCTTCTCTCAAATAACTTCTGTATCGATTCCTCGTCAATTGCTTCAAAACGTTTAGATTTAGGCCTACTTGCAGTTGAACACAGAACTAAAGGTGGGGGGAGTTCTACCATGTCAGTGACGGGTAATTTCATACATGTACATATTTCGCTATTTTCTTGGACGTATGGAATGTTGAAGTTGTTGAAATTAATTTCGCCCAAAATGTTGTTTAAATTTTCATTGTTGAAATCTTCATCAAAGTAAATTTCCATAAATTTTGACATTGCATTGAACTGTCCGTAATCGGCCATATTTGCAACTGTGCAGACGCTATGCAGCTGTGCAGACGATTCCGGTACGATTTTGATATTTATCATGAAGAACAAAATGTATAAATACGTTTCAAATCTATTCATTACTGTGAAACATTTTTATTTTCAGTACATTCAGTACATCATTTTCAATTTTTTTGTTTTGATTGTTAAGTAGTTCCGTTACACCTGTTGTATTTCCTGAATTATCACGCCCCAATTTCTGAGATTCGCGTGCTTGAAGCTAGTTCATAATCCTTCATAGTCAATATGAACAGATTGTGCTGCGCGCTGAAATTGGTTGGTTCATAGAGGAAAATATGATTTGTAATATAAATATATCCAACTGAACTTTGAAAAATTATAAAAGACGCCACAGAATTGTCATTATCTGCTTTTATGTGGGTGTTATTAAACACAGATTTTAAGGACAACTCGCATCTCAACTTAATGACAAACATGATTACTTCAGCTCATCAATTTTGCATATCTATGGAGCTATAGTCCATCTGCATACAGTGTTTATTTGTTTAATTTGATTTGATAAACGAAAGCGTGCTCTGCGTTTGGTTGATTTCCACAACGAAACAGGCTACTGGCAAATACGTGTATTTTACCGGAGTTTCAACAGTTTTGTTCAAAGTTAACATTTCGCAAATGCAATAGTGCATGTGCTAATAATGATTTAAATTGCAACAGGCACGAATTGTTCTCCTTTGTTAGCTGAAAAAAATATTTTGATGTTGCAATATTTTATTATCACCTACATGTGGTATTTATATCTCTCATCTGATTCGATACGCAAGAGCTTGTTCTGCGTATGATCAGATTTTAAATCGAGCAGTCTACTGACAAATAAGTTGATGGTGCAGGGGTTTCCACAGTCTCGTTTAAAGTCAGCATTTAGCAAATTCTATGGTCGTTATCAGAACCTAGTTTGTCAATACAACCCAGAATTGAATGAAATGCTGTCTGACTTGTTTCATAGCGATTGGTAGGTCATTCTTGACACACTGATCTTGTCTTCTTTACCTGATTAAGATATAGGGCTCACAGGTGGTGTGACCGGTCGAGAGGGGATGCTCAGTCCTCCTACACACCTGATTCCACCTCTGGTATATCCAGGGATCCGTGTTGCTTATAGGAGTACTGTGATTGATCACCGTTCATTATCTTTACCTTGCATCTTTCGAATCTAATTTGATTTTTTGCTAAAGTCAATTATTCTTGTTAATATTCATACTAGACAAGCCTTAGAAAGCAGCAGAGGAACGATGATAAAGTGTCTTAAAAAATCAGTTATTTATTGGTGTGTCCAGGGGTCCGTGTTTGCCCAACTATCTATTTTGTATTGCTTGTAGGACTTATGAGATTGATCACTGTTCGTTATCTTCACCTTACTACTTCCACTGAGAATATTAACTTCGGTAAATATTTTCATTCACAGAAGCCATCTACAAAATTTCTAGTATCTTAAAGATGATCATGATATTTTAAGAGCCACTTCATGGACATTTATTTTATACCTAATGTCCCGGTATTTGTGAATAGAGAAAAACTGTATTATCAGTAGAGAACATCACATACAAGTTCACAGCTTAAAGGTTGAAAAACTAGAGCAATGGAATGGCTTTGAGGGTTATGAATCTAACTAAATTACAATGTCTGTGGTATAGGGTTTATTACTTATGAGTAGTCACTATTTGTCGGTTTCAAAACTGTTTTAAAAGTTTGTTCGTAACGAGTTGAAAACACAGCATGATCGTAGCTATCATCTAGGTTGTCTTCATTCATTCCAAGACTGATATCGTATTCACGCTCTTTAACAGTCGACGTTTGGTCATACGTGTTTTCCTCCTTATTTGTCATTACTTTGTGATTCTGTAGATGATCGTAGACCCCTTCTCTGAAGTTGGTTTGCATGTACGCATTAGAAGATTTGTCTTTTTCACTATTCGAATGTTCATACACTTCCGCCTGAGGTGCAAGAATGAAATAATTCATATTCGTCGAACGATCGTCATTTATATCAGCATAGTGGGGTTCTACTATTCTTGAAGCATTGGTTTTTCGGTCTCCTTTGGTCGACTTTTGTTTCCACCTCCTATGGAAAATACAAATCAATGATACTGTATTACGTAAAATCTCTGTTCTTAAAGTTCTAGTAAACTAATTGGATTCTTTGATTATTTGCGTAAAACAAACTAAGTGATTGCAGTTTTAAAAGACGTTGTTAATGATATAGAATGCAGTAAGTACCACAGCATGATTGGCGAATGTTGTCTTGTTTTGTTTGTTTTTCGTCCCATTTGAAAATTTTTCCCTTGTGATACACGCATGACCAACGCCACTAGATACTGTCAGACATTTGTATCAAATTCAGGTATACCGTATTTGTTACAATATGACAGAAATATGTGCTGTAGAAGTACCACTTCTATTTCATCAATATTAGTTTAAGGCTGATTTCATACATCGTTGCAACAAAGTACACATATGGCAATGTGTCTGTGTAAAGCATCGTGACATACAATATATCAAATTATATTACGTACTCATGCATCTTATTCATTGAAAATTCCCTTCGATGAAAACAATCGCATACGTCTTTTGAATCAGATTGAAATAAAAATAAAGATAAGTGTCCCACATACCGAATCAGCAGAAAAACAACCATTCCGATACAGACAATGGACACAGCAATCACGGAGACCATGATTATTATCAAATTGTTAGAGTCTAGAAAATAGAACAATGAAATGAATTCTATTTATATATAGGTTTAGAACACAACTGATATTCAATAGCGTCAATTATGTATCTTACCTTTCGGGGGATTTTGGCTTTTTGTTGTTATTGATGACCTTATGACGGGTGTGGAGATTTCGGATTGTCCAGTCTCCCCTTTCAGCCCCTAAATGTCAAGAAAAATCTGTAAAAACTCTATTAATTTCTCATAGGAATGGACCAGGTTCGGATTATTTCGTAAGTAGGCATTAGTCGTGTATATACATTTATAAGTATGTGCCGCAACATACACGTGGTTGTCAAGCAATCGACTAGATACTAACATGCTCGATACATTTATTTGTGTAGAAAATGGGTAATATGATGCTAGAGCTTGAATGCCCTAGAGTTTGCCTTCTTTGGAATGTTGTCTGATATTGTTAAAGTGAGTAAACGCTGTTTCCGTCGTTACATGCTAGTAATATAAAGCATGATTGGTTATCAATGAGGAAATGTCTTCATGATCAGACTTGCATACTTTACTAGGTTATTTATGTTGCGTAAAATTAACCCCAAAAGTTGAAAAGTTTATCTGATACACTTGCGACTACGACAAGTAGTGGTTTTGAGACGGTTTATAGAATGAAACTGCTCAGATGATTGATTGGTTTGAAAAATATAATATTTTTCATTGATATGTGTATGTATGTTGAATTTCAACTGCACTATTCCATTCCATGAAATTATGACATAAGGGAAGCCAGTGTTTACCTCTTTACAATATAATGAATTCAATCTTTCATTGCACTCGGTAAATTCACATCCTGTGCTGCTACATTTTTGACACTGATGGAAGATCTGTCTATCATTTTTGTCTATATCAAAACCTGTATAGAGAATATATGTTTTATCAAAACCACAAAGAACGACTACAACGAACTAGCAATATACATTGATTTGTATTAGATTTGGGATTAGTAAAGCACCAATCTAAATACAACAAAGAAAATTTACATCTTAAAAAAAGTAAATTCTCCGCGAAAATCGAACATTTTATAGTCATCCCTGTGTCCCAATACTCGAATACGTCGTTATGCTACTGTGAATTCCATACAGAAAGTGGTTGGATTCGTATTACTATTTTATTGGATTATAGATAAAGTAGTTTGAATCATAATGTCGTTCTAATACGGATACTAGATGTTATTGAAGGACCGGGATATTTAGAGTTTAATTAGCTTCTCCATTACGATTTGCTTTCTTATGACAATATGATATACTGAATATATATGCATACAATTTAATGTGGAAAAATAGAAACATAGAACATGTTCTACAGATTGCTGGCTCTATATGTAGTGTTCAGTTTCTTGAGTTACGTTTCTTCTCCCTATTTTGCAATCAGAGTCTTATGTGTAACCGGTCGACAGGGGATGCTTTCTCCTCCTAGGCACTTGATCCCACCTCTGGTATATCCAGGGGTCCGTGTTTATCCAACTCTCTATTTTGTATTGCTTATGGTAGTTACGAGATTGATCACTGTTCGTTATCTTCACCTTTCATGTATTATATATATTTCTTAAAATGGAAAACATCCACTGTATGTTTCGTGCTCTTGAAAAAAAGGGCATCGTGTATAATCCAATAATGAATCAAAACATTGCATTTCTTGAAAATATCAATCTCTTCTTAACACACTGAGGTACAATGTAAATTTATGATGCTGTAGAATCATTTACATTCGTGGGGACCATTTTTTGTGGATTGCTGAATTTTTACCGGTTCGTGGGGACGTAATTTCGTGGATTTAAATATTTGATATATATATATATATATATATATATATATATATATATATACATAATATCTATTGTATATTCGTTGAGGATGTAAATTCATGGGTGAGGGGTACCCACGAATTCCACGAAAATTGAACCACCATGAATTCTAATGATTCCACAGTAAGCAATCTGTCAGAATGGAGAGCAAATGGCACAAGACGTCATCTTGAATTTATTGAATATACATACAACTACTATAGTATCTCTCTCTTGAAATAAAGAAGTTGTACCTTTATCTCTTCCCATGTATAGCTCGTTTGCGATACCAAGCCAGAAGGAACCATTTAATACACTGCTTAACGCCTGGCATGTAGATCTAGCGTCACTCAACGAAACGTTCCCTTCTAGATAGGAGGACGGTGATAATGAATTACATTCCTGCATTGATGCAATCCAACCTTGTTGTGTAGGTATATCTATGTATAAAGAATTATATTTCCAAACTTAATAGAACATATTGAATACTGTATATCAACATAGACTGAGATGTTCGTATGGACGTTGAATTTAAATAGGCTTACCAGTTGTCTGACAGACCGCCTGATATGACAATGAACAGTCTTCTTGAAATGTAAATGCTACATTCATTCCACATTGCATGGAGACACATCTGTCTGCTGGAGTTACTTGCCCGTTAAAAACTGACACATTAAAAAAAAAAAAGAAAACTCGTCAATTATTCAAAATTGTTTAGTAATTAATGAATGAAGATACACTCTATTTACAGAAAATTACGGAGATCAATCGCATGTTGCGCACTTGTGATTCATAATTTGTTTTTGTAAGTTAATATCCTTGGTTTTGTTGTTGTTAGTTTTTACGTTGTTTGTCGTCCTGTTTGAGAATTGCTGAGTCATGTAGAGACGTCACCAGCTGTATTTGAAGTGCCACAGTGTTACATATGGATGGACCTTACGGACGTGGTAGCGAGGATTTGTCATCGCGCATAAGTATAACATGGCATAGGACCACCAATTTCATGATAATATTCACGTTCATAAAACTTGAACACTGTATACACGTCTACGAATGTATGACGTCATATTGCATGGAAACATACATGTTTAATAGTGTAATCACAATAATATTAGGATTTTTGGAGAATATCGCTACTGATTGGAATATATTCTTATCACTTTTATGTTTTAATACAAGGTATATATCAATGTATGTACATAAGAGCTCGTGTTACTCTGACACTCCTACCTGATTTATATAAGGTAAATGTTTTACTCCCTCCACATTCTCCAAAGCGTTCTCTCTGTGTAGATTTCGGGCATGCTTTATCACAGTCAACTGATGATACCGGAGCGACTGAAGGCTTCTTTGGAAAACATCTACATGTGTTTAACTGATGAAAAAATGGTGAGAGCATCAAATCATTCCATGTGTGTTAGAGCAAAATTAAGATTAGATTGTCTTGAAATAATGATGCAAAACCTCGTAGAATAATTAAAAAGTTTTTCCCCTAATTCAACTTTGCATGAAAGTATTCATATTTATTTTAATCATGCATGTACATGTTTATTTTAAGTAACTGGAAACTGGATTACCGGGACATATTTCTTACTTGGATGCCAAATATCTCTGAGTCTACTTTGGAACATAGCTCCTGACAAAGTCCTGCTGATGGGTGACTCATATTATAATCCGTCACTTCTCTTTGCTCCTTACCAGTATACTCGAAACACCCTTTCAAAATTTAGAACATTTTTGTAGTCCATAAAACTTGCGTGGAATCCAATGCAATCTCAATTATTATAACAGTCATATCAACATGCAGTTGGTTATCTCTCCATTTTAATAATGATATAAAATACTATTTCAAGAAATCAGTTTTCTCTCTTTTTTTGGCAGTGCTAAACAGAAAATACTGTAAGTGGTTTTAATTTCGCGGTGCTTAAAGTTCGCGGGTTTTCATATTGTTTTAATTGCAGTGGTTTTATTTTCACGAAATTAAAATTCTATGACAAACATAGGCAAACTCTTTTATAATAATGTGAGGTTACATTTGTGTCAGTGGCAAATCCAAGTTGTCTCTGCAAGAAAAGGTTATTACAAAACAATTTGAATCAAATGATTAAATAATTGATGTTAGACAATTTGATGACAATTGAATTGATTGAACAATGGAATGATTATCTTAATCATAAATGTATACAGGTAACATATTACGAAATAAGTATGTGCAAATAAAATGTTAATATTGCAAACGTATTGTGTCACACTTGCAAAGTGATTGCGGTTGTTTTAATTTCGCGTAAAAATCCCCGACCGCGAACATACCGAAATCAAAACCCCCGCAATCATTTCCCCATTTACAGTACATATATTGTTGGTTGAAAAATGTCTTTATCAATGACGATTGTAAAAGCTGAAACTTATTTACAATAGCTATGATAGGGCGATCTCCAATAATCCAAAATACACCTCAGACGGCTGACACTGGGACATTCACTGTTTGTTATCTTCACCTTTCACTGACACAGAGACAAATGAAATTGTAGAAAATACGGATAATTCCTACTCTAAAGTTTGGAGCCTTTGACATTCCATTCCACTTATGAAGGAGAAATCAGAAAAATGGTACCCCACCCCCGGTATATCCTGGAGTCTGTTTTTGCCCAACTCTCTGTCTCGCATTCCTTATGAAAGGCGAAGATAACGAACAGTGATCAATATAGAAATTATGAGATTGATCACTGTTCGTTATCTTCATATTTCATTCATCTTAATTTGAATAAAAACAATGTGCCTTCTTTTTATAGAGAACTAGATGCAGCATTTCTTTTCATTCAATTTTATATCTGATAACTGTCTAATAAAGGAACAATCTAATTAAAATCAGACTTCTTAGATCCGTGACGTATACTTTGTGTAAGAAGATCTGACATAACTCGACTAGTGGGTCATGTTCAGGTGAACTTTGTGTTAGCCAATCAGTGCGTCGACAATAAAATCGTCGGTGTTCATAATTCAAGGAAAATAGCTGCGATTATTTGGTTTGAAAGAAAACACATCGCAGCTAGATGTAACATCAAAATGGACTGTTTACGTCGATTGGCGTTATATTCCTCGCAATAGTTAAGTAAATCATCTTGAAAACTATGCAAATCGTACCCATCCCTATTCATACATAGATCGCAATTCACAATTAATTTAATAAGGGTGTATTTTATATCGTATGCTTTGTTGTTTCTATGAACGGAATAGATTAGGCATTATTGCGAAAGTTTGAAATTCCTTGTGTGAGAATATACAATTTTATAGTATGAAAGATTATTCAACTTGTTTACGAATTGCCGGGAACCATCTAAATAACCAGCATTGTCTGTATGGTGCAATCTGACTGGCTGAAGGTCTTTATGAATATTCCAAACGAAAGGTCATGCGGATGTGAACCCATATAGGATTATGTCAGATCCTATTGTAGCGATTGTGAGAGTATTTTAGGATCTATTTTTAATTAGATTGATAAAGGAATAAAAGTTGTATTTTACGGTTTCCATCTTATGCAAAGTGCTCATTGCCTGGTCAAAGTTAAGTTCAATTTATTAACCCGTGCAGTGAATTTATTTGGTAAGGTGTATAGGATCAAGTTCGGGACTCTTCGGGAAAAGTTCGGGAAAAGCGTTCTCGGGAGCTGCCATGAAAAAATAACTATAATTTTAAAAAGAAATGCAAAAAGATGTGAGGGGCCTCCGTGGCCGAGTGGTTAGAGCATCGCGCTCAAAATCACACGGCCTCTCACCTCTGTCGGCGCGGGTTCGAATCGCGCTCGCGCCGGTAAGTGAGAAAGTTTCCCAGTTTACTTTAGGAAGGTCGGTGGTCTCTTCCCAGGTACATTGTATCTGGATTCTCTCTTCCACCAATAAAAACTGGGCGCCACCATATAAGTACAAAATTGTTGAGTGTGGCGGAAAACATCAATCATCAAAAAGATGTGTAAGCACGTGTTTACAGTGCTATAATGTAGCTACGCCACTGGAAGTGTTTATCTGATAACAAGAAACGATTGTTGGTCTCAGGAGGGAGCCTTTGTTGAATAATATGTATATAAGTGATATAATTATAAATCTATCTTTATAGAATGATAAATATGGGCCTAGACAATACTATTAAAAGTATAACTAACACTGAACACCTACACAATTATATGCTGATCATGCCGCATACCAGTCGCAATTTATCGGCTTACCAGAAAGGCCCGATAATGTGCGATTGGTTGTAGACCTAAGCCCCGCTTCGTTCTGGCAATTTCCATAAGGAGGTATTCTACATCGTCATAATGGCTGACTTCCTTTTTAAACATAGATGAAAATATAAATATCAGCAACATCTGTCTATTAATTTCATAAATTCTCGCGTAGCTGAGTAGCTGAGTAGGTTATCACATCGACTGCTGAACTGTAGATCGTGTGTTGGAGTCCAGCAGGGGTTTTAAAGAATCTGATTCACAAACCCCCAAAATATGGACATTAAAATATATGAAAATGGAAGTAAATTTTGAATAGGAGTATTGGTGTTATAAATATGTATCAGAATCTGGGGTTTTAAAAAACATGTTAGATTTTTAAAATAGGAGCACAACTAAAGCTGTATACATACTAGAACCGGATATGGTACCGTATTTTTGTCATTTTTCACCCAAAACTGATTACTCTGTATAGGTTTTGCAATACTGGTTTCATCTCGCCCAAAATATTTAAAGTATTTTTATAATACACACCTTGTCAATTGCCCATAAATGCAAAAATATTTTAGGACGAACTAGGAGCACTATTTTTATTTTTCAAAAAACGATATTCCGGATTGTTGATAAATATTACGGTTATAATGCACTGGTGGAGGTAAACTTGAATTTTACAGATAATATGGCTGATTAAGTATCGTATGGAGAAACAAACTACGTTTTATATTTCGTGTCATGTATAGGTCACTTTACTTCGGTGTTTATTTTTAAAGCAAGGGGAATTCCCTCACCTAATAATAGTTTTCGGTTGCAGCTTATTTTGCCCTTTTACTGTAGATGTTCAGTTTCAATACCTAGTTGTTTTCATCTTTTAAAGTCGTTCACAATAGGATCTTCATTGCATCGTTGCTTAAAAAACTGTACAATTTTGGTAGTTTTATATTATTATCATACACATTATCATTAAACGAAACGACAGTTACCGAAACTGTTAGGCCTAGTGACTGAAAGGTACATGGCGTCTTCTTTCACTTTGGGATATCGGAAAATATTCAGGCTTCACGCAAGTATTCTTGTATGGTACTGATATCATATCGAATGATTTTTGCTTTATTTATCTTACAAAATTGTTACTACGCAGCTTTAGACTGTTAACATTCGAAATAACTGTTCTATTTAACCTACCTTTACGTAGATTTACATTGTTTACAATATTTTTTTTAAAAGGATCAGGTCCTTTGATTTACAGTATCCAAGTTTCGGGCCTGGTCAGGAAAAAAGGAATTCAAAATAAATGAGTTAAACTACAATATGACTTACCATAGCATGCAGCATTCTCGTCAATTAAATCCGACACAGTAAATTATGTAGGCAATTCATAGATAGCCATCCACCTGTTATCGATGAGACATGACGTCATCTCTTTGTGAGACATGTATGACGCATTTTATGCTTGGATTTAGGCGGATCAAGTAACCCCCATAAGAAATAGCAATTTTGCAAATACCCGAGATACCTTTTTTTTTTATTTCACATATGATATCGTTGTACATGTCAAGAGTTTTTTTTTTTTTTTTTTTTTTTTTTTTTTTTTGTTGTTGTTGTTGTTGTCTTTTTTATGTAACTTTACTTGTAAACAAAGACTGCGTTTGGTTTTTGTTTTGTTTTTTTGTTTTTTTTTGGGGGGGGGGGTCGACAATACAGTATTTATTGTGCACGTTTAATTCCGTTGATTTTCAATTTCATGGCCTAGTTCGAAGGCCTATCAACGTATCAGTGTTCCATTGTCCAATGTAAAATTAGAAAAAGGAAAAGTAGTGTCCTCTTGATTGTCAAGGTGGTGTGTCCCCATACCAAGTTACATTTATACAATATAAACAAATATTTTTTTCCAGCGCGCTCAACAAATCAAATTGCGTGTTACAGGTAAAATTAAATTAAGACAGACGGACTGAATGCTGTATTATATGTGTTTTGCCAATTAATAAACTGGACATGTGTTGTGCTAGTAAATATATCTTAATTTAATAACCCAGCCTACAATAGCAACAGGAAATGGTGCTTAAAATATGTCCAATCTTAAAAAAAAAATTGTGTACATGTGTGTGGTGGAGGTGGTGGGTGGGTGGTGGTCTTCATCAAACTGTCCCAATCCCCCTCCCGAATTCAATTTCTTTTTAAGTGTGCAGTGGATATGTCGCCACATGGACCCATCCAAGTCTACTGTAAGGATGCATGTTTTAAAATTTCGGTGTCAAATGCAACTACTTCACCAAAAAATATATAGACAATTTGCATTTTAGTTGCTTCTATTCATACACGCTATACAGCAGTACTGAAGCTATAACATATAACATCGTGTGTGTGTGTGTGTGTGTGTGTGTGTGTGTGTGTGTGAGAGAGAGAGAGAGAGAGAGAGAGAGAGAGAGAGAGAGAGAGAGAGAGAGACAGAGAGAGAGAGCATCAGTACATTGTATACAGGTACGGAAAGTTTAATCGAATCTTGAAATGTACAATATATTCTTCTTGTTAATTAACCATTCCACTTCATTCTGATATATTTAACTTCCCCTTTTTTACCCGTGTTAAATTTTTCGGCTGGCACGAGTTAGGACCCGCCCCCCTTCTTAAACGATGTTACATGCCTAGCTATTTAACGCCCTCTCAGTCAAAAATAAAATAAATACAAAATCTATATTACTACGTCTTCATTGGATTTAATAGATTTTTTTTTACCACCGTAATACATGTTTATGCAAGCGGACAATCTAGACATTTTTAAAATTATTTTTTCCATCTTCACTAGCAAATGGTATTCAGTTCACAAAGAGCACAATGGACCCAAAACCCATGGCAAGCGAGGATGATTTTTACCCCCGGTTTTCGGGTGTTATAACTGACCAAAAAATAGTATGTTTGTTTTACAACTTTCATTCAGAAGACGGATAAGTTCGTGAGTCACTGAATAAACAAAAAATCGTCCGCATTCTTATTTCAATCGTCGTCAACTGTACACTTTGTGATGTTTCTACACTACCTGGAAACATGTAGACAGCGGATCTAAATCATCTAATATTCTTAATTACAAAAAAACTTATAATTATATACATGTAATATATCATTAAATGATATGAATGTATACAAGTCGCCTTTTTATACGTTTTAATTTTCACCCACTATAATGTTTCGCTTAGTATTTATTTCTTTTATTTCTTTGTTTTTTCACACGAAGGTGCACGGTGGCACAAAGGAGGCACAGGTGTCAGATATCCACGGCGATCATACCTCGCTCAGAAAATTGGGAGTTCAGAGGTGCCGACAATTTTAATGGTCCACCGTGTTTTATTAAAAAAGATATTAGTTTACAAGGGAGATGTTTAAAAAATCCATTTTTCTAATTAGTTAGTTTAAACAAAATTATAGAGTTATCTCTCTTTTTATCGTCAATTAATATCAATTTTAATGGAAATTGATACGAATAGATATGCAACTTGAACATATAAACTCGTTTTTGAGATAGACGGTAGAACAATATTATTTGCTGTGGTCCTTTCATCGCATGGAAGTTTAATTTTTGATCACGATTTTTCAATTATGTCCAATAAAACGAAAAAAAAATCAAAAGTGTTATGTGTGTGTGTGTGTGTGTGGGGGGGGGGGGGGGGGGGGGGCAATATAGCATAGTACTTTTAACAGTTGTGATTTACAACCAGAATAAGCCCCAAAAATATACATATATATTAACCCATGCGTTCATTTTTTGTGTATTACACTGATTTTCATAACGTCAAAAGCATGACGTAAGCATCATGACGTTATATAGTTTTCCTGTTGAAAAACAACATAAAGTTTAAACGACTGTATAACGAAAACTAGAAAAGATATAGTTATAAAATAAATTGTTCTATAACCTATAAATCTTAGAGCATCAACTGTGAAAGTCTCATTTATTTTTGGTGAAAGGGCTAATTTTAGTACTTTGTGGCTCAGATTGCTTTCAACTGAAACTGCAATTTTTGACGAAATAAAATTTTGAAAGTTTTCAACTTTAAAACATTGTTGTACATATCCTCCACTTTTCATCTATATCATTTGTATTTGGTGTGGAACGCCTTCTTAAAAACGTTCTGAAAATTTCTATCAGGCTGATTCAAGACTAAAGTCACGGACTGAAGAAACAAACAGGAATATAATTATCAAAGCTTACTTCTTCTGTAATATCAAACTCAAGTATCGATAAACAACGAATTTACTTCATATCGTATCATCATTAAGTTGTCATTAAAAAACTGGCTTTGATCCGCCAAGCATGTTCGCCCCTCTACTCTCTGTTTGCTATTTCGGGGTAGTTCATCGAAAACGAAAGTAGGTTTTTAATCAATTTTCCCATGTTCACTTTGTTAGTAAGCTTCTAATATAGCTTACAGACTTCACCTCACATATGAAGCAATATTAAAGGTGCAAGCAGTAACTATGGAGCAAGCGTTTAGGAGTTTATTGGGACAATTTGCTAATTTATAAGTATAGATGGATCTTTTTCACACACGTCAAAGGTTAAACAGAACTCATCAGAGCGAATTTACCATTAGCTTTGAATTAGCTCAAAATTATTGGTATTTCTAGCAATGAAATCTATGTATTCTCCTTTTGAATTTTGAGTCCATACATGTATCTTCTGATTGTTACGCCATTGCGGATTTAGTAATTAGGTCTTTCCACCTTTCTGTGGAAAGACCTTTTGATATTGTTCTGTTTATTATTAGGGCTTTCCACCTTTCTGTGGAAAGTCTTATTGTTATTGTTCTGTTTATTATTATTATTATTATTTTCCTGCCGTCCAAAAAAATGTTCGTCTTAAGACTTATCGAAAAACTTTAGAGTCCATCCTATAGCACTTCTTGAGAAACGAATACATTTCACCCTGCGTCATGGAACTTTGACCCCTTACAGAGTTATCGGACCTTTTAGCAGAAATCATTGTTATCGCTACTCCTTTTCAACCGTAAAGGATAAGAGGATGAAACCTTTGCTGAAGCATAGAGGTCAATTAGTAGAAGCGAAGAATTTCAAATGAAGGGATTCGGTGTCCCCTAAAGGGAGTTAATGCCCCCTCATGTTTTGCGATTTGTCCCTTACAAATTGACGACTCCTAAAGTCTTCGTCGTAGAGAGACGGAACCCACTGGAACGGGTTGGGTGACCTTGACCTTGAAAAAGTAGGTCAATGTCAAAGGTCAAGGTCACCCAGAATGGCCAGAAAATGGCACTTTTTATACGCTCTTTCACGCTTCAGATAGCATCGAAATATCACATGGGTCAGCAAGGAATTTTGGACCGGTCTCGGCATCACGAATGTCAACTCTGAACTTTGACCACTCTGCGAATGGCGGCGACTTAACGTCGAAAAGCCCGTTATCGCTACTCTCACTAGACCGCAAGTCGTGGAGAGGCGAGACCTTCGCCGACGAATTCCAGATGAAACACTCTCGCACAGAGAAGTTGACCGAGGGAAACCGAGAACCCCGAAGCACGGTTCTCGCCCCCGAAAGTCTCCGACGTCGTCGTTCGAGCCCACAACTTCTTCACGGATGTAGATAGAGACGCGGGAACACTTAAACGAAGCCCCGTGACCTCTCTGACCTTCAAAATCAGGTCAAGGTCAAAGGTCAAGGTCACACTTTCTCCCCCATGGTTTTTGAAGTTTGACCTTGAACGTGGGTCAAGGTCAAAGGTCAAGGTCACGCATCCAGGGGCCAGTCTCCACGAGTAAGGCCAACCCACCCATCACGCCTGTCGTCCCCAAGGAAGAAATCCCCCACCCTTCAAGTGATCTGTCTGTGATCAGCTGTTTCAATACACTATTTTGACCGGTCTCATGCCATGCAACAATTACAGGATTCTAGCTAATCTGACCTACACCTACACATCTGACCTACACCCATTTCTTCCATTTCTTGACTGTCTTGTCAATCAAACATGAATTCCATTTACATTCATGAAAAGACATAGGCCAGATTCAATTGTCTGCCTGCATCAACATAAAGACTAAGTTTTTTATGATAATGATGATGCAACTTTACTTGACAGTTGAACTCATTGACATTCCATCCCGACTGTCATTGTAAACAAATAAACACTTACCTGCAGTACTCCTATTCTCCATTCAGATATCCTACATGCACTCAGACACTTTCTAATTCACCGGCCGCCATTTTGGTTGTTTGTTGTCAAAGCCTATACATCAGTATATGCATGCCTCCTTGGGTGAAATGACTGAAAGACATTGTCTCCGTGAATTAGAACACATAGGATGAGCAATTACAAACTGTATATTCAATTCCACAATCCACAACACACACGGTAAAATCCAGTGCATCTTCACAACATCTGACAACATGAGGGTTGTAGACTCCCAGCATGCACCAGCAGTTACTACAATCTAGGAAAATGGCACATCCGGTTTCTTTGCACCTCCAAATATCACATCTAACAGGTCTAAAGTCACCCCAAACACCTGCACAAGTCCCATTACACTTTTACCTGATATGTGCATATGTGCTGGCTACCCAACACCCACACCCCTTTTCTCCCTCAAATTTGACGGGTACTTAATGCGAAACCAAGCATTGAACACACCTCAACACTCCAATTTAGGCGGCAAATTTGAATTTCTTTTCTAGCCAAATCAACTTTTTTTTTTGGTGAGGGTGGGGTGGGGTAGGGGGGGGGGAGCTTTTAGCATTTCAACACTACTGAAAAACCGCTAGAAGGTGGGAAGCCCTCTAATTGTTCGCGAACAATTAGGATCACTAGTTAGGTCTTTCCACCTTTCTGTGGAAAGACCTTTTGATATTGTTCTGTTTTTTATTATTATTATTTGTCTTCTTTTCTTTCCGCCGCGAGAAGCTCTTGACGTCTTAAGACTTATCGAAAATCAATGTAGACCATCCTTTTCGACATCTCGAAACATGCTCAGATTTGACCCTGCGTAACTGAACTTTGACCTTTAACGAACTTGGAGGACTTTACGCGAAAAACCCTTGTTATCGGTTCTTCTCGAAAACCGTGAATGATAGGAGCATCCGACCTTTTCCAGAACATAAAGGCGACTTGGTCCAATTGACATGGGAATTCAACCAAAGGATTCGAGGACCCTTTCAGGAAGTTAGTACCCCTCGTGTTTTACGGTTTCTGCGTAAGAAATTGTCGACTCCTAAAGCATTCGTCGTAGAGACACCGAACCCACTGGAACGGGTCGGGTGACCTTGACCTTGAAAAATAGGTCAAGGTCAAAGGTCAAGGTCATCCAGAAAGGCCAGAAAATGGCACTTTTTATACGCTCTTTCACGCTTCAGATAGCATCGAAATATCACATGGGTCAGCATGGAATTCTAGACCGGTCTCGGTATCATGAATGTCAACTCTGAACTTTGACCACTCTGCGAATGTCGGCGACTTAACGTTAAAAAACCCCGTTATCGCTACTCCTGCTAGACCGCAAGTCGTGGAGACCCGAAACCTTGACCGACGAATTCAAGATAAAACACTCTCGCACAGAGAAGTTGACCGAGAACCCTGAAGCACGGTTCTCGCCCCCGAAAGTCTCCGACGTCGTCGTTCGAGCCCACAACTTCTTCACGGATGTAGATAGAGACGCGAGACCACTTAAACGAAGCCCGTGACCTCTCTGACCTTCAAAATGGGGTCAAGGTCAAAGGTCAAGGTCACACTTTCTCTCCCCATGGGTTTTTAAAGTTTGACCTTGAACGTGGGTCAAGGTCAAAGGTCAAGGTCACACATACAGGGGCCAGTCTCCACGAGTAAGGCCAACCCACCCATCACGCCTGTCGTCCCCAAGGAAAAAATCCCCCACCCTTCAAGTGATCTGTCTGTGATCAGCTGTTTATACACTATTTTGACCGGTTTCATGCCCAACAACAGGATTCTAGCTAATCTGACCGACACCTACACATTTGACTTACACCCATTTCTTCCATTTCTTGACTTCCTTGTAAATCAAACATTAATTGCATTTGCATTCAAGAAAAGACATCAATGTCTGCCTCTGAGCTAGTGCATCAAAATAAAGACTAAGTTCAGTTGTTGTTGTTTTTTTATGTTTGACCTTGAAAGTGGGTCAAGGGCAAAGGTCAAGGTCACGCATCCAGGGGCCAGTCTCCATGAGTAAGGCCAACTCACCCATCACGCCTGTCGTCCCCAAGGAAGAAATCCCCCACCCTTCAAGTGATCTGTCTGTGATCAGCTGTTTAAATACACTATATTGACCGGTCTCATGCCATGCAACAATTACAGGATGCTAGCTTATATCTGACCTACACCTACACATCTGACCTACACCAATTTCTTCCATTTCTTGACTGTCTTGTCAATCAAACATGAATTCCATTTACATTCATGAAAAGACATAGGCCAGATTCAATTGTCTGTTTGCATCAACATAAAGACTAAGTTTTTGTTTTTTTTGATAATGATGATGCAACTTTACTTGACAGTTGAACTCATTGACATTCCATCCCGACTGTCATTGTAAACAAATAAACACTTACCTGCAGGATCAGATGGGATGCAGTACTCCTATTCTCAGTTCAGATATCCTACATGCACTCAGACACTTTCTAATTCAGTCCGGCTGCCATTTTGGTTGTTTGTTATCAAAGCCTATACATCCGTATATGCATGCCTCCTTGGGTGAAATGACTGAAAGACATTGTCTCCGTGAATTAGAACACATAGGATGAGCAATTACAAACTGTATATTCAATTCCACAATCCACAACACACACGGTAAAATCCAGTGCATCTTCACAACATCTGACAACATGAGGGTTGTAGACTCCCAGCATGCACCAGCAGTTACTACAATCTAGGAAAATGGCACATCCGGTTTCTTTGCACCTCCAAATATCACATCTAACAGGTCTAAAGTCACCCCAAACACCTGCACAAGTCCCATTACACTTTTACCTGATATGTGCATATGTGCTGGCTACCCAACACCCACACCCCTTTTCTCCCTCAAATTTGACGGGTACTTAATGCGAAACCAAGCATTGAACACACTTCAACACTCCAATTTAGGCGGCAAATTTGAATTTCTTTTCTAGCCAAATCAACTTTTTTTTTGTTTTTGGTTGGCCTCATTTGACCTACTGAGGAATGGATCAAGATCAAAGGTCAAGAAACAAATCCAGAAAAGGTGGAAAGACCTCTAATTGTTCGCGAACATTAGGATTACTAGTTAGACCTTTTGTTATTGTTCTGTTTATTATTATTATTATTCTTATTCTTATTATTATTATTATTTGTCTTCTTTTCTTTCCGCCGCGAGAAGCTCTTGACGTTTTAAGACTTATCGAAAAACAATGTAGACCATCATATTTGACATCTCGAAACATGCTCAGATCTCACCCTGCGTATTTGATCTTTGACCCCTAACGAACTTATGGGACTTTACGCAAAAAACCCTTGTTATCGGATCACCTCAATAACCGTAAATGATAAGAGCATGAAACTTTCACTAAATTCTTTAGTCCATCAAGCTGAAGCGTTGTAGTGTTTACTTTTAAGTTTTCGGTGATCCCTAAAGCGAGTTAATGGCCCCGAAAGTTTACGATTTTTACGGAAAAATTCAAAACTCCTAAAATATAAGTCGTAGAAAGACGGAACCAACTGGAATGGAATACTTGACCTTTGACCTTGAAAATCGGGTCAAGGTCAAAGGTCAAGGTCATCTGGAAACTTTAAAAATAAGCACTTTTCATACAGTCTAAAGCATAGAAAGTACGGATAAAGTGTTGTATGCACAAGTAGTCACAAACCAACTTATTCTAATGCATTGCATTACGACTCTGAACTTTGACCTTTCCTTCAATTTACAGCGATTTGCGTAAAAACCATTGTTATCACTACAGTATGGAAACCGTAAATGGTACGAACACGAAATGTTCACTAAACTTATTGCCTGATCAATTGTAAAAGATGACTTCCTGTTTTTGATGGTTTCTCGATCCGTAACGGGAATTAATGCCCTTGAAAGTTTTCGATTTCGCGTAGAAATTTACAACTCCTAAAGTATTTGTCGTAGGAAGACAGGACCAACTGAAGTGACATCCCTGACCTTTGACCTTGAAAATTAGGTCAAGGTCAAAGGTCAAGGTCATCTAGAAACTTTGAAAATAAGCAATTTTCACACCGTCTAAAGCATATAAAGTACAGATTAGGTATAATATGCACAATAAGTCAAGAACCAACTTAAGTCAATGCATTGCATTACGACTCTGAACTTTGACCTTTCTTCGATTTACAGCGACTTGCGTAAAAACCATTGTTATCACTACAGTATGGAAACCGTAAATGGGACGAACACGAAATGTTCACTAAACTTATTGCCTGATCAATTGTAAAAGATGACTTCCTGTTTTTGATGATTTGTTGATCCCTAACGGGAATTAATGCCCTTAAAAATTTTAAATTTAGCGTAGAAATTTACAACTCCTAAAGTATTTGTTGTAGGAAGACAGGACCAACTGAAGTGACATCTCTGACCTTTGACCTTGAAAATTAGGTCAAGGTCAAAGGTCAAGGTCATCTAGAAACTTTGAAAATAAGCAATTTTTATACCATCTAAAGCATATAAAGTACACATTTTTTTGTATTCAGAGACATTGTTTGAATGTCTGAAAAGGTGGAAAGACCTCTAATTGTTCGCGAACAATTAGGATTACTAGTTATTATTATTATTTGTCTTCTTTTTTTTTCCGCCGCGAGAAGCTCTTGACGTTTTAAGACTTATCGAAAAACAATGTAGACCATCATATTTGACATCTCGAAACATGCTCAGATCTCACCCTGCGTATTTGATCTTTGACCCCTGACGAACTTATTGGACTTTACGCAAAAAACCCTTGTTATCAGTTCACCTCGAAAACCGTAAATGATAAAAGCATGAAACTTTCACTAAATTCTTTAGTCCATCAAGCTGAAGCGTTGTAGTGTTTACTTTTAAGTTTTCGGTGATCCCTAAAGGGAGTTAATGGCCCCGAAAGTTTACGATTTTTACAGAAAAATTCAAAACTCTTAAAATATAAGTCGTAGAAAGACAGAACCAACTGGAATGGAATACTTGACCTTTGACCTTGAAAATCAGGTCAAGGTCAAAGGTCAAGGTCATCTGGAAACTTTAAAAATAAGCACTTTTCATACAGTTAAAAGCATTGAAAGTACAGATAAAGTGTTGTATCCACAAGTAGTCACAAACCAACTTATTCCAACGCATTGCATTACGACTTTGAACTTTTACCTTTCTTGAATATACAGCGACTTGCGTAAAAACCATTGTCATCACTACAGTATGGAAACCGTAAATGGGACGAACACGAAATGTTCACTAAACTTATTGCCTGATCAATTGTAAAAGATGACTTCCTGTTTTTGATGATTCGTTGATCCCTAACGGGAATTAATGCCCTTAAAAATTTTAAATTTAGCGTAGAAATTTACAACTCCTAAAGTATTTGTTGTAGGAAGACAGGACCAACTGAAGTGACATCTCTGACCTTTGACCTAAAAAATTAGGTCAAGGTCAAAGGTCAAGGTCATCTAGAAACTTTGAAAATAAGCAATTTTTATACCGTCTAAAGCATATAAAGTACACATTTTTTTGTATTCAGAGACATTGTTTGAATGTCTGAAAAGGTGGAAAGACCTCTAATTGTTCGCGAACAATTAGGATTACTAGTTCATTGATTTATTCATCGCTGAAGTTTTTGTTATTATAATTGGCTGTGTAAATTTTGCGAATTGGTCAATAGAACATATTTACCCCCAGATTGGTATTATCAAATGTTACAAAACTTTCTTTGTAAACCTTGAAAATGATGAAATATATCTAGCAGGTACATGTACAATCTTACAGTCAAGAACAACAATAAATCAAAGAGTATTGTTAGGCCTCGGAAAACCCCATCCCATTTTTGTTACTGACATTTCTTGGAGGTGATGTTCTTTGCTTGTAAATTGTTTTCTGGCTGATCCACCATTTGAAAAAGAATACAATGTGCCTGTTCAAGCTAGTGAAACATGTTTATATACACAATTTATAATCTTATGTTATTTTCCCATATTCTGATAAAAGTTCATGTGCAATGTATTTAATTCCAGATGCAGAAATGAACGTGACAAATATAGAAATTACAAAACTTTAATGAAAAACTTGAATATTACAATTTTTTGTGGAAATTATTTGTCACAATCCACTTATATAATGTGTAAGTTCCCAAGACGGAAACCGATAATCACCAAATGCCTCCCTCAACTGGCAAAAGGTGCACCCACAGGTGACCGTGATGAGCGGGATCTCCTGGTACATGTACCACAACAACAGAGAATATCACATTTTTGGCGTCCTCCTTGATCAAGCGTGAAACCGTTAATGATTGAATCGGGTTCGGTTCAGGCTTTGATTGCACGGACAATGCGCTTTACATTCTTGGTCTTAAATACGTTTGCGGCTAAAGGTTAAAGTTGCAGGAGTTACTGCGCCTGCCCCAGAATTAAAAGCTTTCATCGAATACAATTGTTAATAAATGCTATTATAAAAGAAACGAAATATCACATTTAATTATGAAAGGTGAAGATAACGAACAGTAGTCAATCCCATAACTCCTATAAGCAATACAAAATAGAGAGTTGGGCAAACACGGACCCCTGGACACACCAGAGGTAGGACCAGGTGCCTAGGAGGAGTAAGCATCCCCTGTGAACCGGTCACACTCGCTGTGAGCCCTATATCCTGATTAGGGAAACGGAGTTATCATGTAGAATAGTACTCTAGTTGTTATAGAAAACGTTCCTATATGCTAGTACTACTTTAACACCTTAAACAGCTCTGCATATGATTCCGCCAGCCTGCATTTGAGGATAGCTGGTGTTCAAAATTAAAACAATGACGTGTGAAAGAATGACTATACCTTAATCAAAATGGTGACACAATTTAAAATTGTGTACCATGAAAGCTGAAGATCTATCTCATAACTCCTATAAGCAACACAAAATAGATAGTTGAGCAAACACGGACCCCTGGACACACCAGAGGTAGGATCAGGTGCCTAGGAGGAGTAAACATCCCCTGTCGACTGGTCACCATGCACTGCGAAAGAACTTACTCTCGTTGTATAGAACTTTTACACTATCAAGTTGCACATCGTGATTATGAGCGTCTTACCTAAAATACCTATCAACGATGAATATCTTTGATAGAATCCCGTCCAATATTCTTCATTTGGTCCGTTCAAATCACTCGATTTAAGTGTGTCTTTATTAGCTTTACATTCCTCTTGCGCCTGAAACCAGTTCCATGATTTTTGTGATAAGATAGTGATATCTGTAAGGAAAACAAGAACGGTGAATATCAACTAAGAGGACCTATTTTTTCTATTCAGTTTCATGTCAAAATTCCTGTAAATGTTCAAAATAGCATTACGGAATGTTTACCCTATCAGGACAGGGTTTATTTTGTTTTCGTAAGATCATAAATTGTGACATAATTTTATCTATTAATAAAAACTTGTCAAAATATTTATATTTTTGTTTGCCATTGATTGAGTAACACTGAATGTGAATAGTCATCACTTTGTAGCCATGATAATTCACGGTTGCATAGAGAAACTGTAAGCATCCGGTAGCAGTATTCTGGTGGTTAGGGCGATCACTTCACAATCAGGAGACTAGGGTGCGATTTTCGATCCCGGTACCGCATCAAATCTATGATAATTCCAATGTTATTTATTGCAATTGTTTTGATAGGACAAAAATAAATCTAAGCGATAATTTACACATCAATCGATCCAAACACGCTAAATTAGTTCATCTTCCTCAATCCCTACCTTCACCCGCCTGTTTATGTACCAACTATTTGCATATTTATGTAAATATTGTGACATATATACAATAATTGTTTCATTTGCTGGGATAAGACTTCATTTCTAGTCGTCCTTATTTTGCAATTATGTAACGCAAATTTTGTCATATTACATGTTCTTGCATAATCTTATCCCAGCCTTTACTTTGTTTTCAAGTCATTTGTTTAAGAATAAAGGACCAAACCTCACTCTAATTTCATGTTGTCTATTGTATAGAAGTTCATCTTATAGGAAGATGCAAAAACAAGCTGCGTCAAACTCAGATAGCTCAAGTTTTCAAATAGTTGTGGATATAGATAAATCCAAAAACGCTATATATACATACGCGCCTGAAAACAAATAACATAGTGCGTGAAAAGTATTCAAATTCTTGAAATTGATGGTACAGAGAACGAATTGAAATTATATGTATAAAAATCTAACATACTGTTTGAAGAATTTATCAATGTGTAAATTCTGGACATTTTACTCACAAACTTAACATTAAAGTGCTTCGAACTTTTATTTAATGTAGTTCTATAACATTTAACACAGGGAGTGGTTGTTACTTCCCTACACGCCTGGCATCAGAAGTGAAAGTCATGGTCATTGGTCTCTCAGATTTGACCTTAAAGAGGAAGGTCCTGTATGACATGATAAAGAACCCTCACTGTTGCGAACTAAGCACCATGTATTTGTAAACATTTGCGGTATTTTACTTAAAGCCGGTAATATCTCTACATGTGTGAACAATTACCGAAGAGGACGTATATGAATTATACAAAAGTTGAGGATTCATACATGTCTGATACATGTATGTTAACAATTTAACCATCTGAAAGCGATGTGTAATTATAGAGCATATGTGATCAAGATCAATCAAATAAAAAACATATATATACATACCTTTTACTGAGAGAAGACACAAGAACACAAAAATAGACCTCTTGTTGTCCATCAGTTTTCTTTAAATGTATACGAAGAAATCACAAGGTCCCTAAAATTCTTTTAAATTAATACCGTGCGTTTACCACATAATACGTTGCAGTAAAGGAAATCGTGTTATTGACGACACGACACTTTCTTGCAGTTTAAAAAAGTCATTGGGTATATGTTATTAATCACCTTTGTTTTTTCAAATGGCTGTGTGAACTAGTCATAATGAACGTGACAATGAAATGCAAATGCCCGTATAAAATGACGGACATCTAATAGAGATTTGTTTTTAAAACATAATATTGTGTTTGTAAATAAATTCTGCATCTGATTTCAATCTACCGGTTTGTTCTTCAATACATTTTCCAACTCATTTTATCAGTTTTAGAGAACCTATGGAACATCAGATACAATGTTTTGTATGAAAATTTGAAATGATATTTATCACACAGCTGTGAAAGGTGAATAAGAAGAGTTGAATTAGGAAGTCATTGTGCAGAACAACATCAGTACTTGACATACATTTGTGTTTATACGGAAGTTTTCTTACACTGTTCCTTCCGGTTAATAATCATGAAGCTGTACGTGTATTTCATTTGTTTTGTACTTGTTACTTAATATTTTCCACATTCTCTGCATATTACCTTACTTAATGAATTATTACATGACAGCATACTCATTACAAGTCCTTCAGTGTGATAGGTTAACGGTGAAACTGTCAGGGCGATCGCAACAAAGGCGAAGTGGCGATCCGAAGAAAAGAAATAAATGTTGAGCAGTGCGTTTTCCCTTAAAAGGAGTTGTCAAAAACTAGATATGGCACATACTTATGTTTTTGTTAATGTTTTGAACTGGAGGGGGAGTGCAAACCTTCTTTAGATCCGCCACTATAAGTTTTAAACATAAAGGCATCGCATTGGTTAAAAATACACTACTGAAAGGAATTTCCGATAGATCTGCCACTAAAAGTTTTAAACATAAAGGCATCGCATTGCTTAAAAATACACTACTGAAAGGAATTTCCGAAGTTGCTGCGACCAAATATTGATTGACCCATAGAACCATATGCAGAAACAATTTAATCCATAAAACAAGAATTATTGTCACATTTATCAGATACTTTCAAATTTCTATGTAGGGACACACCATTGGAGAAACAAACTTTTTTAGAGGCCCTGGAGTAAAGTGTGGGAGTTTCTTCTGTTCAATATACTTTTTGTGCATCAATTAGTGAGGGGCAACTTATAATTAGAAACTGAAATTACCCGCAAAATTATATTTTTGAACCAACGACATCAAGGAAAGGAAGAAATGAAGATATTGGAAGTATGCATGTAACACAATTCACGTCAATTTTTGTCGGCCAACGAAAAGTACAGAAAACACCAATTTTGGCTGTCCAAAATGTGGTTACACATGTACATCAACAATCAACTTCATTTGGTTTAAGATGTGTTTCTGAATGACATTTATTGAAGAAAAAATGATTACGAGTGCGGTATCATTGAGAATATGTTATGGCAAATGCTACCAGAACCATGGTAAGATGTATATCATTTTTTGCAATATGATGAAGATTTATATGGTCCTTAATAAAGGTGTCAGGCAACGCCTTCCCCAAACTGATTAATACATTGCTATAATGTTCTTGCAATTCGTAAAGCTAAAGCAAAGTTTACTGTTCACTTGATTTTATCTTGCTCGATCACGTAAACCACAGGGATTAGTTCAACGAAAACTGATGAAACCACGATATATTGAAGTAAATCATTGATTTAAGAACGGAAGCTAAACCTACTTCCTGTACAGGATGTAAAACAGCACAATTTGTGGCTCGTTGCTATATTAAAAATACATGTTTTAAAGTATTTTTATCAAAGGTATTTATGTGTAAAACATTTTCATAGCATCTTTTTCCATGCTATCGATACTAAATTGAATATGGATGATTATTTCGAACGATCACATTGCCATTTACAAAATTGTAAATTTGATTATTTCAAAGATAGGAATTTTGTTCCAGAATAGGATTAAATTTGCATGATACCATTGTAAGCTTGTGTTTGATAACCATATCTAAGATTTTTGGTACTGGGCGACTTTGGGACATGTTATCCACTGTACTTGTAAGACTTCTGCACCCCAGATCCTTAATGAAGGACAAAATGAAGGACAAAACTTGTCATAAATTGACCAATACTCAAACATAATTTTTACAACCAAACGTGTAAGAAACACTAAATGATCGTCATTTAGAGAGTAAAGCCTCTATCAAAATTGCAAATTTCATGATCCCCTGACTGAACTCAGCTTGGCATATGATATTAATGCGTAAAAGATTTAAATTACATAATCCCCAATGCCCTTAACATTAAATTGAAACTAAATTGAAACTTGGAAAGAGCTGGTTGATCTTTATCAAAATTGTAAATATCATGATGCAAGGCAGGGACTTTGGTACCAGGGTGGGCTGAATAGGTGTAAATGACTAATGTAGGTGTTAACAATTGAAGAATAATCCATACAAAAAAAAAAAAACAAGTTACGATTGTGAACATAAAAAGGCCCGAAAAAAGTCTCTGTTTAAAATGTGTCTTGAATCACGCTTGATCTTTGTATTGAATAAGTTAGATACATGTATATGCTAAGTATCTATCTCAACTTAAATCAAAGTTAGTTTTTATTTGATAGCATTAGTATGTCACGAATAAGAGTTTTCCCGCCTTTTTAAAAAGATCTTGATATCTGTTAGGATTCATTCAGATTATTGCTTTGGAAAAAATGTCCATCCGTCGAACGAAATGAAATAATATACAGCTGTATATAGTGTATTAATATAAGATGAAAAATTAATTTGAATATCAATTTGCTCGACGCAAAAGCTGTATGTTATCTGAAAGGACCCCCCCCCTCCTGAATTGATGCTTTTTTCCATTGATTTTAGCATTTTTGACAATTCTATGCCAGCGTCACGCCCCTGTTATACAACACAAAGTAATTTTTTATCACATTAAACGTAGTTGGATTTATTTATACACTGTATGTTCCTTATTTGAACGTCAGATTTTGGGACTTCCACTGAAAATCATATATTTTCAGGGCCAGATGACTTTAGAAACTGTAACTACTTCTTTAGTACTTTGGGACAGGGGGATATACATTTCACATACCAATACTCCTACACCCGTGGGACCTTATCATATTTTTATAGGACTCACGGCCGGTGTTACCCGCCGAAATGAGATGCTTACACCTGATCCAACTTCTGGTATGTCCTAATCTTAATTTTGTATCCCTTATAAATAGGAGTTCTGAGATTCATAACTATTTCTTATCTTCACCTTTTCATATTTAGAAGGACCAGGTAGCTCTTTACCAAACTGGTCATATGGATTGTTAATGTTCTTATGGTTTGATTAATTTTCCACATACTACATAAAATCAAAATGCATATCAAAGAAAATCAGAAAGGGATGTTCCGAAATTATGAATCTCGCAATCACAGGGTCCTGACTGTACGGCCGGTCCAAAATAGTCACATAGTACCTTAACTCTTTCATCAGTATGGACACTTTGTGGGCATTTCTGTTCAAGAACACATCTTGTTTTATGAAAGGTGAATATCAGAATTTAACTTTGATATCAATGGATATATATGCTTTAGTGTTAAACACTTTTAATATCCCAGTCAATGGAAAGGAAGAATATCAGTTACCGTACCTATACTGGATTCCTAATCTTCACATAAACTCCTACAAATATGCTTTGCTGATTTCAGTAAATGTAACAAGCCTCTATTTATACTCCTCGCGAAACTATTAGCACCTGTGAAGGAGAAGCTGCAAATGCATTTTTGCGCAACATGTGGCCGAAGTGGTGTAAATCAAATATGGATTCTAAAAAATTCTAAAGAACTTTTGATAAATTTGAAATCACAAAACTTTTCTCAAATCAACATCAAAAGATATGGCTTCTTAACACTTTACACGATCACTCCTCACGATGAATTAAAGACTAAACCTTTTGACATTATAAACAGATGTTTCGTTAATAAAACCAGGAAAAGGAAATATTCATATCTAGTGATCAGTCCTTCAAAAATTACTTTATTAAACATCTCTCTGATTCTACGCTCACGTACTCTGAAGTTGGTGTTAAGAATGTGCTAGAGTACCTCATTAACAATATATTGGTGGTCTTTGGTGATCAGGTATTCAAATAGTCTGTTAGAATTACCATGGGCATAAATCGTGCTCCTTTGGTAGCTGACCTATTTCTATATTTCTATAAGGCACATCTTATTTAAAAGCTTCTACACAGAAGGAAAACAAATTTCTTATTAGGACCTTCAACTCGACATTTAAATATATCGACGGCAATTTTTGTTGTTGATCTATTGACGATAATCATGTTCATTCATGTGTCGATTCGATATATCTGAGTGAACTCAAAATAAAAGACACCACAGAATCTTCCACATCTGCTTCGCACTTCGATATTTTATTGAACATAGGTATTAAACTCAAGTGTATGATAAACAGGATCACTTCAGGATACTGACAAGTTGAAGTTACAGGGGTTTCAACTGTCTCGTTAAAGATAAGGATTTCACAAATTCTACGGTGTTTATAACGATCTAATTTACAAACGCAACCAACCTGTGAATAAGTCGATTGCTGTCTGATGTTTTTGATATCAATTACATTGATTTTGATTATGGATTTCTACGTTTACCATGCAGGGCTCACGGCGGGTGTCACCGGTCAACAGTGGAAGCTTACTCATCCTAGGCATCAGATCTCACCTCTGGTGTGTCCAGGGTTGTGTGTTTTCCTACTTTTAATATTGTATTCCTCACAGAAATTTTGAGATTGATAATTGTTCGTTATTTTTACTATTTTATACACTCAACGATGGTGGCTATAAAAGTCATTGTGAAAATGAAGAAAAACCATATCATGCTACATGGAAGTTGTTCAAAAAACTGAAGTAGACTCGAGTAATCCGAACTACTTGACTGATTGGAGTAGCTTTCTATGTTGTACATTTCGTGTTCATGCTACTGAAGTTTATTGAAATAGCTTATATTTGTTGTTTATGCATTTACGTCCGATTGAAAATATTTTACTCATATTGAAACCTCATCAACTGTAAACTACGTGTTGCAAATTTAGGCCCATGCTTAGGTTATCCCACAGCTCAGTAACAGTGAGGGTTATTTAATGTGTCAACGCCTGTTACGACACAAGACTTCCCTTTTAAGTCATATCCGACAAACCTGTGGAACGTATGAAGATCACTACATAGGGGTGCGTCTTATTTTTGACACGGTCAATAAACGAGAAGGACTGGCATTCAACACTTCCTGTTATGAAGCGGAATGTAGATAGGTATGTGTATCTCTGCAGATAAAAAGATACGACTATCGACTAAAATTTATTACAACATGGCTAAACAAATCATACGCATATTTGGAACTAAAATCTGTGATAAACAGATTCAAAATATTTGAATATGCAATTCTGTGGAATGAAACAGGCTATCATTTATTTTTTATTATGACACTGTCATACATCCTTTGTAGGAATTAAAATTAGCTTCCAAAAGAAGAAATCAGAAAAAAAATCATATTTCAGTAAGGTTAGAAAGAGTTTTTGAAGGTACTTCTCATTGAGCATTAACAACAACACCATTTCTCTGAAGGATATATATTGTATTTTGGTTTTTATGGAACTAAGCATTTATCACAATATTTTCAATAGTACTCAATTGAATCGTCATTTTCACACATATTACACATACATGTTGGAAATCATATGATATTCTGAGGAAATAGAAGCCCCCACTGCAGGGGCCCTGATATCTGCCTGATCATAGGCGTTGTCATCTGAGGTTTTCGTGCATGAACCAGATCGGTCATAGATGTTGTCAATACGACTCGTTTGTACCTCATTCATTTCAGCGTAGTTGGATGTAACAATGGTATCATGGTGGTATACATCTTCGGTTTGTTTCCGTTTAGCTTGATTGTTTCTGAAGTGATCATATACCCCATCCTCGCCTTTACTATATGGGCTCTATTTCTCAATGTCCCTCTCACTTTCTAATTTGCTAGACTCTCTTCTTGATCTGACTACATTATAGATAGTTGAGGTTGCTGTCATTTCTGTATTGTTGTGAACAATCGCCATTGACCTCTGAGGGTGGCTCTTATTTTGTCTTTGTCTTGCGTTCCTCCTGAATGAAAAAAAAATGTTGTAGAGTATTTTGTACAGTAATAATCTATTATTAATTTTTCGAATGCTAGTAACGTTTGTATAAACAAGATAGGAAGTGTACAATATCAGGATCATGATTGCACTTGCTTTTTCGAGCGAAAAATTACTTTATATTTCAAATAAAAAGAAGTAAGTAAAAGGTATATTTTAGTAATAGCAACTTCATCGCTAGTTTAATGCATGAATTTCCAGAACAGATACATGCATACCTGAAAAGTACAACAAGCAACACCAATGCTATCACAACAACAACGACTACAACAGCAATGACTGGAAATAAAGTTGCAATGGTTGGTGAATCAGCTACAATGACAAATGTATAGGAAGGTGAGCATGATTTAATTCAATGTAATAAACCATTAGCTTTATAGATAAAGGAAGAAAAAGTTCATTAGGGGAAAATAATTTACATCGGAAATGTGAATATAACCAGGACTGAATTCAAAACTGTTTGTAGCAGTATTTGATGACATTAACCCATTTTTCATGAACATCTATCTATAAAATTTTATCCTGTCTTTTCCGTTTACATGTTCAGAATATTTACATAAACTCCCACTGTGCCATTAAGGTTTTGTAACTATTTCCAGAAAACCATAAAAGATATCATTTTGCGTATTTCTTTTAATACCGGTAATGTCATTTTCATTCTTTTTAAGGGTACACACACGTTGGTGCTTTCATTTTTTCATTGATAATGCAAATGGTATGTATTTGTCGGTGACGTAATGACGTCATGATAAATCAAAGAGTTAGTGTTGGGGAACTCAAAAAAAAAGATATCTTCGTACTGATCAATTATTAAACATGAATAATTTTGACCCCATATTGTAACATAACCTCAAATGGTCACGACATAACAGTCTACTTTGATCCTCATCGAAAGGTTGATAATTTAAATAGAATTACTTGAACAGAACTTTGGAACGTTTGCATTTTGATCTGATTGGTATGGTCCTGCTACTCTCTAAAAGAATTAGCTTTCATTAATTTCCTGTAAATCCCTATCAAATGTTTTTGATTTCCTATTGTGGCCCTACATCTACCAATTGGCGGATCGCCGAATTTTTGAGTGACGGGAGCATTAGCCAATCACAGAGCTCAATTTACAAGCGCTTTCTAGAGCTATGGACGCGACGCCATTTTGCCCGACATCCGACAGATAGTTAGATTGTTTACCTCGGATCGAATTTGGTGAATATATATGGAAATGGGGAAGAGTTGTTGTTTGGGAACATGTAACACAGACAGCCGATATTCCGATTGACTTGAGGAAGGTATTGTATTTATGCCATTTCCGAAACCCGGCAGAAATCTCGAGGAAGCGAGGAAATGGATAAAACTCTGGAAGGCCACGCTGCACTGCATTGTCAGTTAAAGAAGAAATTCTGAAAGTCGAGGAAAAGCCAAACAGTTTTATGTATGTTCAAAGGTAGTATAATAATATAGGGCCTATTTCACATGTAATTACATAGTTGTATGTGTAATATGAATCTAATGCATCTGTGTAAAAAAAAGAGCTCCGTTTACAGGCTTACATGTAGGCCTATGGTAAAGTTCTAAGTAAGTTTATTCTCTTTAGAAAAACGCACAGGCGTAACCTATATCCGTTTTGGTTATTCCTGTACACTTCTTTAAAAGAAGAAACAGGAAGGTGTGGTGATAGGGTGTCTGCAATAAAAAAAAAACCCACCACAGGACAGTGAGGCATATATGCCTGTATAATCAAGACTTGAGTAGAAGGGAGGGGGGGGGGGGGGTAGCCAGAATTGTAGAAAAAAAATTAAAATCGCAAATTATAAAATGAAATAGAATATCTCATGATTAATCAAAGAGATTTATTTAATGATTAGTATAAGTCATCATTTTTTAGATAATGTTACAGCACTTTATAAATGGTAAACCCTCTGAGAAATACCCTGACCCAATTCCAGCCAGCAGCTATAAGGTTCTAACACCTTGCAAGTAACAACCAATTGAAAAACCATTGGAATTGGAGAGATTATCTGCTTTGGAATCCAAACACAAAAATTTGTCAGAAATTTCATCTAATAAGTACAATGTAAGTATCCCATTATCAGTATTGCTACAAGGTTTTACAGAACTTTTATATTATATCTATATTATACACATGTACTATTCATACATTTATATATATAATATATTGTTGCATCATATTTCAAATTTGGGGTTGGACAGTCGGAGAAGTTGTTTATAATTGTCCAGTATTCTTGCCAAGAAAATAGGGGGGGGGGGGTCAAACTTGAAAATCCTAGATCATGGGGGAGGGGGCACATTCATCCTTTACTGCATGGGTTCAATACTTAAAAATTTGAAGTTGACGTTCGTGCCATTTCATGCTACTATGAAAGAAAGTTGGATGGGGGGGGGGGGGGGATAAGCTATTAAACCTTGCTTTGAAAAATCACTAATTCTACATGTAAAAGCAACTAAAACTGATGTTCTCATAAAAGATATATGCCTGATATTTTTACATTTTCTTATGAATTCCATAAAACAATTTACGGATGTATGATAGTGACATCTTGTTATATAGAAATGAAGAAGATGAATGCAGTAGAACACCACTAGATTCCTCTGAAACTGCCCAGGGTTGTTTAGTATCCAATGAAACACAAGGGAGTGATGACGCAGGCTACTTAGATAACACAATGCGCAATTAAATACATGTAAGTTTAATAACAATACTAATTTCATGTTCTTTATAATATATGTGACCAATTAATAATTCATATGCATCTGATAAAAAAAGAAATCCTCAAACCGCTCCTTTGTTTTCATGTCGCTGAATAGAAAATTTATTTGATGTTTCAATCATATCTACAAAATTACAGGCAAGTAAAATTGAAAATATAGAATGGTTGCAATCCAAGATGTTCACTCTGTCCTTGTGTTGACTTCCAACTCGCTTGCCTCACTCTGTGTTATGTTAAGGTCACTCTTGTGTTTGATGTTGAATATATGCAAGGTTATGTATAGGTAGGGTCTTGGGAAATGTAGTTTCTCCACAACTATTTGCTGCACAAGGCTCTGTAATTGGTTGTACCGGTGGTGCCTAAATAGAATAAATACACAAAATGTTGAAAATGTCCTTAATTCTAGAACACATGATATGGGTCATAATAGGTGACGGTCTATTAGAAGAACTGCAAACTCGACCTATAATATTAGTTATGTAGACAGTTATTAGGCATAATATCGTTGTATATAGTAGTGGTTTCAGCCGATGAAATTCCAAGATTTTTATCAGAGGCAGGATATTATTTATTAGGATATATCAGAATGAAGTATATAATTATACTCTGATCCTTTCATTCATGTAATATGACTCGGCGTTACTGTACAAAAATTGTTACGATTTTTATATGATACATATATTACAGGTGTCTCTCAACCCAGCCTTTTGGCCAGTGTTGCTAAAAACAGAGCATTATTGGAAGAAAGAGAAATAGCTGCTGTAGATTTACTGTGATATTCAACAACTGTTACATGTCTTAAAAGAAAAAAGCTGTAGGGGAGGAGATTTGGATGTCAAAGTCTGAATGACAAAGATTATCAGTATTACATAGGTTTTTCTAGGGACCAATTTGATGCTGTATACACATTTCTTGTACCAACAGCTGAAGATACTATCAAGTGCAGCAAGACAATTTTTAGTGCCAAATCATTGTTGACAAAATATCAAGTTCTAACTACTTTGATGAAACTAAGACAAAATTTTGACTTTCAGCACATCGCACATTATTTTGATATATTAATTCTCATAAGACTCTAGTGCAATTTTTAATGATACGCGCCATGTTGTTTATGCGTCGAATGTCGACTAGTTACCGTCGTCATGGTGGGCGGGGCTTACACGAAAATCTGCGATCGGCCAATTCCTAGGGTCCTGAATTGAACAACCTTGAATGTGATCGACCTAAAGGTGCTTCCATATGAATATGATTAACTATGGCTTTGCAATGAAGATTTGTTAAGATGTCTCATTATAAATATGTCATGTAAAACTTCAATCCGCTATCGCGGCCCCACTCTACTCCTGGATACCATAATTTAAATAAGATTAAATCTACACAACCTGGGAACACGTGCATATCAATATGAATAATGATGGTGTTGAAGTTATTGAAAGGAATTTACCTATATATTCCCATGTAAAACTCTAAACTTGTAGGGTGGACCCATCCTATCCCCCAAAGGCATATTTTGACGAAAAAATCATTTTAATTTACTCTATTTCAGGACAATTTTATGTAATTTTTTCCTGACCCACTGGTTCTCGATATGACTTTTAAATAACCGAAGGTAGTCATGGATGTTTCGTCGAAGAGTGCTGTCCTTTCTTTAAATATTGACCGGTCGCGGTACATGTAGCTCAGTGGTAGAGCGTTTGCTTCGTAACCGGGAGGTTGTGAGTTCGAGCCCCACTCGTACCATGGCAGCGTCAAACTTAAGGTATAAGATTAGGCAATGATTGCTCCATCGCCAAACGCTTGGTATTCAGAAGTGAGAATCACGGGTCTTTCGGATGTGACCTTTAAAACGGAGTTTCCGTGTCGCGGCAATATGAGTGAAAAATTCTCAACGAGATGTAAAATCAATTAATCCATCAATACTTGGTTCTTAATTAATTTGGTCAAATTATGTTAAGAATATCGTTCAGGTTCTTAAGGACAGAATATTAATAAAATATTCAAAGACCAGAGTTGACTCGTCCACGATTTCCAACAAAGGGAGGGGTTATATACACCTCTGGTGTGTCAAGGGGTCCGTGTTTGCCCAACTATCTATTTTGTATTGCTTGTAGAAGTTATGAGATTGATCACTGTTCGTTATCTTCACCTTGCATACAGCCCGTCATATAATCTTCAATTCTGAATCCTTAAAGTATGGTAAAACAAACTGTACATGTACTCCTCCTGGACACCTGATCCCATCTCTGGTGTGTCCAGGGGTCCGTGTTTGCCGAATTAACTATTTTGTATTGCTTATAGGAGTTATGAGATTGATCATTGTTCGTTATCTTCACCTTGCATTACGCTTAAGTAGATAGATATGGCATTTCAACGTAACGAACTTGGAACATGACACATCGGTTTGAGGAATTTACCCATAAAAACTTCAAAAGTTGTTTGAATATAAAAGTTCATGATCAAATGTCACTGTCCATGGTAACCAGCCCATCTGCATGGGATGTTCACTTATCGGTACATGCCAAATAGCAAAAGCCTGTCGCAAAAAAAAAAACAAAAAAAAAAAAACAACCCAGAAACAGCCCGTACACAATTTGTATTCTTTTTAATTCTTCATATATCGTGATCGCTCTTCCTTCGTTTTGTTTACATGAAGTATTCTCACAAAAATGTACCACATGCGTATGTAAATGATTTTAACTCGTTCGTTGTTTATTCATTTAAACAAAGCAAATATAGAATTCGTTAATTCATTTCAGATATATTTTCGTCAGAATTCTGCTAGAATAATATTAGTTCAAAATTGCCAAATGATTTATTTCCACAGAAAGTTAAATGGATTATTTCGAAGTCCTTATTCATCTTACCCAATTTATAACCCCTCCTTATATTCATGCGCGATTACAAATATGATTTTGATAGACTTCATAAGTCCTTCAACATTATTGTTTCACTAAAATTTGAATATGTCATTCATAAATTTATCAACCATGTTAACAAATATTAAACTCAATGAAAGACATGCAGTGTCTGTTTTCATATCTGCAGTCTCATATTCTCTCAACTGTATTTAGTTGCAGACATGCTATGTCGATGCTCGATTCCAAAATATTATCACATTCTTTCAAATGCTGTCTGACGTTTTTCATACCGATTGTTAAACCGTTCGTTTAACACTGATTTTGACTACGGATAACTCCGTTACCTGATCAAGATATATGGCTCACAGCGGATGTGACCGGTCGACAGGGGATGCTTACTCCTCCTAGGCACCTGATCCCACCTCTGATGTGTCTACATGGATTTTGTATTGCTGATGGATATATGAGATTGATCACTGTTTGTTATGTTCACTTTTCACAAACAGTGTGTGCATTCTATTGAAAATATTAAGAATTTTATGTTCACGGCAATGATATTATTTAACAAATTAATCAACATAGACTGCTACTCAAACTATATTCAGTTACAAATGAGTTGGGGGGGGGGGGGTAGTGAAGCCGTGAATTCGCAGGACGGACCTGATGCTAAGCGAGTCGACTTAAAAAGCAATTAATGAAAAATGGTTGCTCTTTTAAAAGAGATTTGACTTTGTTGTCGGAATTCCATTAATTGTTGATTGCAAATATAGCGCTTTACATCAACTTGGGTTTATATATCTATTAAATATATTCATTTATCGATTATATATTTATCTTTATATCTATCTATGCATGCATCCATCGATCATTCAACAATCATTTAACACAAAGAAAACCCGAAAGATAATATCGACATTAAACGTAAGAAATAATATCATTTGAACAATATCATATGCAAATACTCTTAACCTAAGATAAAAGTGATTAATTATTAGAGTACAAATACCTTCACTCTCCGGTATCTCCCATGTCTCAGTAATAGTAGAAACATGTGTATACAATGTGGTGAGGTTTCTACTAGCACCCTGGAATATTTACATATTGCTAAATTATGTTTCGATGATTTCGTACATTTTTACAGATATCGGTTTCCTTGCGATAAGTAACTAAATCAAGAAGAATTATCAATACTATGGTAAATTTGAAAAAGCAAAGCCTTTCTCAAATCAACAACACAAAATGTAAGTCCTTTCAATAGTTTACTCGACCAATCTCTACTATGAATGAATGACTAGACTTTTTGACATTGTAGTGGCACCGGAATTTATTCCGGATTTGGTTCGGTTATTAGATTGTTTACAGATTGATCTGGCATAGGCCATGCTTGCTTGTTTTTATACGCAAAAGTTGATTTGTGTTTTGGTGTTTGTGCCCCTAAAGAGTAAGTACAGTGTATATTGTTGTATATTTGTTGTCATATAGCATGTAATTAGTTATAACACATATGTATTTATATTATTAGTTAAGCTCATGACAGTTTTCATGATTTGAAATGTGCGTTATTATTTTTGTTCGAGTATGGTGTGCAATGAATGTCATTATTTTGTTGTTTTGATATTCAGCGTTAGCGTGTTGATTGAATACTGTCTTGTGATATTGTAATATGTAATTAATATTGTTCTTACATGTATGTCTCACTTTCCACCCTCGGTGAGAGAGGTTTGTGAGCACTGACTGACCAATAAACATTTTCTCAAATTTGGTTGTGTCATACGCTCACAGTGGAAATCTTCGGCACAGCTTTGCTCTCTCTTTACCATGGCCGACGGCTTTACTACAGAAACCAATCCAGAGAAGTCCCATGACATACGGAAAAATCGAGAACTCTCCGAACTCAGATCAGAACAATACAGGCAAACTGTTCAGTCATTTACCAAGAAACTATCAAAGTCCAAAGGTGAAATTGATAACATTTGCGAGTTTGTCACACAGAATCCAGTGCATCTTATAGAAGTGAACAGCATCATAAGCAAACTGGAACAGCACGTTAGTGAGTTAGAGAAAGCATATGTAAAATTCAGCACTTATCTTCAGAAAGTAAGAACACCAGACAGCATAGAAGAGAACTCTAAATGGAAAGCACTTGTAGACAGTACAAAGACTCAAGTATGTGATGTTATCAATCGTATTAAGGTTCCAAACAAGCCTCTGTCTGCTAAGACATCTGGGCGACTCAGTCAACACTCAACGTTCTCAACCTTTCTCTCACAGGAAGGCACTAAACATCTAGGTGAAGCTGTGCTGAAACATTCGGAACGCCTCTCCACCAAAAAGGCTCGGCTCAAGCTTGCAGCAGACGAAGCCACACTGCTCACACAGGAGGCAGAACTCAACGCTAAGAAGATGATGCTCAGCACGAAGCGTGAAGTTGAAGAAGCCAAGTGCAATCTTGAAGCGTTATATGATATGTCAGATCTGGGAGGGAGCTATGATCCACCGTCCATTGTTGATGACAACCCATCTGAGACCGACGCTGGACTTCAGTGTGTAGAATCTTACATTGATTCGCAGCAAGATGATACATGTGTACCAAGTCAAGACCATCCTCCTGTTGAGGGTGTACGTGAAACTAGACTACCCCAAAGGCAGTTGAACGTAGAAGCAGAGCCTTATAATCCGCAAGTCAACACAGCATACTCAACTTCTTATTCAAGTCCTTCTGTGAATGGTGACCAAACAAGCACCATGAACACCACACAGTTCAATCAACAAACATCACAGATAGGGCTTACCGATGTGAACACATTTTTGCAAAGGTCTTTGCTAAGAAGGACTTAGTTGCAAAGATACATGTCTTTGATGACAATCCAGAGAACTTTTCCTCGTGGAAAGCCTCATTCAAAAATGCAGTGAGGGAACTTAGTCTCACACCTATGGAGGAGATGGACTTGTTAATTCAGTGGCTTGGAAACACCTCATAAGCGACTCAGGCAAAGAACATCAGAAACGCTAATGCAGCAAATCCAGACCGTGGGTTGCAGGGAATATGGGATCGTCTTCATGATCGCGTTGCCAATCCGTATGTTGTAGAGTCTGCCATCAAGAGAAAACTTGCAAAGTTCCCTAAGTTAGGAAACAAGGACAACTTAAAGTTATATGAGCTCTTTGATATTGTGTCAGAGATTGATTCCTTAAAGGAAAACCCTACCTACTCAACATTGCTCGCCTATTTTGATTCATCATCAGAAGTGAATCCCATTGTGGCCAAGTTGCCTCACTACATCCAAGAGAAATGGGTGACCGAAGCGACAAATTACAAACTGCATTTTGGATGTCCATATCCGACATTTCCTGTGTTTGTCGCATTCTTGGAGAAGATCACGAAGATGAAGAATGACCCTAGTCTACAGTTTGACACCTCAAACGACACTAACAAAGGTGAACAGCTGAGGGTGTACCCAGCAAAGCTATCATGCCGTAAGAGCAACTCTACAGTGTCTATGTTTAAAACACAAGTGCAGAGTTCTGAAACTTTACTTAAAGACAGTGTTTCTATTTTGGATGGGTGTCCTAAACACACATTGAATGAATGTCATTCATTTCGCAGCCGACCATTAGATGAGTGGAAAACATTCATAAAGGAAAATGGCTACTGCTTTCGTTGCTGCGGGCCAAAGAAACATATGAGGTCAAAGTGTCCTGCGACTGTCCTATGTTCTATTTGTAAGGGCTCTGATCACCCATCAGCCTTGCACAAAGATTTCCGTAGTGGTCAAGAAAACCCATGAGGGGGAGAAGCTCCCAGTTTTTAGTTCTAGCTGCACTCAGATCTGTGAGAAGCCATTCAACACCAGCAAGTCTTGTGCGAAGATTGTGAAAGCCATCGTGTACCCGCAGCAGAAACGCGACCTTGCTAGATATATCTACTGCATCATTGATGATCAAAGCAGCAACACTCTCGTCACCTCCAAATTCTTTAATTGTTTCCATGAATACGCTCCAGACCACCTGTATACACTGAAATCATGTTCCGGTGAATCTATAAACAGTGGACGTAGAGCCTGTGGATATATGATAGAGTCCTGTGATCGATCTAATATGTTTAGATTACCAGATATCATGAAGTGCGACGAAAATCCGCAGAATCGGAATGAGATACCATCTCCAAAGGTTGCAGCTAGCTACTCTCACCTCAGTGATATTATGGACTACATACCTACCATTGATGATGACATTTCTATTGCACTACTGATTGGTCGTGACCTTATTGACACTCATATAGTGCTTGACCAACGTGTTGGAACCCCACTAGCTCAGAGACTACCCCTCGGATGGGTCCTGATTGGTAACCCATGTCTCGGAACAGTTCACAAACAGACAATCGTCACTGTCAACAAGACCTCCATTCTAGCAAATGGTAGGACAACCTATCTGGAGCCCTGTGACAGTTCCTTTCATGTGAAAGATGACCATGTGTTTAAGCAAACAGCATACGACGAATGTGAAGGGCTGTCTTTGGAAGACCAGGCTTTCTTGGATAACATGAACTCAGGATTCCAAATGTCTGGGAGTGGTGAGTGGACAGCTCCTTTACCATTTCGGACCTGTAGACCCATTCTACACAACAACCGAGAAGCTGCAATGAAACGAGCTATTTCATTCAAGAACAGTCTTACGCACAACCCGACCAAGGCAACACATGTATGTGAGTTTATGCAGAAGATACTAGATAGACAACATGCTGAACCTGTTCCCGAAACAACCAGAATCACAGTGAAATGGTACTTGCCGTTATTTAGTGTCTTATCATCCCAAGAAGTCCAACAGTGTGAGGGTGATCTTCAATTCTTCTGCTAAGTATCATGGCTATTCCCTGAATAACGTTCTACTGAAAGGACCTCCCCTCTACAACAGTCTTCTAGGAATCCTGCTTCGATTTCGGAAGGAAACAGTTGCTGTCACTGCTGAGGTTGAGCAAATGTTCCATAACTTCCTTGTTACAACAGAACACAGAGATTTTCTTAGATTCCTCTGGCACGGGGACAATGACATTTCTAAACCTTTAATAGCCTATCATATGAATGTTCACGTTTTTGGGAACAGCCCATCCCCAGTTGTAGCCACCCACGGGCTACGCAAGGCAGTCGAGAAAGCAGAGACAGATATCCAGGACTTTATTTACAGGAATTTCTATGTTGATGATGGTTTGATTTCCTGCCGTACATCTTAAGAAACTGTTGGTCTGCTTGTTCTGACACAACGCACCTTGCATGATAATGGGAAACTTAGGTTTCACAAGTTTTCATCCAATAACAGGGAGGTATTAGACTCATTCCCACAAAGTGAGCTAGCCAAGGATCTCTGCAACCTTGATCTTTGTAACGACACATTACCAATGCAGAGACGTGTAGGACTCTCTTGGACATTGAAACTGATCGATTCACGTTTTGTACATGTAAAGACAAGAAGCCATTCGACAGACGTGAAATATTGTCTGTGATAAATTGATTTTACGACCCATTGGGCTTTGCAGTCCCAGTCGTTCTGAAAGGCAATCTTCTGATGAAAGAAATCCTGTCCAGTACAATCTCCCTAGATTGGGATGACCCAGTTCCTGAGTTGTTTAAAAAACCCTGGGATGTGTGGGTACAATCCCTAACTAAACTAGAACAAGTGTATATTCCTAAGCAGTACTCAGATCACTCATATACAGATTCCAATGTTCGTCTCGTGAATGTTTTCTGTGATGCATCCAGAGATGCAATTGGTGCTGTTGCATATCTGTGACTCTTCGGACCTGCTGACTCAGAGTTCACTCTCAGTTTTCTACTTGGAAAGGGAAAACTTGCACCTAATGGTGGCAGCACCATTCCTTGGATGGAACTGTCTGCTGCAGTTCTTGGAGTCGAAGTTGCAGACATAATCAAGGAATAACTAGGTATTCCATCAGAATGTTTTCGATTCTACACAGACGGCCAGATTGTCTTGGGTTATCTGACAAACGCTACATGCAGGTTTTATGTTAATGTGTCAAACAGAGTGAAACGCATTCATTCAGCTTCATCCCCAAGACAATGGACACATGTTGTCACAGAGCACAATCCAGCTGATCTAACAACGAGATCAGTAAGTGCTACTCAACTTTCGAACATTATGTGGTTGACTGGACCTCCATGTGAGATATTGACTAAAACATTGCCAGAACCACTCTCATGTTTTCCGTTAGTGGAACCACAAAATTATTGTGAGATTAGACCTGAAGTTACATACATCAAAGTTCAGACGGATGATATGAAACCTGTTAATCACAAGATCGGGTCAGAGAGATTCTTAAGGTTCTCAACATGGGAATCTCTTGTTCGAGGAATCAAGATCCTGAAGCAGTTCATATATAAATCTTTGAAACAAAGTGGCATTGACTCTAGTGAAGCATATCAACAAGCAGAACTTTTTGTGATACAGACATGCCAAGTAGAAGCATATGGTGACACCATAAGATGCATAAAAAATGGACGTCCCCTGCCGAAAGGACATTCACTAATTGCCTTATCACCATTCATCGACCAACATGGTGTGCTCCGTGTGGGAGGTAGACTCGACAAAGGACAGAAGTTCAGACAAGGAGACGGCGATCATCAGCCTGTGATTATGCCCAAGAACCATTATGTCACCAGACTACTTTTGCGCAAATTCCATCACGAAGTGTTACATCAGGGACAACTGCTGACAGAAAGCGCACTGCGTTCCGGTGGATTCTGGGTAGTTAGTGCCAAAATCTCATAAGATCTGAGATCAAGTCCTGTGTCACATGTCGCAAGCTAAGAGGAAGTTCTGGATGGCAGAAAATGGCTGATCTACCCGAGGATAGAATGCAGCCAGCTCTACCTTTCTCTTATGTAGGTGTAAACACCTTCGGACCTTGGCTTACCAAGCAACGACGGACCAGAGGGGGAACCGTGCATCAGAAGAGATGGGCTCTGATGTTTATATGTCTTGTATCACGAACAGTTCATTTGGAAGCAATTGAAGAGTTGTCCACTGCTTCATTTATCAATGCGTTACGCAGGTTTATTGCGTTGAGAGGTCCTGCTATACAGTTTAGGTCAGATCGTGGTACAAATTTCACTGGAGCCGTGCATGAACTGAACATTCCCTCTGACCTGGTGGAAGACCCGGTATCTAAAAGGTATCTTGAAGAAAACAAGGTTACATGGGTATTCAATCCTCCCCATGCCTCTCACTTTGGTGGGGCATGGGAACGGATGATGGGTGCTTCAAGGAAAATCTTGGACAGCTTACTGTTGAATCATAATGAACCTTTAACACATGAAGTTTTGACTTCCCTTTTTATAGAAGTTAGTGCTATCCTGAATGCTAGACCACTTGTCGCAGTATCAAATGACCCAGATGCACTACAGGTACTTTCACCTGATATGCTATTTCATCAAAAAACCGTACATACGTCACAGTTAGACATTCCGGTGTTTGGGACTAAAGACGCCCCCAGGATTTCCTGAAAGCAGGTACAATATTTGACGGATCAGTTTTGGCAAAGATGGCGCATAGCGTACATGCAAAGCTTACAGATTTGTCAGAAATGGTTGTCAGAAGGTAGAGAGTTCCTGAAAGGAGATGTAGTTCTTATGCGTGACGATTCGTTACCCAGAAACCAGTGGTCCCTTGCGACAGTGATCAAGACCTTTGAAAATAGTGACGGACGCATACGCAAGGTGAAGATTTTTTGTTGTCGTAACAGAACATCTTATGTGAGACTTATTTCTCAGCTGTGCTGTCTCATTGAAGTTGGCTGAGAAATTAAATGTCTCTCCTTTCTTTGTATGGTTAAGTCATTGTGGATTTTCGCTTGATCTTTAATCCTGAGTCAAATTGTATTCATATGTTGACACTTGCACATGCATATCAATTCTATGTTGCATCATTTGTATACACTTTAGTGTTGTTAGATAAAGCATACCTTATTTGAAATGTAACACTTTTTTGATTTTAAATTTGACTTCTTCGAAGCCAGAGGGAGGGGGGGGGTGTAGTGGCGCCGGAATTGATTCCGGATTTGGTTCGGCTATTAGATTGTTTACAGTTTGATCTGGCATAGGCCATGCTTGCTTGTTTTTATACGCAAAAGTTGTTTGTGTTTTGGTGTTTGTGCCCCTAAAGAGTAAGTACAGTGTATATTGTTGTATATTTGTTGTCATATAGCATGTAATTAGTTATAACACATATACATTTATATTATTAGTTAAGCTCATGACTGTTTTCATGATTTGAAATGTGCGTAATTATTTTTGTTCGAGTATGGTGTGCAATGAATGTCATTATTTTGTTGTTTTGATATTCAGCGTTAGCGTGTTGATTGAATACTGTCTTGTGATATCGTAATTGGTAATTAATATTGTTCTTACATGTATGTTTCACTTTCCACCCTCGGTGAGAGAGGTTTGTGAGCACTGACTGACCAATAAACATTTTCTCAAATTTGGTTGTGTCATACGCTTACAGACATCATAGACTGTTGTTTCGTCAACAAAAATGGAAAAAGGAAATATTCGTATCTAGTGTTCTGTCATCCAAACATTACTTTGTTAAACACCTGATCACCAAAGACCACGAATATATTGTCAATGAGGAACTCTAGCATATTTCTTATTTCAACTTCAGTGTACACTGTACTTGTGGATGGAATTAGAGTGGTGTTTCAAAAAGTAATTTTTGGATGACTGATCACTAAATATGAATATTTCCGTTTTCAAAAAGTCTAGTCTTTAATTAATCGTCTTGTAAAGTATTGAAAAGTCATAGGTTTTGATGTTATTGATTTGGGAAAAGTTTTGCGATTTGAAGTTTACTAAAAGTTCTTTAGAATCTTTTAGAATCCACTTTTAATTAACACTACCTCTTGCACATGTAGTCGCACAGTACGTTTGAAGTTTCTCCTTCACAGCTGTTACTATTTTCGTGAGGAGTAAAGATAGGGGCTTGGTAGAGCACTTACGGGATCCAGCATCGTATCTTTATTTGTAAGGGTTTTCATGTAGTTTAGGAATACAGTATAGGTACAGTAACTCATATTCATTCGACCCATTGACTGGGATTTTAAATGTGTCTAAAACTGAAGCATGATTTTGAAGAATGTATCTTTTCAAAGGGCAGTTGGAGTATAAATACGATTACAAAAAGTGGAAGTGATGCCAAGTTCTTTTAAAATACAGTTGTAATAATGAACGTTACAAAGAAAGACACTGTCGTTACAAGCTTTGTCAGCTGGAACCGAGCATATTCTTCATGAAACCTATCTATTTTTTATCACTTCTAGTTTATTAAACACAGAAGGATAGATGATACGTACTTTTGTTTTAATATGTATAATGCGGAATTTTTATATTCCTCTTATGCTTTTAACCCATGATGGCAATGTATCAAGTTCTTCTTTTTCATATTTATCCCATCGTCTGGCATAAACTTCGAAAGCATTCATAATAGAGATGAAGTTCTGTCTCCAATTGAAAGACCGGGGTTCTCTGTATTTAGGACATCTTAAAATAAGTGATTTGATGTCCTCATTTTCAACTATATCAACATCACCAGTTATGACGTATCCAGCTGGACTCTAGTTGAAAGAAGATGAAGAAGAAGATCATGTAGGTGGATTAAGTATAAGATGACCTTTATCTAGGCACTACAAAGTTTCTTTATAATTAAAAAGTTTGGATGCAATAGTAGAAATACATTTGTAGGAAATACAGGGTGTAGACTTAAGCTTGAAGTAAGTTGGGATACATGATTGAACCCTTTTATGACAAATAGTGTTGCTTATGTTGACGACATCTATTCAATTGTTTGTAAATTTGAGCTTAAGAAACTGGCGGCATGATTTGGAAGGAATATCATCCATGACCCGTGGTGGTTAAAAGAGCTTGTGATTGACAACATCAATAATCATGGAGTTCAGTCAATATCCAAGTATAGACTAGCTGTGGCTTCTTCAAATAACGTATGTAAAACTCTCAATGGAACAGCATAAATATGTACGAATATGATGTGGAACCAATTGTCTGTTGACGTAAGGCAAAAGAGAATCAAACGTGACATCATTTATACTTGGTATTTTATATGAATGATGTCCATGATTGCGTTTCCGTCTTTGAGCATTGGTAAAGAGTCCCATCACATTCAGGCTATTTCCTTGTGGACTAGTCAAATTTCCCCACTTCATATACATTATCATTGCATCCATCTGGAAATGCAGTGCCTAGGGTCCGGATCCAGTGATCTCGTTGTCTACGAAAAGGAGTACATAGTATTGGATTGTTTATGTGATGGTAATCCCCCCCAATCCTTACCTTCATGGACAATATGAAGTGGTCCAGTGAATCAAACTAATTGTAAAGAAGATTATTTATTTGAAATATGTGCACCGATATTCTTTTGTTAAGTAAACCCTTAGTTTCTCCCACATAAGTTAAATCACATAGGTTACACTCAATAGCGAATATAATGAAATACCTCTAAGTTGTACGAGTGATACATTTGTCATCGTCAGCATGTACATTATTTGCTATTTATCAGCATTATTTGTCTGTATATTTTAGCGAGTAGTGCTACTGTCTATCAAATATATAGAGATTGTTCAACAGCCAATTTATTCTGGGAGTAAATGAAAATTGAGTGTTCTTAAAGCGACATTGTGAATCATCAATAAAGCTGAAAACTTAAATATACACCTTTGCACATGTACTTTCCCGTCGTTGAACAGTTTACAAATCAGCATGAACTATTGGAGCATTCCTGACATTCCAAGATACCCTGGTGTTTTGTATGTAATTCTGAAAGCAAATGAATGCAAAATTAACTAATTAATATTCATTCACCGTTTCATACAGTATTCAGAAGTAATAGCACAAGGCTTTATCGAGATATATGTGCAGTAATGTAATTTTTTTCGAAGTCTGTTCATATGCCCCAAGTGAGAAATCTAAGAAATACTTTGAAATAAAACAATGACATCAAAGCATAATAGGTTTTATTAAAATATTTTTAAACAAACTAAGCAGGTGTCAATGTGTTTTTCTCTTAACTCTATGATATGAATGATTAATTTAAAAGATGAACAATAAAAACACAATTTCAATGTGAACATTTCGTGCTAATTACAGTATCAGAGCCAGAAAAACTATGACCTTCACCAGACAAATTTCAAATGTAATGAATTTTATAAATTAAAATACTAAGGACATAAAACCAGCAAGAATGTCACACATACTCACCTTTATAAGAACTGCGAAGACAAATTCGATTTGCTATTCGAAACCATGTTCGATCAAATATCGTTTTATTGAATAAACGACATCCTTGAGTTACATTTCCCATATGAAAATCCCCAAGTAGATAGGAAAATGACCGGGCGGATTTACAGTTTTTCATTGGCGACCTCCAACTGGATCCAGAACGTCGACTACCTAATCATAAATCATAGAAATATTCATGTAACCATAAATAAATCATAGAAAAGAAGACTACGACCTCCCGTGGGAATCCGGGTTAGAATAGCTCCCCAGTACTCCTTGCTTGTCGTAGAAGGCGACTAAATGGGACGGTATTTCAGATGAGACTGCAAAAATCGAGGCCCCGTGTCACAGCAGTTGTGGCACGATAAAGATCCCTCCCTGCTCAAAGGTCATAAGCGCCGAGCATAGGCCGCGATATTGCAGTCCCTCACTTTGCGTGCCGTCTCTGTCACCCTCTGAAATCGATTACGGACTGTGAGAGACGTATGCCTCTATTTTGACGTCGCAATGAAAGGTGAAGATAACGAACAGTGATCAATCTCATAAGTTCCATAAGCAACACAAAATAGATAGTTGGGCAAACACGAACCCCGGACACACCAGGGGTGGGATCAGATGCCTAGGAGGAGCACGCATCCCCTGTCGACCAGTAACGCGCGGGTGTCCGCTCCTGAAATGGTCCACCAGTCTCCCTATAGATATAAGACTCCCAACTAATCGGGATATTTTTGTCTCATGAACATCATATTACTGGGCTACATGACTTTGCAAATGCCTCAGCGTTATCACAGCAGTGGCCCTGTCCCCAATCGACTTCATTCAACAGCTGCATTTTGCTCTACAATCGCTTCGAAACGAAATGTTGTGTAGCTGATCTCTACTGTTCCAATATTCGATTTTTAATGATTTACCAACAGATATAGTGCAGAAGTATCCCATTTGCACGCTTTCGTGAAATTATTTTCTGAAATGCATGCAGCGTCGAGTGGGGTTGCGGCCAGCTGAATCATTAATAAAGAACATTTTCACAGTGCACGGAGGTAGCTCAGTGTATAATTTAAAACCGAACTCTAAATATATACATCAACTCCCCATATCTATGTATCAATATTCAAGAGCTTGTTCTGCATATGGACACTTTTTTAAATCGAGGCAGGCTACTGACAAACAAGTTGATGGTATGAGGGTTTCAATAGTCTTGCTTAAAGTCGGCATTTCGCACATTCTATGGTCGTTAAAACGATCTAGTTTGCCAATAGAACCTATCATTGGGTCTTGCGTGTTTCATACCGAATTTTAGGTCGTTCTTGGCACATTGATTTTGAATATAGATTACTCTCTTTGCCTGATCAAGCCATAGGTCTTACGGGGGTGTGACCGGTCGACAGGGAATGCTTACTCCTTCTAGGTATGATTCCACCTCTGGTTTGTCCAGGGTCTGTGTTTACCCAACTCTTCATTTTGTATTCCTTGTGGGATTTAAGAGATTGATCGCTGTGTGTTATCTTAATCTTTCGTTTTTATATTTTATATCAGCAAAACATCTCCATGACTTGCCTTTCCGTGTCCGATTGATGACATCACCAATGACGGTTTCTTAAAATGGTCTAAATTCGATCAATAATTCTCAGAAATAAATCCATTCACAATCCAGCTTTGAAATGCTATGAACACTTGAATATATATAACTTCAGAACTTTAGCATTCTGAAAAAATCCGTTCTGGGCAGACCAAAGAGCCACAGATCCGCAGCGGTAAAGCGTTGATTTACAGCACAACTTCTCACAATTTAGAGGTGGTCTAGAGGTACAGCTAAAGAACCCTCACTGCTCAATGACAGTAAGTGCCGAGCATAGGCCTAAATTGGAAGCCCATCACCGGTCTTGGAGACGTCTACATATGAGTGAAAATTTCTAAAGAGGGACGTTAAACAAGATACTAGCAAACCTTTAGGTCTTATATACCTGTATTTTGAGACATCTAAAACATTTAATTTCGAAAAATTCTTAACATACCTTTCCATCATACCTGTGTCATATCTATACCATCAAACATTCATTAAATGCAAAGTGAAGATAACGAACAGTGATCAATCTCATAACTCCTACAAGCAATACAAAATAGATAGTTGGGCAAACACGGACCCCTGGACACACCAGAGGTGGGATCAGGTGCCTAGGAGGAGTAAGCATCCCCTGTTGACTGGTCACACCCGCCCTGAGCCCCATATCCTGATCAGGTAAACGGAGTTATCCGCAGTCAAAATCAGTGTGCCAAGAACGGCTTAACAATCGGTATGAAACACGTCAGACAGCATTTGACCCAATGCAAGGTTGTATTGACGAACTAGATCGTTATAACGACCATAGAATTTGCGAAATGCTGACTTCAATCGAAACTGTTGAAATCCCTGTACCATCAACTTGTTTGTCAGTAGCTTACCTCGATTTAAAAACTGATTATACCCAGAACAAGCTCTTGCATATCGAATCAGTTGAGATATATAAACACCATATGCAGGTGATAATGGAATATTGCTACATAACTGTGGGAAGTTGACGATGGAGAAGCTGAAATCATCCCGTTTGTCATACAGTTGAGTTGTTAGTTTGCCGTTAAATCCCATTCGAAATAAAGACCCAGACCCCAACAAGCTTCCAAATGTATGACAACGGATGGATCCGAAACCTTATTGTGCATCTTCAAACTAAACACACCATTAATGTGAGTTTTTCTTTAAAGGGACTGATTCATAATTTTCCCCAAAATTTTCTTTTTCACTTTTAATGATCAGAATCTATTGTTTAATGTGTTTAAAAAAGTTCACATAGAAATTAAGGTTATGCATTATCACAGAAGCTCATTTTAGAGAGTTTATTATGTGTTTTGTAAACAGAGATTGCAGTATGTTATTGTTTACGAAATTTTCAAAAGAAATGGATATCGATCTGAATTTATTATACCTATCACATTTCATGCATTTTTGGTGTAAATGTGTCATCTAAAAGTTAAAATTTGTGACAATGCAAAGTTAAGATGCTTTATATTACAAAATCAATATTTCACCTGTTTGTTTGTATACATAAAAAGACTCGGGTTTTTGTTTACATAACACAAATTTAAGGCTGAAATATTATTTTTATTCTTGCATTTAGAAGGTCAAAATGTTGTCCATATCAAATGAGTTATATTTTTAATGTTTATTTACACTATCTGAAAGTTTATTATCGCAAAGGTACCGTTTCGCTGGCAATTCTTGTGGTATGGTAACTTGCAGTTATCAACGTATAGGTATTTGGAATCGCATCCACATTGGGTTGCTACACATGTGTTGTTTTGTTCTGAAGTTACAATTCCGTTTTTAGATGGAGTGTCTGTAGAAAAAAAAAGAATAAAATTGATAAAAGGCACGATAAACTTTCAGTGCAGTAAAGTAAAGCGTAGTCTAAAAGGTCACGGATAGACATAGTGACCAGAAATGTTAATAAATTTAACAAAAAAGGGGAAAAGGTGGATATTCCGTCGTATTTTTTTCAAACCGAATTCTTTGTTGAATCTTAGATGATAAAAAGGTGAAGATATCGATCAGTGATTAATATACACTGTATGTTATAAAGGAAACAAAATCGATAACAGGAAAACACGGACTCAGAAACACCAGAGGTAGGGGCAGGTGCGTTGGAGTAAGCTTCCCATCTTGACCTGTCACATCCGGCATGAGCTTTATATCTTTAGGAGGTACCCTACATCATCATAATGACTGACTTCCTTTTAAAATATGGATGAAATAGATGTATAAATATCAGCAATATTTGTCTATCCATTAAAAAAAATTCTCGACTAGCTGAGTAGCTCAGATATTAGCACGACGACTGCTTAACTTTAGATTGCGTGTTTGAGTCCAGCAGGGGTTTACATTTTTCTCAGATTGCTTTCAACTAAAACTGCATTTTTTGTCTAAATAAGTAACTTTGGAAGTTTTCAGTTTCAAAGTATATTGTGCATATCCACCACTTTTCATCCATATCGAATTTCTACTAAGACAATTACCTGATTTATGCATGTTGAAAGCAGATGATCCACCACATTTATTGAAAGGAAACATGTTCATTTTTGTTTTTTTTGGTACAGTTATAGCTACAGTTCTCCGGAGACAAGGACACTGTATCACTAGGACGTTCTATACAAATACACGTATTCATCTGCAAAAAGGATGCGGTTAATGAACTATGCCTTCACTCGTTTACTGCAAATTGAGCAATTAAAAAAAAATTGGATTCAATTGATTTTCGGCAATATGCACGACAGTTTCAGTAACTGACATATTGATCGGAATTTGTTTCGTCAGTACCTCAAACTGATACAGAATTTATAAGTCATAGATACAAAGATGCAGACATGTTGAAAATTTCTTTAAATTTGAATAAGGTTTGCATTTAGAATAGTAATCAATATTTAGATAAGAATACCTGAATACCAAATGTAGATACATTCTTTGCTGTACAAAATGTTTGACACTCTCCAAGGGCGGAGACACTCCGCTTCATTTCGGATGAAATATTGACATCGTAGCACCCCTAAAAGTTAGTGAGCGAAGTGTGAATATGCTATTCCATTTGCAATGCAAGTGAAATTGCAAATAGAATAAAAGATAGAAGAATACACTTCCCATCTCAAGGGAGGGATAAAAGTAATACCGGTGACTTAATAAAAACCGTATTTATAATTGGTAATTCCTCGCCAGTCACCATGAGTCAACAACTCTACGAAGATACCTCTGTATCTTCTTACTTGATGAATAAAGTACGGAAAAATAGTTAATGAAATTTATTTGAATTTCAATTTTTTATATTAAAACCTTTGTATGCCTGTAAGTACCATAAAAGTTGATATTTTGCATGAAAAGTTTACAGTAACTGTTCTACTACAAATGCGTGTATTATATTTTATTTAATATATTTGAAATTTTCTGAACATTTCCATTTCATATTTATCATAGATTGATTAAGAAATGAATTAAGGTGTACTCACTTTATACGATGTACACCAAGTTAAACCATCGTAGGTAAACCGCGAAACAGTTTATAAAAGAGTGTAAACTTACTTTACAGATGTATATCAGATAAAATGAGACGAAATTACTTTTATTCCTTGTGATTTAATTCATAGAAATGTTTCCATGTATTTCGATGAATGATGCTAAAGAAATAATTGTATGGATTTTATATTATACGGGGCAACATTGCAGCTCCAACAAAAAGGAACTACGAAACGCATTGTGACGTCAGTGTTTGGAGGTCATTTGCCGTAAATTGACAATAACGTAGCATTCAATTTCTCTTTTACAAATCAAATTAAACCATTCATTAATGGATTATTAATTGGATTGCTGTATTTGAGATATCTTTAAAATATCTTATCTATAAGTAAGTTTCTCTCAAATTCACCTATTTTTATTCATGAAGACAATCTTTTTTGATAAGCAGTCCATTGATAAAATCCATCTGGTGATTTTGATGGCTTGATTGGTAACTTTCCACCCAACATTTGACAATTTGTTTGAGCTTCAAACCAGGTTCCATTGAAAAATCCTCTACAGCCTTCTGTAATTAATTTTAAAAGCATTTTCATTACATGTAAATATTATTACTTATGATCAATATTATCTACATGTTATATTTGATTTAGAATATACTTAACTTTTAAAGACGTATCTTTACGTCTTGCAGTGATAACACTCTCGTGAGGATTTTTTTTTTCCATATCTGTACACCATATTGACGACAATTGTTCTTTGCGAATTCTATGTAGATGTAAGTTAGTAAACGTATAGTAATATACCTGCATATGGTGTATATGTATCTCAACTGATTCGATACACACAATCATATTCTGCACATGAACAGTTTTTAAATAAAGGCCTGCTAATGACAAATACGTTAATGGTACAGTCTCGTTTAAAATCTACATTCGTCATAACGATATGATTTACCAATACAAGTTGTTATTGGGTGAAATGCTGTCTGATGTGCTTGTTCTTTAAACAGTGATTTTGACTATGGATTACTCCGTTCAACTGATATAGGGATTGCGACGGGTGCGACCGGTCGACAGGAAATGTTTACTCCTCCTGGGTATATGACCCCACTTCTGTTATGCAGTGCAGTTAATTTTGTATTCTCTGTAGAAATTATGAGATTGTTCACTGTTCTACATTTTCACTTTTTTCATCAGATAAACTTTGGTTGCTGGGGCTACTACCATGAATTTTATATGCTTGCTAGATATCTACTGATCGATCACAGAAATGTCGCACTGTTCGTTATTTTCACATTTTCATGTAAAGAAGGAGACTTTCACGAGTTAAATTATTTTCACTATACGATCCACGTAGCCCCATTCTAGGAGTCCGAACTCTTGTCACAAGGACCAATAATTTCACATTGTGGAGCTCCAACTTAATATAAATGATTTGCTAGTTTTAGTTATAGATGTTCAGGAGTTTAAAAGAATTTACAAATGTGATGATCTTTCATTGTTGGATCCAAATAAACCAGATCTGGGTTAGAGTCTCTTTGACTCTTGTGAAACATGATACTTGTTCCTATCTATTTCAAAACGCGTTTTTTATTCAACGTTCTAAGAAATATAGTTAAATATACAAAGGGCATAAACATCTAAATCTTGGCATTTGGAATTTATTGATTATATTGAGCAAAAATGATATTACAAATTTTCAAGTAACTTGCGTAGGTCCTTCAGAAAATGACCGTTAACCTCATCTTGATAAAAACAACATTATTATAATAATCATATTTTAAGAATGAATCAAGTTGATATGATTCAACATAAAAATAGGAACTTGGCATACAAATCGTGGCGTGTTGTTTATGTGAAATTCCAGCGACTGCGCAATGGATATTCATTTTTTGAATAAGAGACCAAATTATGTTTTGCGCGCAGGTTCCATTCTTTTCACTTATATACTACTTATATATTATGTTGCACGCCCTTATAATTATATTACTTATATTTTACTGAAATGAAACTTGGATATATGAAAGGTGTAATGTTACATTCAGTAACTTTGCTTCAGATGTTATAGTTGAACTACATCCTTTGGTTGAGTGACCTTGTTAAATTTGGGACTTAGTAACCATACATTTTAAGCGATGAAACTTTCATAGATAACTTCATTCATTCTTGATTAAAATGTCGCAAGTGACTGATATTATTCAAACGAATGACGGTAATTTGTATAGGTTAAATACAATGAAACTTAACTATATCATATAATGATGAATTAAACAAAGATGATACATGTTATAGTGCGTTCAATGGCACTATCTTCATGTGAAAAATACATTAAAGTCTTTGGCTTAACAGCATACACCAGGGTGTGAGTATTTATGTCTTAAGGATTTTATCTATTTACATAACAATCTGACGACCCACCCCTCTCTTATGACACATTATCAGTTTAGCGTATCCACCATCTATCTCTTCAATAACTTGATGATGTTAATTGTAATCATAGAACAACGTAGCATGATCGTAGTCATTGTCAGAAGTGTGTTCATTCATTCTGTCATGAGCATAGTGCTCTACATAGTGCTTTCACGACCCATCCCTCTCTTATGACACAGTAACAGTTTTAGCGTATCCACCATCTGTCTCTTCAATAACTTGATTATGCTGTTTGTAATCATAGAATGACATGGCATGATCGTACTCAGTGTCAGAAGCTTTTCCGCCATGAGCAGAATAGTCTTGTTCTGCAGCGTGTGGTGCGTGATCGTAGTGATTTTCCGCTGTGGATTTTCCAAATTCTGTATCTCGTATATGGTGATAGAGTCTCCCATCTGTTTCCTTATACGGGTTACTGTAGTTGTATTTACCATCCTTCTCATTTCTTTTCCTCGATTCTTTATCTCTAAGATGGTCATACACTCCCTCTGCAGTGTCCTTGTAAGGATTGCTTTCATCTGTCTGGACAATATGTGAACTGCTATAATTTGTTTCAGACTGTGGTTCGAGGACAAAATAATTCTTATTCTTCACATCAATATCAATGTCAGTATAGTTATTGTCTGTGTCATTGGGTTCCAACTGCTTGTTGTTTTGATTCTCCAGTATTTTCTTTCGTCTGTGAATAAAGATATGGTAGTTAATTTTTATCCAACTAAATGAATAATTAGTATACGAGTTTTCCCTGTTTTGTGAGATACAAATATTTACATGTATGCTTGAGTGTAAAAAAGCAATGAATTAGACATAATATTTAAAGTTCCTCATATTAAAAATCTATACCGTATATATAGAATTGTTCCTGTTGCAAAACATCCGATAAAAATTGAAGTCATCACCAAAGGAAGAACTATACTCAAAGTATCACTTGAATCTGAAAATTACAGTTATACAACATCATTGCTTGAAATTATTATTATTAATTGTAAATGGTGTTTATATCTCTCAACTGATTCGATACGCAAGAGCTTGTTTTGGGCATGATCAGTTTTTAAATCAAGGCAAGCTACTGACAAACAAGTTCATGTGACACGGGATTCAACAGACTCGTTTGACATCAGCAGTTTGCAAATTCTATAGTCGTTATTATGATTTAGTTTGCCTATACCATCTATTACTTGCTCAAATGCTGTCTGCATTGTTTTATACCGATTGTTAGGCCGTTCTTGGTACACTGATTTTGACTACGTATTACTCCGATTACCTGATCAAGACATAGGGCTCACGGCGCGTGTGACAGGTCGACAGTGGATGCTTATTCCTCCTAGGCACCTGATCCCACCTCTGGTGTGTCTAAGGGTCCGTGTTTGCCCAACTATCTATTTTGTATTTCTTATAGGAAAGGCGAAGAAAACAAACAGTAACATATCTCAGGAGTTATTAGATTGATAACTGTTCGTTATCTTGGCCATTCATATACCGGTATACGATGAGATTCCATTGGCCACGATGTCGACCATTCTAAATATTTTATTTGTCCAGTAAATCATTGCATGATTTGTCATTTCTTTCACAATGAGATGTTAAGGAAATTGTTTTATTAATGAATTCGGATTTACTTTTACTACCATATAAAATGTATTTTCTGCGTTTGTCAAGCTTTTGCAAAAAAGATAAATGTGGAAAATTAACAAAAGAAAAATATTCCAACATAGTTACTCAGTGGTACGTCATTAAGTCAAAGTAGGATGAATAAGGGCTAAACCCTTACTAGATTTTAAGCTTCATCTAGACCTACTCGTCTGATCATGTCCCCAACAGTGGTACTATGACAATTTGTGAACGAAATTTTTTTCTTTTCAATTCTGTTTACAATCAGCCCCCCCCCCCCTTTTGATTACTTTGACCTTCATAACCAATTCCTTATATGTAAAACCCTTTTATCAGTGTCCATGATTCTATGTTTTTGCACATCTACCCTAAACATGATCAGTACAAGAATGTCTGATTTTGATTCAATTTCCAAGGCTGCTTATTCTTTGGTTTTTTTAGTTGGTCCACTCTGTTTACTTATTTATACTTATAATTCATATTATTTTCTCTCAAAGTTTTGTTCATTTCTTATTTCAGTTTTATAGTGTTCATTCATTTACATAGTTTATTTTTATTGTTAGTTTTGTTTTGTTTTGTTGATTTTTTTCTTATCCTTATCTTTTATAAATTATTTATTCTTAATGCATAGTTAAAATAGAATTTCTCTGGGTACGAGATCGCTGTACTATTTGTCAAGGTAATATGGTTAACTCGTTCCACTTGAGATTAATTGGCCCTATTTTTATAACTTCGTACATTTCGGATCAGCTTTCATGTCCTAATTCGCTCCGCTTTTAACATTGATTTGCATGCCTAAAAACCATGTAGTCTGCGTTGTAAATACGTTTGTAGATTAGTGTTGTTGTAGTGCTAGATGCATTTATATACAATCTGGTTGTTCGTGTCGTTGGTCATTTTTGTACTCTCTCTCTCTCTCTCTCTCTCTCTCTCTCTCTCTCTCTCTTTCTTTCTTTCTTTCTCTCTGTGTGCGTGTGTCAGTGTTCTATTCTTGCTAACAATAATTAATGTTTGTCGTGTTTTTATAGTATTTTTATTAATACAAATGTCTTGATAAAAACGCGCCATATATTAGAATCATACTAGTACTTGTGAATTCTAGGTGTAATTTCACACTATGATTATGGTACATGTACATATCAATATGGAAACCTTTAACCTAATTGCATATACATTTTAGCTATGAAGTATTGCTTACTTGTTACATCTCGTTTATTGGTGTGAAATACTGAGGAAGTTGTGGAAATAGGCAGCATGTCTTTTATAGATGTTTCTGAAGTGTATATGGATGTTTTCAAAATAGACGTAAACGTCTGTGTTGTTCGAGGTCTATTTCCGGCTGTGACAGACTCTGAGGTTTGTGTAGATATATCGGAAGACGGTGTAATAGAATGTGTTCCAGTTTTGTGTGGGGCTGTGGTAGGTTCTGTGGTTCTAGTACTGAAACCCTAAAATTCGCAAAATGGGTAATAAATTTAACAATATCGATAATGGTGTACAAAGACAAAAATAACTACACGCTACATCTCCGAAATAAATTCACATTATTTATCCCCTTTATTTCATGGGGCCTCTTTTTTTTTTTACATCAATATGTATGTTCTCAGTTCATTCATATGTAGCTAAGGCTAGTCTGTTTTAAATCATGTTAGTGTGATCTATACCTTTTCACAGAGAACAGCGTCTACACGTTCTGTACATTCAACAAAGCTACTACAGTCATGTCTGTAGTCACATTGACCACAGCCTAAAAATGATCCTGTTTCTTCTATGTGGATAGGGATGCCTGATGGTAAAAAAAAGTATCACTAATTAAGGATGTTCTCTCCTGGTTTGAATTTTTTCAGAAGTATCAAACTTTTTTGATAAACCATTTTAATTGATACATCTTTATCCGAAAGACATTTAAAACATAAAAAAGAGTCTGTTAGTGTGGACTTTAAAGAATTACAGCCTTCAAAGTTGCCCCTTTGCTTAAACTTAATTTTTCATGAAAATCACCAATTTTCACAAACAACACACTATAAAACAAATATTAAGGACAGAATAATCTTGGTTTTCTTTTATTTTATGAAAATTAAGCATAATTGATTATTTCAATAACTTTTACATAAAATATATCACCAATTCTACAAAAAATGAAGTATTAATTAACATAATTGTATAAAATATCACACAAATTTGAAGACCTATTTCATAAAAAAATTCAACCTAGGGAGAATATCTGTATCAAACTTTTTCTGAAATTACTAATGTAGATTTGAATCATATTTTTTCTTAATTTAAATGAAACAAATGTGTGGGGTAGTGTGCATTGGAACAAAGATTTGAACCATTTTTTGTCCCCACCCCCCTTCTTACACTGACATACATTCTAAACAATAACAATATACGTTTTGTTATGAAAGGTGTATTTTTCAATTCATATTTACAAATTTTATATATTTATTTCATTATATGATAAATAATCAGACAACATAAATAATATATGCATATATACAATACTAATTCATTTACAACTACAGAATGTGTAAAACATATGCTCCCGCATCGGCATTTTCTACTCGGGTATGTTAAGGCAGGTCATGCTTCATTTATGCACGTAAACTGCATCATTTTTAAAATCTGTCTTACACAAAAAGAGGGAGCTACTAACTCTTAAGAACTATTTTGGTTGTTTACATGAGAACATCTTGTATCATAACAACATGACAAACATGCGCTTCCGTATGACGTCATTGCATGACTGTTATAAATAGATCATGGAGGTGCCTTAATAGAAAATGTAAAAGTAACACATTATCCCAAGATTTAGATATTGGTCTAACTGGCGATAATGACGGTAGGATACCCATAGTATATCAGCATTACTGATAGAATCCTACCACTTTCAATAAGAAATAATTATTGAACATTTAAACACGAAACCATCTAGCCCATGTTTTACATTTTGCACTGATGCTATGCAGTTTTCCTTAAAAGTTTTCTTAACAGACGATTCTATCAGTAATTGCCGTGTACATTAGTTTATGACCTTTCAAACAGTGCATAAAAAGTCTCTAAAAGTATGCGACCTAATGTGCTACTTTTGCAGTTTTATTTCAGTGTGTGACAGAGGAAAATCTGATCGACATGCTAAATGGAATGTTTTCTCCTTTAAACAAAATTGTCAATGAATGATATCATCATACCTTCTTAATATCAATAAATTCTCATCGTTTCACATATATATTCCATATATCCCATGTCATATATTTCAAATACTCCACATTTTGTCGATATTTGCATGACACACATAAACAAATTCCTTGCATGTGTCAACGTCACTCGATGTATAGTCATGACGTCATCAGTTTACTTTCATATCGATCAGACAGAAATTACACAAGAGCAGTATAGCATTTCGAATTTCGTTGGATTTTAGTTGCTGCATGGTTTATTTTATGCATAAATAAAACTTAAATAAAAAATAAAATCGGAATTTCATATATACTTAGTGATATACTTATTTCAATTATGACGTCACATTGTTTCGCGGATTTTATCCCAGTAAAAATTTTCAGAACCTGCCTTAACGTACCCACGTAAATTCCATGCACTGTGATCTTAATCTTTGACCTTCTGATCCCAAAATTGATAGGCATATTCCTTTCTTTGTATGTATCTTTATGTCCAAATTTGGTTTGAATAGAATGCAAAGTACTTGAGTTATTATCCAAAAACTAGTTTTAACAGTCAGCTTCCATGTGGCCATGCACTTCCAGGTATGATTCTTTATATGATGATAGCACGACTCATCCCTCTCACTGTGGTTACCAAATGGATGTAGCTAAAAGCTAAAAAGCAAACATTGGAACTCAATTTCTATCAATACTGTAAATTCTTAACAATAGAACAGAATATACTATTAGCTTTACCACCAGACTGCTAATACACCAACTTTTTTAGATTATCAAAACTTTTTGACAATTACACTTTGTAGGAATAATTAAAATAAAATTTTGATAAAATAACTTAATTTTCCAGAACTGATTAGAAACAGATTATCGATTTAGTAGCCCCCCCCCCCCCCCCCCAAAAAAAAAAAAAACATATCTATACATGTATATGTAGTCAACAAAATTATCTTTTGTTTTAACTAATTTGTACACGAATGGCGCGCCATAATTCTGTAGATTGGAACCCCCCCCCCTTTCCCTTTGAACTCTTTTTAATGAATTAAATTCGCTGTATAATTTGACGATTTTTTTAAAACAATGATCTAGATTACACTTTTTAATCAAAATGATGCTTCAATAATGATACATTGAACGTTAGGAGAGAGATTCGTTCATGACCGACTAGGCGGGATCGGGAAGATCGCATATCAATTTAGGTACAGATCTACATTGTTTGTAGATTTTTGAATATTGAAAAACTTACGAATTCATACTATATCAGCAGACTTTGATTCGGGTACTACATCGCTAACATCCTTCTCGTCCGACACTATGTACAGTACTGTAGTGTGTCACCATGTGCGTGGTTGTGCCTGCTTGTCTGTAATTTTCTTTGTCTGCCACTCACTTGTGAGAATATCGGATGCAGACTGATCTATAACTGCCCTTTTACTTCATGTATGTTTCTGGACTGCTTTAGAATAGACTAAATGCGACATCATACAGTGTGCGTCTTCGAGCTCGAGTTTGTTTACAATCGCAACGTCATCGTGAATGTCGTAAAATGAGAAAATAAGTAAAAAATTGTCATGTTTTAACTAATTTTTGTAAGTTTATTAACATTACTTACAAATAAAAACAGATATTAATGTTCTTCTTTGTGCATACAAAATAAAACACACGTATTCCCATAGTTACGACTTTAAAAAGTATGGAGACTCATTTGCGGTAACAGTACCACGAGAGTACACCCTTAATGTACGATCAATTTGCTGTCTAAATGTAGTACTTGTAGCAAACTTTTTATCTTGATATAAGGTTCTCAGCACAACAGGTGTTACTATACGCCATACCTTTCACGAACCAAATAAATTGTACTGATGGGAGTGTACATTAAAGGTGAAGATAACGAACAGGGATCAATCTTATAACTCCTATAAGCATTACAAAATAGATAGTTGGGCAAAGACGAACTCATGGACTCACCAGAGATGGGATCAGGTGCCTAGGAGGAGTAAGCATCCCCTGTTGACCGGTCACACTCACCGTGAGCCCTATATCTTGATCAGGTAAACAAAATTTTCTGTAGTCAAAATCAGTGTGCCAAGAACGGAATAACAATCGGTATGAAACACGTCAGACAGCATTTGACCCAATGATAGGTTGTATTGACGAACTAGATCGTTATCACGACCATATAATTTGCGAAATGCTGACTTCAATCGAGACTGTTGAAACCCCTGTACCATCAACTTGTTTCTCAGTAGCTTGCCTCGATTTAAAAACTGATTATTCACGGATCGAACTTTTGCATATCTAATCAGTTGAGAGATATAAAAACCATTTACAGGTGATAATGGAATATTGCTACATAAATATGGGAAATTGACGACGGAGAAGCTGAAATCATACCGTTTGTCATACAGTTGAGTTGTCAATTTGCCTTTAATGTCTACTTTCAATAAAATATTGAAGTATGAAGCAGAAGTGGACGACTCTGGGGTGTGTTTTATTTCGAGTTCACAGGGATATATCGATTCGACATATGAATGAAAGTTATTATCGTTAATAGACAAAACGTCGTCGATATATCTAAATGTAGAATTGAAGTCCACAGCAAGAAATTTTCTCTTCTCACGTAAACGTTTTGGAATAATTTCTGCTTCGTATGAATATACAAACAGATAAGTTAACAAATGAACACAATTCGTGCCCATGGGAACTCCAACAGACTGTTGGAAGACCTGATTACCAAAGACCACGAAGATATTGTCAATAAGGAACTCTAGCACATTTTTTATTTCAACTTTGGAGTACTTGAGCGTTGAATCAGAGCGGTAATTAACAAAGTAAATTTTTGGATGAATGATCACTAAATATGAATATTTTCTTTTTCCATTTTTGTTGAAGAAACAACTGTCTATGATTTCAAAAAGTCTAGTCTTTAATTTATCGTGATTTGCCATATTTTCTAATAGATATCACAGTTGGTCGTGTTTGGGCAATACGGGTAAAATGAATATGCTGATGTATAATATATTTTTAATTGTAATTGACTCATTTTCACATTTAATGATTCTGAACCTTAAACACATCAGCTGCTTTGTAACATACCAGAGAGAACTGGTTGACTACCATGAATAAGGAACTAACTTCTAAGTTTTCTAGTGGCATTGCAGCAAAGAAATATCGGTTTTCAGGGGTCATTTGGATTATTTGAAATGTCGTACTTATTGTGAATTTTTCTTTACAACTCCTCCAAGGCACCTGATCCCATCTCTGGTGTGTCCAGGAGTCCGTGTTTGCCCAACTATTTAATTTGTATTGCTCCATGAAGGCCTAGCCCGCATATTTCATTTATTTGAAGAAAAAAACATGAAGTAGTAAACATGTGGTTTAGATGTTGTAAACTATCTAGGTACATTCTGTAGATGGTGCTGATAGATCAAGATAATAAGTATCGTTTGAAAGGTTAGTCCTTTGACTATTCGTGTGTGGGGTTTACAAAGTATGCGATGCATTGGTGATTGTATATTGTTTACCGTCCCTCTCGAGAATATTTCACTCATATGGAGACGTCCATACCATGTGTTTGAGTTAAATTATCATCGCTCGAATCGCTAGGTGTATGATGTTAGCTTTTGGAATCAATGACACTATTCCTATTGAAATGAATTAAATGTGTTACTTTCGTATTCATACAACCTTTAACATTTTAACCTATATCGAGCTGAAAAGTACATTTTATGTATTAAATATCAATTCGCAAATATGGCGGGTTTAAGAAATAATGAAAGCTATCTTACCGCGGTCATATCCGTAGTATACTTCTTTTGCGACACCTATCCATGAAGGGCTGGTCAATGATATGTCGAGTCTGTCACACGTCTGGTAAACGTCATTTAGGGAAACATTACCCACCAAATAGGAAGAATGTTGATCTTTACATATCTCCATTGATGACTTCCAGCTCTGATTGCTTTTTGAAACTTGAAATGGAAATATCATGGTAAAGACTTACTGGAAATACATGTAACATGTAACATGTTTATGTAATGCAGGGATCCAATAATCTATTTCTTACATCTATCTACATTTTCAATCAGAGTTATTGGTATTCTAGAGCTTTTACCCGCGTTTTTACAAACAGCTTGGAACGGCAACGAACAATCTGAATGAAAGTAGAATTGTTTCTTCTCCTGACATTGTACAGCAACACAGGTAGTTGCACCTCTTTCTGTGACGTTGAAATCTGGTACAGAAAGAAAGACGTTTAATATTCAAAACTGTATATGACTGTTGTTATTAATCTTGAGAGTAAGTAAATGCAAATAAGTGTGTTTCAGTACAGTTGAATCATTATCATTCGAAATGGTTCAATTTCTCGTGGGTTTCGTGAGTGTAATACATGTACATTTATGGTCTCAAATTACCTTCCCCAAAAGAATTTAATATGAGAAAATGTTGTCTTTCTTCTTTTTTACCAACTTATATTTTATACATGTAACTTGGTTTCAGACAGTTTGAGCATGACACACCGCTGTTTTGATATTGTTTACAAAAAATATAAATGTCGTCAGAAATACCATTATGGTAAAATTTTATGATACATAAAATTAATTCTTCATAATTCAATCACTAAAGATTTAATGGAATTTATTTCATCATATCAACACATAAGTCTGTTGACGTAATGCGGAACAATGTTTTATAGCAAAATATAGGCAATTTATACAGTGGCACATGTATGATCCGCAACATCGTATGACACGATTTACCTATTGATAAGTTCAGAGGTTGACTCAGGGTTATACGCAAAAGCATAGAAGCCATTTGTATTATACGATATTCGATAAATTGCAAGTAAGAACTAAAACATTGATAAGCAATAGTTAAAAGATGAAATTGTGATAGATACACGGATTTTATTTATAATACAAATATACCTGTAATTTGCGAAAATTGATCTGACTAAAAATAAAAAGCAGCAAATTTTGCAGTAACTATTAAAACATCTTTAGCGAGACGCCACAAAACTCGACAAACTTCCTCAGCACATGGAACATGTACTCGGCATTATAAGTAATACCTATGCTGCTAGAGAAAAATTGATTCCTTGAAGTTGAAAAAAAAAAAGAAAATCAACAGGAAGCAAATCTAAGTTTGAAAATCCACATACTGCCATTGTTTAGATTAGCATTTAGGTTTACTGTCAAATGATTGAGGATTATATACATACATGTAGATTTTTAAATCAACTGTAAATATAGCAGCTGAACCCAACCTCTTGATTGATTTCAAAGCAGAGATTTAAGGTAGAAGCAAATGAAAGGAAAGGAACATTGCCTTCAAAATCATCAATCATATGACCCGAGTAAATATTTGATATTGATACATGTGTTTATTGATCTTGATCCAAAGTAGAAATGATAAACATAAATCAGGTAGATGAAGATATGAATGATTTTATGAAACTATGACATGCCTGTACAACAAATCACCTTCTTGGAGAAATCCCCTCTGCTAGCGATTTTTTTATCAACCTTTTTATAAGCAATACAAACAAGTGAAATTGCTACACAGCTTTGTTCAGAAAAATATTAAATCCATGGTGAATGCTAGTAGTTACACATTCTCCACAAAAATCTCATTTTTTCTAATTCTTTTGGATTTTCGCTGTCATATCGTTTCATTATGTTTTAAGTACAATCAAGGTTCTTTTTACTTTCGTTCTAAGGATTTTATTTTAAAACTTGAATACCACCTGAGCTGTCATAGAGAAAAGATGACTAGGAACCGAGTTATCAACATACCGGTGTAAATTTTCGAATAAAGACTCTGAAAACAGGTTGAAATTGACTGTACTCACCAGGCACATCGGTGGGAGTTTTAAAATATAAAACCAAATGCCCACATACCTCATCGGTCAGCTGAGCATTATTTAAAAGTATCAATAGCCCTACGAGCTACAAAATCTATATTATTTTCCCTGTTTTTTATAATATTATATGGGCTAAATTTTTATATTCAGCAGCAGTATAAAACAATATGTGTGTTCATTAAAAACACCACAAAGGCCCCAAAAAGTGTTCTTACTGATGACAGATTTTACACAATACGTCATACATGAACGTTTGATGATTTCAGCTTTTCCATCGTCAACGTCCCATATTCATGTAGCAATATTTCATTATCACCTGCATATGGTGTTTACATCTCTCAAATGATTCGATATGCAACAGTTTGTTCTACTTATGGTCAGTTTTTAAATTGAAACGGGCTACTTACAAACAAGTTCATGGTGCAGGGATTTCAACAGTCTCGTTTAAAGTCAGCATTTCTCAAATTCTATCGTCGTTATAAATGTCTAGTTTGTCAATACAACCTACCATTGGGTGAAATGCTGTCTGACGTGTTTCATACCGATTGTTGGACCTTTCGTGGCACACTTATTTTGACTTTGGATAACTCCGTTTACCTGATCAAGATGTATGGCTCATGACGGGTGTGACCGGTCGACAGGGGATGTTTACTCCTCCTCGGTACTTGACCCCACCTCTGGTATATCCAGGGGTCCGTGTTTGCCCAGCTCTCTATTTTGTATTGCTGATAGGAGTTATGAGATTGATCACTGTTCGTTATCTTCGCCTTTCGTAACTATTTTGGATCCACCCTTGGATTGCAAAAATTCCCAATCTTTGTATACCTCTTTCTGCTTTTCCTAAATATGCCTTAAGTTTGCATACAGTATCACCAAAATTAAAGAGTTTTGAAATGATAAAGACATTCAATCACTTTGACCATTTTGGCTCCACCCTGGAACCATAACCCACTCCTACCTCTATGAAAATGAAATCTACAATTTTGATAAATGACAACCTCTCCTTCAAGATATCCATTTAGTTTCAATTTAGTATCAATGACGTTAAAGAAGATACTATTTAAATGTTTTAAGCATGAACAGTATTTGCCAAGTTTGGTCTCGCCTTTTAAGTTACAGAACATCTACTCCGGGAGCCTGAAATTTAGAAATTTGGCAGAAGCCTTCCTGCTCTACATCAAGTAGAATGTTATGCATTTAGTGTTTCATAAAGATTGTTGTAGAGAAGAATTTTTAAATTGGTCAATATTTGCACATCCGCAGACCCACTGGGTTCAGAAGTCCTGAAATTTATCATTTATGTCACCCTTTTCCCAAAGATATTTCATACCAAATTTCAAAAGATATTGGAAATGCAGTTATGAAAAACTGAAATTAAAAAGTACAATTGTTACGGACGATATGGATATGGACGACACGGTGACCAATTGCAACTGGTCACCCGAGTTTACTCCATGTTTTCGAGACATATACTGGTCAATTTGTTTCAAGAACTACATGTATCATCTCTTTTAAAGTTTTCAATTACTCTTTAAATTGCAAAATTGTCATCTCATTAATTGTTGATCTCTCAACGTAGTTCCACCCCCTGTGTCATCATAGATTTTGCAAAGTCAATGATTAACAAGATTTAGGCATGACGGAAACATAAATTTTGTTGGAGTCTTTTTCAATCGTTATTGTAAAAATTCCTGCTAATGCAAGGTGAAGATAACGAACAGTGATCAATCTCATGACTCCTACAAGCAATACAAAATAGATAGTTGGGCAAACACGGACCCCTGGACATACCAGAGGTGGGATCAGGTGCCTAGGAGGAGTAAGCATCCCCTGTTGACCGGTCACACCCGCCGTGAGCCCCATGAGCCCTGTCAGCTAATCATAAAACATTTCAAAAGTCTAAGTTATTTATGAATAATCAATTATATGTTTCAAAATATTGATTCCAAGGGCAATAATGCTGTTTTCATTAAGTCGTTTTATCAAGTCCATTCTGCGATATATTTCCTTTATTTTTCACAAACATGTTGTACATTCATTTAATTTCTTCTAATTGTGTTTTAGCGTTGTATTTCTTTTCTTACCTTGTAAAGTACCTTAGAATAGTTCTTTTTTATATAAGACGCTACATAAACTTTATTATTATAATTAATCTAATCCTGCAAATCATTTGATTAAAGTTACATCCCTTGTTACATCAATTGTTCAACCCTTGCAAATCATATTAATAATAGAATTGGCTACATGACCTTGATCTGGCCTGAGACATATTATAATTATTGGAGAAACTAATTTGACTGTAACGTATATATGTATACAGCACAGCCATTTGTGAGACATTTGACTTACTACCTGTATTGAATGTGACATTGACCTAATAATAGTATGATGAATTAACGAAGTAGGCATGTTCGCACTTAGCTTGCTGCCCTGTAATCCTTGATAAGCTGCTTAGCAGCAGGATTAACAAGAATGATATAAGTTTGAATATTTATTGAATTCATCAGAAACAGGATGCAACAATAACAAACATGGTGGAAAAGGTCGCATACAAAAATTTTGTGTGGAACTGGTGATGCGGCCAGTGCACCAGTTTAAGTACCAAAGTAGGGGTAAGACCGGGGGCCCTATGTGAACATAGGTACCCAGCCTGAACGGGTGATCACGCTCTAAGGGGGTAGATATCTCTGCGCATCTCACCTGGCTCCTGCGTGCTACCCGATTTAATTTGCAAGTGCGGAGCAAGCTTTAGACCCTCCTACAGTTGTCGCAACATGCACCAGCCTGTAGCATCCCCTCCCTCAGTAGGAGGTGGATGTGACACAGCTATGAACTAGCTGAGAACCCCATGAAATAAACTTTACCAACTTATTCAAGAAATTAATATTTTCATGAATATTGACTGACCTTTGACCTGTTTTAGTAGTCATCTGGAGGGTATACCTTAACTACCTGTCCCCTGCTTTAGTAGCAGGTGGGGTGAGCCAGTTTTGACGCAGAATTAGTGATCAACTACTCCAACGCACTCCCCAGTCCCGACCCCCCTAGAAAGATGCGACAAATAAACAGCTTTGCCCAAATTTTAGTATGTGGTTAGCAAAATGACGAAAATGGACATAGTGGTAGCATCCTGGCAGCATCTGAATACAGGCATGTTATCTTGTGGTAACACAGGAAATATGTCTGCAATATAAAAAATATCGCATCAATATCCGTCATACACAAGGCTTTCTAATAAAGCAAGAAAAATGAGTTTGGTATACATTACTTGTGCCCTGAATATGTGAATTTAAACTACTTAGTAAGCCAACCTAGGCATGTATGTGAATTACTGTTAAGAGTAAAAGTAAAAATTGACTGTCTAAGCCAGACCATGGAAATTAAAGGGTCAGTGAGGGGAATGGGTGCTGTTTTTATCTTGGGAGAGGAAATAATGTAACACTGCCTGTAGATTATTGAGAAATACGTGGTTTCCTAAACTGGATAAATGAGTGCCATCTTGACGGAATAACTGCATCTCTGAGAACTTGATATTATGATCATGATCTATATAAAAACCCCGAACTTCCTTGACCATGAACTTTAGCATTAGTTTATTAACCTTAGACGTTTTTTTGCTGATTTTGTGCCCGTCCTTTACGGGTACATGATGCCGATAGCGCTTAGCAAGTAAACCTGACCAGTTGAGTTTGGTTGTTAGCCACAGAACATCGTATCTATATAAAATGCAGGTGTTGGCCATAGAGCATTGTATCTATATAAGGTGCATTGAATCATGTTGGCAAGGGATTTGGAAGTGGTGATAGGGAGGGGGGGAGTAAGATTATTTGATCCCACATGAAAGATCAGGATGTCTGGAGGGGCATTATTGACGATGTTTGAGATTGTCTCTTGAACTTGATTCCACTTAAGGCCCCGAATACCGTTTCAAGTGATCCTTGTTGGTAGGTTGAGGTCGGAGCCCCCTGGTTTGTGCTGTGCCGCCAACCCAACCCGATATGAAATTGATGATCCGATTATCCAGATAGACACATCTGAAGTACTTGGTTTATTAATTGATTGATTATTGTTTAACGTCTGGGGAAGAAACGACAATCTTTACGCGTATTACAAGCAATGCAAATTTGTTTGTTAGAAGGTTATTTGGTTGGGGGATTAGGTTGGGCTTGTGAATTTTGTGTAGGTTGTTTGTTGCCAGCAGATACATGGAGAAGCCAGAATTCAGTATTGATCTCCCTCCCACGAGCTATACGGTGCAAAAACTTTATGAAGGCGGAATTGTTCATCGTATTTAAACCAAGAACTAGATCTACTGGCTGCAAGTCTGATATCCCTTGCGTATTTTAGTAGTTCTTGAGACTTTTCGGGATATTTTTTCTAACATCACGCTAGTAAGGATAAGAAATGCAGAAGTCCATTTTTCAATGTACTTGAAAGAATTGGGTCTCGAGTTTGATATGCAGAGTTTGCCATTTTGAATTCGCAGACTGCCCTGAGAGTCAAAATTATCGAGTTCAGCTGCGGATTTAAGCAGCAGGGAGAGGTCAATAAATTGACCCTCCCAGATCTTGAGCTTAAGTTTGTTCGGTATATGGCTTCCTAAAGCTTCATCAAAGCTAGATTGAGTGTTTGGATTGACTTGTAAATAAGGAATTTGATTAATAAAATTCAATGACTTACAGGGTTGACTTTGAAGGGGGGGTCGTTTGTCCAGGACTCTACTTCTATAGCCGTCTGAACGGTGGAAGAATGGATACCCTCGGCCTCGGGGGGGGGGGGGGGGGGGGGGGGGGGCACTGTGATGGTGACTCCGAGAGGGATTGCTTGTGAGTCCCTCTTCTACGGGATGGTGCTATAATGCCGTTGTCATGTTTTGTTGCCTTGTCTGGCATGCTGACATTGCCGACTGGACTGCTTCCCTCGGACTCGGCTCCTGTTAGGCCTCAATATGTGTCGCTGGACGGTAAAAAGGTGGGTATCTGATGGAAATAAGTCGATGTTATGACTCGATGGCAATGGACTCTCTCTGAATTTTTCCCGATGTGAACAGGGGAGATTTCCTGCTAAATGTAAAGTTAACTCGTTCCGCGTTAGGCTTGTGGTGAGATAGTTCGAACCAGGTTGTTTCTTACACTGTAAGAATTGCGTTGGCCAATCTTAATTAACTGTGGACTATTTGATATACATCAAATAATCTTGATTAATGTTTTATTTCTTAATTTTTCACTTTTGTAAATGATGTGAGATTTCATCTCTTGAATTCACTCATACTTTTAATCCATCCCCCCCGATAAGCAATACCTGTGTGCACCTCTCAAGTGCAAGGTGAAGATAACGAACAGTGATCAATCTCATAACTCCTACAAGCAATACAAAATAGATAGTTGGGCAAACACGGACCCCTGGACACACCAGAGGTGGGATCAGGTGCCTAGGAGGAGTAAGCATCCCTTGTTGACCGGTCACACCCGCCGTGAGCCCCATATCCTGATCAGGTAAACGAAGTTATCCGCAGTCAAAATCAGTGTGCCAAGAACGGCTTAACAATCGGTATGAAACACGTCAGACAGCATTTGACCCAATGCGAGGTTGTATTGACGAACTAGATCGTTATAACGACCATATAATTTGCGAAATGCTGACTTCAATCGAGACTGTTGAAATGTTTCTTGTAAAATGTTATACTGGGCATTAATATGATAAGAAATGCGTGATTGAATTATTAAGCTTTCTCACTTTTACATTTTATCTCAAATTGAAACGCTGTTTTTCTCTACTACATTTGCTCTACTACCTAACTACATGTACAATAACATATTTTTTTTTCTAATTCCACGGGACGTTGAAATATCCCAAACAATATTAATTTCTTTTAAAAAAAAATCTTTCTAGGGGAGAATATTTTTCCCAAGTGACCCGCTTTAATCATTCTTTCTAAAGCTGTGTTCCGTAATTTCAAGCTTCACACAAAATTGCTTTGAACAATCAATGTCAATATGTAAAAGATAATGCAACTGAATTTATACGGACGTGACCTACTTCAAATTGGTCAATAACCCCGATATCTATCCTGTCTATTTTTGTTTACCTTTTATTAATTGAATAACCGGTAACGGAAGGGACGTTAAATATAATCGACAAATGACGATAACTTATCGAATATTTCTTGATCTGTCAGCAACTTAGAACGGGATCAGCGTTTCTTCCCAGAATACTCTTCGAGGTAGATAAACAAACACACGTGTAGTTACTAACTATCGGATGGATACCTATATTGCGTATACAATGTAACCGATTTTCATTTTTTGTTTAGAATAAACCATAAAACAACGGTAACAGAAAGGGAGAAAATGCAACGGACCAGACCGGGATTCGAAACCGGGCCCCCTGAATCTCTAGTCAGGTGCTCTACTAACTGAGCTAACTGACCACCGGCGATCGAATACGGCTGACCGCTACATTCCTCTTTCCTTAAATGTCTTCACACCCAGGATCTGTATCCCCAGGCAGGCATTTTCACCTGTCAGTCCAAGGGGCTGGTCTACGGCACCAAATATAATGCGATCGTACCCGGCTGACCGCTACACGCCCTCAAAGACACACAACCCAGATTCTTTTACTCTTGGCAGGACTTTCATCCGCAAGTCTAAAGGTGGTCAACGACACCAAATGTAACAGGTAGGGAGAAAAATGAAACAAGCCAGACCGGGATTCGAACCCGGGCCCCCTCAATCTCTAGTCAGGTGCCCTACCAACTGAGTTAACTGGTCACCGACGATCGAATACGGCTGACCGCTACACAACATTGACTAATTGAAAGTTTTCTCTTCGTTAGAAAACATCTATATTCGGAATGAATTATTACATTACCCTATGAACTCTATTTTCAGAGCTCATGGACAAAGGTAAACAAATAAGACATTGGTAATTTCCTATCTCTTTATTAAAATTAACAGGGGCAAATCCTATATCAAATTTTACAGGAGTTATGAGTTGATCCCTCTTGTTATCTTCGTCTTTCATCTCAGTATAATGAAGTTGTCTATCATTATACATTGGGAGATGAGTTGGAAGAGAATATTGGCGAAATGAAAATCGTAGCAAATTCGCAGGTCCACCATTTGAAAAAGATGGTGACTATACGAGGTTGACTAGGTCACCTCATAAAACCTGTAGCACTTCACCGAAAGCTTCTCTACATGCCCACCGCTGAACAAATTTCGAATGGGGCGTAAAACAACATAAAAACATAAAAACAAACAAAAACACCCTTATCTCTATTTAAAACCAACATACCAGATATATTTGAGCTGAGGAATTGGTCATTGTTAGACGAAGGAAAATCACAAGTATTTCATTATCCCCCCTCTTAAACGCCAGTTTTTCATATTCTTTTTCCCTCTTTCTAGCTATATAATTGTACATGTATATGAATGCGTGCTTTTCTTTACCTGATTCGTATAAAGTGTAAGCAAATTCACCCCCACGCTCTGCAAATTTGATTTCCTTATCAGTCTGAGGTGTCACAGCACATTGTTTCTGTTTAACAGGTTTGTCAACAGGAAGCGTTTTGAAACATTTACATTCTTCATCCTTTAAGAAAAATATCGAACATTATTTTAAATTCATCATTTATCATTTATTATCATCATTATTATCATTTATTTTACCGATTGTTAGACCGTTCATAGTACTCTGATTTTGACTACGAATAACTCCGTTTACCTGATCAAGATATAGGGCTCACGGCGGATGTAACCGGTCGACAGGGGATACTTACTTCTCCTAAGCACCTGATCCCACCTCTGGTGTGTCCAGAGGTCCATATTTGCCCAACTATCTATTTTGTATTGCTTGTAGGAGTCATGAGATTGATCACTGTTCGTTATCTTCACCTTGCATAAGCACATATATGAAATCATAGTTTTTTTTATCTTAAATAAATACGTGTATCTATGGATTATCCTCAGTATACCTATGGATTTTTTAAAGTGATCAAATTGAATTCGCAATCGACCTCTTTTTTACTCTCTTTTTACCCCCCCCCCCCCCCACATACATACATGTCTAGCTACCGACAGGCAGACACCAAACAGACCCTAAAGCGTAATACTATACAACTTTTGAACCATTCCGTTCTGTTTCCACTGGAATTCCGTCCAGACTGTTCAGCGTTTTGTTTCCAGCCCAAAGCATTCCACATCAGTCCATTATTGTAGGTCAACATGGCGCTTAGTCAAGATGGAAGAACACTATCGCTGTTGATTCGACGCAATAATTGAAAGATGTACAAGTGTGGAATATTCTGCAGTTTAAATCCGTAAAAGTTTAAAGACAAACTACCAGTTCATTACGACACGACAGAGTATATGTTTAGTTTGGGGTAAAAGGCAAATTTTCTTTACCAAGGTTGTGAACGGAAATCAACTAACTGTGAAGAAGAATAAATGAAAAGATGAATGAATAACAATAATGTTACTGTTGATGAAGAGAAGAAATTCTTGCAGTAACATTGACTTCCTTGATATTCCTCGTAAATTCTGACAGGTGTCTTCAAATATTTTAATGTACGTGTGTCGAATTGGTACCATCAATCAACAAAAGTCACCATGATATTGAAAAATGCCTTTTTTTCCTATAGGACTTACATGTAAACGCAAAGGGAAAAAAATGTTTATTGAAAATAATCATTTTAGCGATTTTTAACTTTAAAGCTTTTATCATTTATTAATTATCAAATTACATGCACATATATCATTCTATCCATTTTGGCGACTTTTATTCTGAATAATAAAGCAGTCAAATGAACAGCGAATGTCGATTCATGAATCATTGTCACCCATTCAGTAATTTCTGCTCATAATGTCCGATGTACATTGAACTCGGAGGTCACTAGTTCAAAACAAATACGAAAGACAGACACTGAGCACATATCAGATTTGTAACATGCCAATTTTATAGAAAATCCACTATCAGAATTTCATTTGTGTGGCACATTTGCGTAATTATTACTTTCTTACACGTATAGCTCTCCTTGTAATTCACAAAACGATATGGTATTTTAAAACAAACGAAACACGCGTATAGTTACTCACGTAAATTTCCGTCTTTGTACATGACCTCGATCTCAGCAACCCGATTATGTTCGACAATCATCGTTCCCATGTCCGTGTACACGACGCAATGGAGGTTTATACGAAATGTTAATTGTAATTGTAAGTATGCTCTCTGTAAATGTAAATATCCCCATATGAAATTTAAGGCACGTATAACTGTATGTATTACTTTCCTTCCATTCCCCTTTCTTACATTTTAGAATATTCATAATTTTGATTAAATCAAAATTTTATTTTAATAATTATTTTCTCTCTTTCCTGCATGAATGAAAAGTAGTGAAAGTGTCTGAAGTGCAGATTTTGAGTGTGAGTGTAGGCCAAACCGTTCATTCCCATCTTGGACTTTAGTGTTCCGTTCTCGATGAGAACAATTCGTTCTCAATTTCAAAGCGTTCCGTTTCCAATAAGAACTATTCCTTGAGAACCATTACATTCAAACCGTTCAGCGCTCGTTTCCCCAATCAAAATCGTTCGTTCCCAATGCGTTCAGCAATCGTTCACCGTACCACTGTTGTAGTAATACGTTTCAGGGTCTGTGCTTACATACATACTTACTTACATCAATACACATTTACTTACATGCATACATACATACATACATACATACATACATACATACATACATACATACATGCATGCATACATACATACATACATAAATACATACATACATATATACATACAAACATACATACATATTGTATATTCATACATACATGCATTTGCATGCATATCGTAAAAAAGTAGTAATTTTACTTTAATTCCAAATATAGACGAATTCATAGTTGCACATATCTCCTGACAGAAGCCTGCCGATGGAATATCCATCTGAAAGTTCTGTGTAGCATCATTACTATGTTCCTTGTAGCAATCTATAATTAAGGGAAAATGTTAGCAAGTGCCAAATGCAATATTGTATTTAGCGATGGAATTCTCCATCTCTAAGTTATGTTTTAATATGGTATTGAAACAGAAATCGTTATGTGGTTCTATTCATGTTTTCACAGATTGTATAATATTTGATCACTGTTCGTTATCTTCGCCTTTCATGATTTAATTTCATAGGGTCAATTTTAAAAAATGATTTTAATGGTATATACATATTTGTCGGGGACTTTATTTCGTAATCATGTTTTTCTTCATTCTAGTTTTGTCTTTTTTCGTGGATGCTATTAGTTCGCGGGGTATGGAAATACCACAAAATAATATTTGATAGCATTATTTTCTAACGTAATGTTTGACAGTCATTCACTGAATATTACCCAGTATATCTTTAATAAATGTAATATACCTAAAATTTTGATCCTAAATGAATACCGTCGATAATCACCGGTCCAGTAGCTGTAGTTCCGTTTCGGTAAATTGTGCATACGAGGATTTAGTAGGCTGTCATTGTTTTCTCTACATAGTTTCTGTGCCTCAAACCAAGTCCATGCTTCTGCCGCTGGAAAATCAAATAATATTATAATCAGGGTTAATACATAATTTTCTTTAATGAAATGAGCTAATATTTGACAAACTGCATTTTCTATATGTTAGTTATATATCGTCTTTCTGTAATGGAACTGTTGCATTCGATTGTAATGTATTAATCATGATTGTAGCTGCATATTATATTGCAAGTCATATGCATCCTGTGATTATAGCTAATGTTCAACATTGATTAAGCATACACAATTAGATACTAGATAACTCCGTTTACCAGATCAGGATATAGGGATCACGGCGGGTGTGACCGGTCAACCGGGAATGCTTGTTCCTCCTGGGCACCTGATCCCACCTCTGGTGTGTCCAGGGGTCCGTGTTTGCCCAGCTGTCTGTTTTGTATTGCTTGTAGGAGTTATGAGATTGATCACTGTTCGTTATCTTCACCTTGCATTAATATATATTGATGAAAGGTGAATATAACAAACAGTGATCAATCTCTTAACCTATAAGGAATAAAACAGATAGTTGGATAAACACGGACCCCTGGACACACCAGAGGTGGGATCAGCTGTCTAGGAGGAGTAAACATCCCCTGTCGATCGATCACACCCACATTGAACTCTATATCTTGATGAAGTAAATGGAGTTATCTGTAGTCAAAATCAGTGTGCCACAAACGGTCTAATAATCGGTATGAAACAGGTCAGACAGCACTTGACCCAATGATAAGTTGTATTGGCAGACTAGATCGTTATAATGACGATAAAATTTGCGAAATGTTGACTTTAAACGAGACTGTTGAAACCCCTGCACAATCAACTTGTTTTGCTGTATCCTGCCTCGATTAAAAACTGATCATATGCAGAACAAGCTCTTGCGTATCGAATCAGTTGAGAGATATAAACACCATATGCAGGTAATAATAGAATCTTGCAACATAAATATGGGAAGTTGACGATAAAGCTGAAATTATCCCGTTTGTCATAAAGTTGAGTTTTTAGTTTGCTGTTAATATTTATTTTCAATACAAAATCTAGGTATGCAGCAGAAGAGGACGACTCTGTGGTGTCTTTTATTTCGAGTTCGCAGGGATATATCGAATCGTCTATAATACGAATGAAAGTTATTTTTCTTAATAGATAAAACGCCGTCGATATATCTACATGTAATTGTCGAATTGAAGGCCACAGCAAGATATTTTTTTCTGTTCACGTAGACGTTTTTTAATAATTTCTGCTTCATATGCATATATTTAAAGACAACTAACAAAGGAGCACAATTCGTGTCCATGGGAATTCCAACAGACTGTTGGGAAACCTGATCATGAAAGACAACGAAGATATTATCAATGAGGAACTCTAGCATATTTTCTATTTTAACTTCAGAGAACTTGTGCGTGGAATCAGAGTGGTGTTTAAGAAAGAATTTTTTTTATGACTGATCACTAGATTTGAATAGTTTTGTTTTCCATTTTTGTTGAAGTGGCAACTGTCTATGATGTGAAAAAGTCTAGTTTTTAATTTATCGTGAGGAATAGTTGTGTAAAGTGTTAAAAAGTCATACTTTTTGATGTTGTTGATTTGGGAAAAGTTTTGCGATTTCAAGTTTACTAAAAGTTCTCTAGAATGTTTTATAATCCACATTTGATTTACACCACTCCTGGCATATGTAATCGCACAGTAAGTTTGAAGTTTCTCCTTCACAGTTGTTAATATTTTTGTGAGGAGCAAGGATAGGGGCTCGGTAAAGCAGTTAATGGATCCAGCAATGTATTCTTGTAAGTTTGTTTTACGTAGTTTAGGAGTCAGGTATAGGTATGGTAACTTATACATTGCATTCATTCTAGCCATTTACTGGAATATTGAATTTGTCTAAAACAGAAGCATGATTTTGAAGAAAGTCATCTTTTGAAAGAGCAGCTGGAGTATGAATACGATTACCAAAAGTGGTATTGATATTACACAATTAAGATGACTACAATATGATGATATGAGGCATTTCGATAAGAATACATATAATACTGTAAATCATGACATTAGTGATGGATAAACAATTACTTGGATATACATTTCAGCTGCTTACATTTTATACGTCTAGAGCGGGAAAAGGGAGGACAGTTTCGAGGAAGGACACAAAGGACAATGGAAGGTAGCTGCAGAACTGTAGCTCTCTAAGAAAATATTAGGACAGATCAGAGAGCTACAGATCCTTCCTTATGAAATCCTTCGATTTACGGCGCACATAAATATGCGCACGATTGAGGCCTCCATCCGTTGTATTCTTAAATTGCCGTCTGATAAATTTAATATAAAAATATTTGTACTCAAATATATTTTCAAACATTCATTAAAACCACATACGACCGCTCACAGCTTCAAATGATTCGTTTGTTGACGAAGCCAGTTTGGAAGAGAAATATAGTAGCAGAACATTGGGAGGAAGACATAAGTGGCCAAGAAACGAATGGGAGACATGTACCTCGAAACATGGCACATGACCGCACGTGTGGTTTCGGAAGGCAGACTACCTCGATGCACAAGGCAATGCACATCTTTTGAAGGAAGCCCCATTTTATTGCATTAAAAACACGGCTACACAAGTGGTTGATATTGGACCTCAAGGATACAGTTATGCATCTATATTAGGATCGGTGAGCAACATGACTACCGATTGTTTGACACACATATGACAACAGCTCACTCGGTCATTACACTAACATTTATTTCGTTCTTGCAGAGCAGTGGGGTGTGGCCAGGTGAATTTCCACAGCAGTCCTACTGGTCCATCCAGAGAAGGAGGTATCAATGCAAAATGGTAATAATCGTAATGGTATTAGTAGAGGAGAGAATCATTCAACAAATTTAAGTATTGTAATAGGTTTTGGATAATGCAACACCTAATACTAGTCAAACCATGAACAGTCGTGTACTAACATCAATATGTCAGTTTCAAGACAAGAGCTCTTCTGTATAGTAGCTGCATATAGTGAACTTCGATGGCCTAACTGGAAAAGAGTAGACCTACAGTCAGTTTACATTTTAAATGTATTAAAAGCAGATTTTCTTTAAATATGTAAATGTATGAAATACAAAACATTATCAAAATGTTTGTTTGTAAGTTTATTTTACTTCCCGTCGAGAATTTTTCACCCATGTTCAGAGGTCACTAGCTGTAAGTGAAGTGCCAACAATTTTGACCCATGCTTAGCGCTCAGGGTCGTAGCAGTGAAGGTTCTTGAGTATACCAACGCCTGCTGCCATACGGGACCTCCGTTTTTAAAGTCGTATCCAAAAGGCTCGTGATTCTCACTTCTCAATGCGGAGCGTTTGCTGAAAGAGTAATCACTACCTATGTTAATGTCTTTGGTTTGACGCGGCCATAGCACAAGCGGGGCTCTCACTCACGGCCTCCTAGTTACAAAGCAAACGCTCTACCACTGAGCTATCGCGACCGGAAGAAATATCTAACTAAACTGGCAACATAAAACAAGTAATATTCTGGATGAAATTTGGAGACAACAAATATGATCAATCTCATAACTCCTACAAGCAATACAAAACAGATAGTTGGGCAAACAGGGACCCCTGGATATACCAGAGGTGGGATCAGGTGCCTAGGAGGAGTAAGCATCCGCTGTTGAACGGTCACACCCGCCGTGAGCCCTACATCCTGATCAAGTAAACGGAGTTGTCGGTAGACTTAATCAGTGTGCCAAGAACGGCCTAACAATCCGTATGAAATACGCCAGACAGCATTTGACCCAATGATAGGTTGTATTTCCAAACTAGATCGCTATAACGACCATAGATTTTGCGAAATGTTGACTTTAAACGAGACTGTTGAAACCGTTACACCATCAACTTGTTTGTCAGTAGTCTGTCTCGATTTAAAACTGATCATACGTGGAAGAACCTCTTGCGTATCGAATCAGTTGAGAAATATAAACATCATATGATACACACGAGCAACGAAATAATGTGACAAAATAAGAATTTAATGTATCTAATGACTTCCTGAATCATTATTTACATAGTTTCTTTCACTCACATGTAGACGTCACCATTGCTGGTAAAGGGCTGAAAAATTTAGGAGAATGCTCGATGCTTATTGCCTTTGAGAAGGGAGGGACATATATCGTGTCACACTTGCTGGACTTAAGCACCAAAGCATTGGCCTAAAGTTTGCAGCCCTTCAACAGCGATGTTAAAGTCTCTATATGAATGAAAAATTCTGGAGCGGGATGTTAAACAATATATAACCAAGCAACCAAACGACCAACCAACCAAACAACCGACCCATTTTTCTGGAAATACCAAGACTGGGTACATGCGTGCTATTATCTGATCACTAATTCTACGCTATAAATCTGTCTCTCCGGCTATAACTGTACACTTTTCACATTTTCGAAATCTTCTACAACTTAACAAAAATCATCCTTGGGTAAGGGGGTTCAAGTTAGTTGAAATGGAAGATAATCACAAAAATACCAAAATAGGGTGGGTCATTTAAAAATTTAAGAACCATCGGACCAGACAAGTTAAAAAATTACATGAAAATTTCCGAACATAGTGTAGATTTAAGTTTGTGAAAATCACAGCCTCTGAGAGTAGGATAGGTTTTTAAAAAAAACCATTGAGCGAGAAGAGTGGATAAAGATTTTTTGAAACAGGATCTTTCATTTCATATGACCTTTGATCTTAAGACCTTACAGTTTAACTTACTTGTAAGAAAATGTAAAATGTTAAATATCTTCGGAACTATTCAAGATAGAGCTTTCATATTTCATATATAGATTCTTTATGACAGAAACCTTGTGATGACATCGTGCTTGATCTTGTGACTGGACGTACTTCTTAATAAGCTGACCTAATCAATATCTCCTGAACTATTTAAGATTGAGCTTTCAAATTTTGTTTATGCATTTCTGATGGTACGATCTTTCAGTTCATACCATGATGTGTGACCATGTGAATTTTGTCTTCATCAGAGCCGCAAGGTTATTGTAGTCATTAAGAAATAAGATCATTTTTGAATGCTATTGAAATATGTCATGCAGTTGGTCACATGATCAAATTCTATAACGCCCAAAAGACTAAAAAACGATATTTTATTTCTTATATTTATATTTTCTATTTTGATTTGTGTTCTTACCGAGCTTCCATGATTATGTAGCAGATGACGGAAATAACGATCGTAGAACACAAAATATAGTTCGTTAGAGTTTTATCGATTAAAACATTAGGAACAATATCGAAGAGAATATAAGATATAGATATTTAATTGAAAAGGTTAAAAAAAAAAAGACGAAACAGGTGTAAAAAGACAAGAAGAGCGGAGTAAACTACATCTGTGATATGATTTGGTCGCTATCAGCGATGGAGAAACTGGCAATGGTCTAGCGTACAAAGTTGAAAACGCAATTATTAACTCTTTGCTTATCACGCCACCTATGACGTAACAGTAGCATTTGCTTTCGCTGCTGAATGATGACGTTACCCTTTTCCCCACAGCGCTTTAGAGTTGATTTGTGAAAAGTCGGAATTTTTAACACATTTCTTCACTACGTTTTCCATTGTTATATATTCTGTTAGTTTATCGCGGATAATTCTGTTAAAGGCTCATACTTTAAGACTGTCGAATCGGGAGTGAAAGCAAGTGAAAATTACGATAAATATGGGACAAAATATTTTCTTTTGAAAAGATATATAGTCCAAAGTTTGCCATTTTTAATTATTTAATTTATTAATTATTCTACATGTATGTTTGTACAACAAAGAAATACCACGAATGAATACTTTTTTTTTTATCTCCTAGTATTTTTAAAAATCATATCAATATACATGTATCTACATTTCCAATGGGTTTTTCCCCTTCGATATGTTCTGTATATATTATTTGTTTTAATTCAAACAATCTTATCATAAAATTTCATCTTGATTTCAAAGAAAAAAACGTAATCAATTCAATTTTAGACAAGGTTTAACATATTCATTTGTACTGACGACTGATTCAAAGTTTACTTAATAAAAATAAACGAATATAAGTATATTCATATAAGTATATATAAGTACTACATCATGTTCTGTAAATAAGAATTATCCTAAATAGTTGAATTTTTTTTTTACGCATGCATAAATTATCTTCAATGTTCAAAACAAGATGTGGAAAAAGCAAATCACTGCTGTATATTACACAGTCCGTATCCGTATGCCGCGCCCTACCTTTTTTGGGGAAGGGGTGTGCTTTAGAACAGAAATTACAAAAATGCACTGTAGCCACCTTGCAATTGTGTTTGTGGTAGCCTGCATGTTCCGATTAGGACCTGTGTCAGTGCGAGGCCTACAGGCACGTAGCATCGTCTTTTCCACAACATAAAAATGAAAAGGGGGGGGGGGCGAAGATGTCTTGTCTAAAATTATTGGCAAGGAAATAAAATTAGGGGAGGTTGTCCGAACTTCAGGTCCTAATTCGTGGAAGGGGATGAGTGTTCATCTACTAAAACTGCCTCAACCTCCGCCCGACTGCGATTAATTAGATAGTGTGTGTATGTCAAACATGTTAATGTCTCGAAAAAATGATTGATCTGAACAGAAATAAGAACATGTAGTAACTTATCACAACATTTGTAATTGTATTAAAATGAATGTAAAACTACACCTATTTTCCTTCTATTATAAAAATCGGAGGAAACGGCCCATGTCAAGCAGTCATAATGTGATAAAAGAAAATATGAAATTTATGATATAATAATAATTTGATAAATACTTACATGTACACATTGTACTTAACAACTGATCCCATGAACCACTCAATTTAAGTATATTGTCTCTCTACATTTAACATTTATGTCAACTAGCTAGTGTACCCACTCTTAGAATTGGTTAAAAGTAATGATTACATAAATTTGAACCAAAACTCAGTCTTTAGATGTTTGATAAATGAATCATCATAATTGAGTGACTTATGAGAAAAATAGTTCAAATTCTCGATGAATCTTCTCGTGTTTATTTTGACACCATTCATTTTGCAAATCATTTTATGCGCTGGAAGATGTGCATTTTACTGGTAATTGTATCTTAATTAAATGGTAGAATATTTACATATGTGTATTTGCCTTGTTACAGTGTATCTATGTATGATTGCGCACTATTTCCCGTCTACCAGTGCGCCCGAGTCTTGATAATTATATCCCGCGGTTCGCTAGTAAAAGCGGGACAATGCTGTATTCACGTTATAGTAGCGTGTTGTGATCAAGTTGTTTTGGTCCATTATGATACTGACCAATAGGGGGTAGTATACTGTCACGGGGAGTAAGCGGGTTTGTTAGACTGGTCACTTTCTAGCCGGCGTTCATGCAGATAGGACAACTTTTGCTATTTTCAGTTTTCATCTAGCATTTTATATATTTGTAAAGTGTGAGGTCCGTCACACTCTCCCTGCATCCTGGAGCAATGGCATCAGATACAGGTTACCTAGAGTTTTTCACGATTATTATCGTTTTATTTCTAGGTTTTTCCTGTCCGACTTCGGTGTTCATAAAGGGGATTAACGTACTAGGAAATGCAATTGTACTAGTATAATTGTGTATTTTCACTCACATTTGTGTATTAGTCTGAATGATAAATGTGCACGTCCTCCAGCGTACACGGCTGACTGTATGCTATGTACTTAGGTGTTGAGTTATATTAAACAGTGTTAAATACATGTAGGTAGTAAAGTTAATACTTACACGAGCTTTATTAACAATCGATACACTACATGTGGCCAGACTGGCAAATATATTTTATTGGGACTAAAATTGATGGGCTGGTGTTCTTTTCCTTAAACATATATTTCTTTTTATTGAATCTTCAATTTAAAAATAATAATAATAATAATTGCATATGTCTTAACAAAAACTCGACCAGTCTTACTTTCGTTTGTATCTTCTCGTGTTTTTTTTTATATAGCAGATTCTGTTGCATAGATCGTTTTATTCTTTGGAATATGTTCTGACAATGGTAAATGTAATTTTTTTTTATTTCATCCTTGGCTTTACTCTTCTCGTTACATTTAATTTTCATTTTATACATATAATTAAAACGTCTAGAGCTTGTGTTTTATAAGCAGTGTGGTTTTATGGTTACGTAATATTTCCTGTCTTCACGTACGTGTCCGATCCGAGTTTTAAAATGCACGGGTTTTACGAGGAATTGTCAGTTTGAAGTGGCATGGTTTATCTGCAAATTCTACCTGAAACTTGGCCAAATTCAAGGCGCACCCCCTCCCCCTTATATTAAGAATTGCTACTTATTCTGTCATTCATCTTTCATTTATTGCAAAGTAAAAAAAAAAAATCAATGAATTCACTTGGGAAAAATAACGATAAACAAAAAGAAAGATTTTGGGGCGAGATCAAAAGTTCAATGTCTGACAAAAAACTAAATTCACATATTTTTTTACCGACACCCCCCCCCCCCCCCCCATAAATTAAATATGATGACTGTTGAAACTAATCGATTAACAAGTAAGGTCAAACTAGTATAAATAACACTCTGTATACCCTTTCCACTGTTTATTCACAAAAGAAAGTGTACATTAAAACTATTTTAAAATGTTCATTAAAATGTGATATTATCATGTAGTTTTTACCAGACACTTGTTTTTTCTCTCTTTTCACTAATATCTAATTGATGTCGGATGACAGAATCCTACGAAAGTTTTCATCCCCCTCCCCTAAGCTAACTATTTGAATTTAGATCTTTATCCGACATCGCCCCTTGAATATATACTTCATTTTGCCAATCATTTAATTTAAAATCAATAAAGTGTTAGATTTCATGTCCATTACTGACTTCATTTGTTTTAGTAAATTTTTATGTAGTATGATTTTTTAAGGTTGCGTAATCTGTGCGTCCGAGTTTTGAAAGGCACGGTTTTGACTAGGGTCTCTTTATCAACACTACAAATGACCAAATTGAAAATGTACACACATTTACTCTCTCGTTTAGAATAAGAATGTTGTTGTGTCAATCTCGCAGAAAAATACATATACATATGTTTTTAAAAAAATATTTTCCCCATTTTCTTTTATACTTTGTTTGATATACATAACTTATGCATACCACGAAATTCATGATGTAAGTTGTGTTGGATTTTTAATCTCCACCCCCTACCCCCTCTTTCTGATGCTACTTTAAAATAAAATGGTCATTTTCCTGACGATCAGTAATATTCATAACCCTGTAGATTTATAATAAAATGAAATAATCAAATAAAGAAATAAAACCAAACATGAATAATTCCTCTACAATACCGCGTTAGATATTCCCGTCAGTAAACAATGGAGCTGCGTTGCAGTGGTGTATCCCCTAACCTATCTCTTTGCTACTGTTGGAACTATCAAATAAATCTGGCAAATCGCTCATTTTATCACGTTTTTTCTTACAACCCAAGATATTAAAAAAAACTTTTCACTGTATCAACGATAAAACGCAGTAAAACAAATGCGCATTGAAAGTGCGTTAAAGTGCGTGATTGTGGGGCAAAGGTATATGCGTTAAATTCGTGATTGTGGGGCAAAGGTATATGCGTTAGAGTGCTTGATTGTGGGGAAGGGGGTTAATCACAGATTTCGACAGAAATTCAAAGGATCTGGATTGATGGAGGATATGATGGGTCAAGTTAACGTTAAGCTCTTAGTCAGGTTTTTGGAAAGAAACAACGGCATGTTCATCGTTGGGACTTGCGGTTGTAGCCATGCAGAAGACGATTCGAGACAGTAGGACAGATATAGACGAAGTACAGGTAGGTTGCTTCTTTTATTTACCTTCAGTGCGTGTAAGAGAAAATAAAAACGAACTGACGGAGTTTTTGTTCATTTGAAAGATTTTTGCTGTAGGATTTTTATGAAGACTTGCATCAATACCCTGACATAAATATAATTTTTCGAGCCTTGAAACCAGCCTCGCTTATGATCATGTCGAGTCATAGGCATGATGGCAGTTGCCAGGAAACAACACGTTGACTTATCATCATAAAGTAAATAGGTTTATAACTCTGCCTACATTTTTTCGCTTTCAATATCATTGAACTTGCCATGCAGAAGTTGCAATTTAGGCCTAGTTGCAGATGGTATTTAAAACCTTTTGAAATGAAACAATTGAACGGCATGTCTTAGTGTTTCTGTTTTATAAATTGATGAAATGCTTGTTTGTATAAATATCCTGCTGTGTTTGTTTCTGTTATGATGTCATTGTAGTGGCGAATCCAGGGTTTATGAAAGGTTGTCTGTGAAAGGCAAGTATTAGCCAAAATACTCAGCCAATTTGTGTGCCAATCTGGACTTTTATTCACACTATTTCCATTACATGTATTTGAATTTGTAACAAAAGGAGGGAGTCTAAATCCCTCACTGCATTGCATAAGCAAGAAGCCAGGTGAAAGTACGGGAACTGGCTTTTGAAGCGGTGATTGTATTGATACGCAAGGAAAGACTGATCACTTGATCAATTTCATGCATGTTACACGAAATTGAATCTCAATTTCATTAGTATTATCATACATTGTATAAGGAAGTGCATTCGCAAATGTAAATATGTTGATGTATTGAGACATATCAGTGTCATATGAATTCATTTTCAGTTATGTCGTCAATTGCCACAATTTTGTATGGAAGGCGGGACGGGAGTTTCCGATCTTTGGTGGGCAATATCATTGTTGATATCATAGAATGGTTTAAACGTTTTTGTAATTCATATATATCTTGATTATTATTAGCTGTATTTACAAATACACATTATCTGTCCTTCACTGTTCGATATCTTCACCTTTCATTCACATTAATAAATGGAAATTTTCAACATCTGCATGAAAGGTCAAGATAACCAATAGTAATTAATCTCATAGACTTTATTATTCAATATGCAATGTATTGAGAAAAATATTTACATTTCCAATGTTTTCGCTTCGATATCGTTACAATTTGCAATAATAGCCTTTCCCTCATATATTTGTGAAACATGATAATATAACAACAGATTCCGACAGAAATAAAAGTAGAAATCAATTCAAGATTCTAAAAATATATTTATGATCCTTAGCTCAAAAGCACTAGCCAAGTGGACTGCACTCGTTTTTTACTCAAAGCAGGCAAAACAGAACAAGTTTGAGAATAGAAAATGTCATTTATTTAGTAAATGATGAAAAGTATATACAGTACAGGGGGGGGGGGGGGGGGGGGGGGGGGGGGGGGGGGGGGGGGGGGGGGGGGGGGGGGCGTGAAATGTCGCAGTTCATACCCTCGTGAAATTATAAACTTCTTACATATATGTAATGTATGCAAACATTTTAAAAAGGAAATCGTACAAGAAGAAAACAGTATTGTATCATTTGACATAACACAGATTAGCATATACTAGTACTTCCTTATTGTGAACATTCTTGATAATGACACTACAGATTACAAAATAAATCACAGTCATACGAAATTGTAAATGCTTATAATGTATGTCTTAACGTCTCCAGACAAACTGACCCAGAACCTTGGGCATGACCTATTTACCACCATCATAACCTTGTTTTTATCTCTTTTAGGTTAATAATCAACTAATTCCTTGATTTGGCATTGTCATTATATGAAAATATTAGATAATTTAAAATATTTTTACAATTGGTAAAAAGGAAGCAAACCATGTAAAACTGCAAGCGACAGCCATAACACAAGACTCCACCCATCTTTATTCGTATTCATTCTTTTTCTATCTTCTTCGGGGACACACTTTAGATACAAACGAAATTTATTTAATTCTCGTTATATTTTATAATCAAGCGACAAAATATATTTGTTTAACAAATCTTACTTACAGTATTACATCTGTGTGGTCGTTGATAATCTGAAATCACCATCAATTAAAATCATAACCGTAAAATTTTGTCAATTTAAATAACTTCCTTCTTTGTTACAGAGGACCCTTGTTTACAATGAAGTTTAAATTCTTAAGTTGAAATTATAAACCACAAAATACATTAACGAATTTTTAAAGGCCAGCACATGGCTATATAAAGATTTGCACGTTTAAAAGAAAATGTGCGGGTGTTTGTTACGGTCCATTTCTTATGAATATAACTTTTGCAAATAGCTATCATACAAATACTGGTAAGTGCATAAGATTTTTGCGATTTAATCCAATAATTTGTAATTGTTTACGAAAAGTATATAAAAAATAAACAATCATTTTACAACTTTCATAGGATATGGAATGGGACGGTCATATGACTAAATCAGTTTTAAGATGTGGTTATTAATTACTTATAAAATAATACGCCAGTTTCGAGATGAGAGCTCTTCTGTGTAGGGGACACATTTAGTGGAACTTTAATTGTTTGAGTGGGACAGAGTTTACCTACAGTCAGTGACGAAGACGATAAAATGTATGAAAAGCGGATTATCTTTAAATATGTAATTGTAGGAAACACAAAATACTATTGAAATATTTTTGTTTATTAACGTAGAATAAAATTAATGCCATATTTACAACTCATAACCTATATATGATACGTACGAGGATGATACAGTAAGAATTTCATGTAATAAATTACTCCCTGACTACTTATAATTTACTTAGTTTGTGTATCAGTTGAATTTGGTTGATAAAACTGCGTATGAGAAACTTACTGAACCCATTCACTTATGCAGTGATGAATGTGTGGTCATCCCCGTATATAAACAAGTTGTTTCACACCTTACTGTATATGTACGAGAGTTCTTAACAGGGAAATAACTGGGACGTATCTCGAAGCCGGCGTTTTTAGAGATAACTTATTAATAAAAGAATTGGCTTTATGGCCATGACCTGACCTAGGGTATGTTAAATTTACCTAGAGAAGCAATTGTGCTAAAATAAACTTAATATACAGCACAACCAGCCGCAAGACATCTGACCTACTACCTGAATTGAATAGTGACCTTAACCTAATATCTGAATAGACCAGTAGGTGTGTCGAAGCTTAACTGGCTGCCCTGTAATCCCTCATAGGCTGCTTAGCAGCTGCAATGACAAGAGTGATACAAATTTAATATTTATTAATTGGATCAGAAACAGGATGCAAATTTACATATATGGTGGAAAGGGTCGCATGCAAACTTTTTGTGGGGAACTGGGGAGGCGGCCAGTGTGCCAGTTTGACTACCAAAGTAGGGGCAACACAGGGGGCCCTATGTGGACATAGGTGCCCGAACCTGAACGAGTCCCCACGTTCTAAGGGAGGTAAAGATCTCTGTGCATCTCACCGGTCTCCTGCGTGCTACCTGGTTTAATTAGCAAGTGCGGAGCAAGCTTGTAGACCCTCCTACCGTTATCGCAACATGCACCAGCCTGGAGCATCTCCTCCCTTAGTAGGAGGTGGATGTGGCCCCAGCTATGAACTAGCTGAGAGCCCCACGGATTAAACTTTAGCAACTTATGCAAGAAATTAGTATTTGCTATGAATATCCACTGACCCTTGACCTAGTTTAATGGTCGTCTGGAGGTTACACGTGAAATACCTGCCCCCTGCTTTAGTAGTAGGTGGGAGGAGAGCCGGTTTTGGCGCAGAATTAGTGATCAACTACCCTAACGCAATCCCCAGTCCGCCACAGACATTGGAACAATGTCCCTCACAAAAATTGATATTTGTATCTTTGTTTCCTTTTTTCTTCATGCATACTTGAAATTGGAGGCACTTAAACAGTGAGGTGGGCGACGTTCACCCTCGTCATCGCCCAGGGCCCGCAGGCGCGAGGGGAGAGCATTTATCTCTACGCTCCCCTCTCCGAACCCCCTGTGCACTCTCAAGCAATGGTTACTAAGACCAAGTTATCACCAAATTGACACATTTCGGTAATCACTCTCAACTTGAAGATTAACTGCATTTCCTGTAATTTTCGTGGGAATATTCAAAACTTTCAGGATTTCCGACCAGTAATTAGATTGAATTCTGAAGTTGATCATTGCAAAAAGTGTAACCTCGAAGGTAATAAATTAACAACAAGGTCATCTCAATTCTGCGGGGTGGGCGACGTGCACTCTCGTCCGTCACCCAGGCCCCCTGGAGGCACAATGGGAGAGCGTTTATCTCTATGCTACCCCCTTCGAACCCCCTTGCGTACTTTCAAGCAATGGTGACTTAACCAAGAGGTCACTGGTATCACCAAATTGACACATTTTGATAGTGATTATGAAAGTTGTAAATTATTTGAATTTCCTGGATTTTTCAAGGGAATAGTTAAAACTTCAGGATTCCTGACCAAAATTAGACTGAATTCTGAAATGACCATTTCAAAATGTGTAATCTCAAAGGCGACGTAAGATTAACAACAAAGTGGTCGCAGTTCAGGCGGACTATAAGACTTGTCATCTCTGAATAACTCCTATGATGGAAAGCAAAAATTGGACAAAATTTCCAAACACCAATTTAGCAAACCATCTCCCAGCCCTACTGGAGGAAAATTACGCCCCATAACTGAAACTGGTATACCTCTAAAGGATTTCGATTGATTCTGAAGAGTTTCAGCAGAAAATTCTAGAATAATTTTGAAGTCTGAATTCCGTCAAAAAAGATCTAACTACAAGTCCCAAATACTTCCGTAAAAACTAAGGTAATGATAGCAGAATGGCACATTGCTAAATACCATTTTCGACGATTCCTAAGATAAAACAATAAACTGTAATGGATCAAACTTTTTCGACCGGAAATTCCTCATAAATTCGTCAAACTAATCCAAATGTTCCAGAACCAGTGAGAATTAACCCAAACTCAGCTAAGAATTAAAATTAAGACCGATTACTCGAGCCAAAATACGAAAATTACCCAGCCCATTAACACCCCTAAACCTCTACCCTCAAAGCCACGCCTCCTCGGAAAAAGTTGGATAACAAAACATGACACTTCCTGACGTGGTATCTCGACTGCTGGAACCATACAAACTCCAATAAATGCCTATTGAATGAATTATGGAAAGAGAAATTCAACGCCGAATACATCTGAGACAAAACCAGTCAATTACTTACATGAAAATGGAATGAAGTGTGATTGACTTAAACTTAACCAAACAATAACTTTTGGTTAGGCTTGACATTGAGAATAAACAACAACGAACCGATCAACAATCTGCAAGTCCGAACTTAAATTGAGATTGTGGACAATTATCGGAAACAAAAACTGCAATTAAATGCAACTAATGATATGGAACTAGGGTATCTGTGCTATGGAAATTCCTAAATATCAAAAGAACGACAAGGTGAGAATATACTGCGACTCGTACGCTGTGATGCTGGTTCTAGCACAAACCTGAAAAGTGTATACGAAATAGCATATAGCGCTCCACGTCACGTACGTTGTCGGAATCATCTGTAAACTACATAAAATAAAAAGAGGCAAATGGCTGAAATAGCAAGAATACCACGTAATTGCATAGGGATGTTAATAATAGATAAGTACTATGAAGTTAATAACTCTGCATAAATTGACCGGTGAGGTCCTTGGTACCTAAAATTGTGATCGTGCGTAATAAAAACCCGTGAACCCCTGAAACCGTGAATAGCAATGCCTACCCTGAAACTTGGGCCCAATAATGCCTAGCAAGTAAACCTAGCGAGATAATGTCGTGGTTGGCCACATTGCAAATTGAACCTCGTGGTAGGTTGAGGTCCGAGCCCCTGGTCTATGCAGTGCCGACATGGCACAATCAGGTATACCTGAACGTTATCCAGGTTCATCTGTGTATGACATGTAATTGAATAAATACAAGTAACGCGACATAATGAACTGATTACAGAATGGGACGAATTAAGAGTAAGCAAGCCTTGGAATTTGTAGCATGATCTGACTATCTGGTGCCCTTTGCTTGACCGACTCGCTAGCCATGCCTATGACAGATCATGAAACCTACGTTAACCAAGTACCTTGAATCATGAATGGCATTTTGGCCAAATAGATACAATCAAAATTGTGCCATAGGTTTGCCAATGGGATACATAATAATAGAGCACCGGCAATGGTATATTAGGTGGTGTAGGACATGACCAGGATATGAATTTACATATGGCGGCTGCCATAGGATACATACAGAAACTAAGTATGGTATCGCCCTATGGGCTATGTTGTGCGAGTGCTTTACGACAGCCGGTAGAATTTGAGCTAAGTGAATATTAAGGAATATCAAATAAATGTAGCGACTCACCATGTTGACCTTGAGAAGGGATGGTAGCCTTTGTCAGAGAGTAGACGACAATCGCGGGCTGAATAGGTACCTCCTGTCTTCAGGGGAGGGGGAGGACCAGCGTTGTCGTGCTTCACTGCCTGGCTGGTATGCCGTCCTTGTATCGAGCTCCAGTCCCGTGGAGATCCCGGTTAGAAAGGTCCGTGTGTGGTGGCACGATAAAAATCGCTCCCCGCAAAGCGGCCGAGCACAGGCCAAAATTTGGAAACTCATCGCCGACAGTGGTGACGATTCTATTCAGGTTGACCTTGAGAAAGGCGAGTAGCGTTCGCCCGGGATTAAATCTCCATCACCGGCTGAATGGGTACCTCCAGCATTTAAAAGAGGAGGGGGGGGGGGGGGGTGATCATAACGTTGCCGTGGTTCACTGCCTTGCCCTCCTAGTCTCGGACTCAAGTTCCGTAGGAATCCAGGATAGAAAGGTCCACAGCACCCATCGCAGTTGTAACAGGTCGTCAAATTAAACCGCGGGTCCGAGTCACAGGTGGCACGATAAAAATCGCTGAGGCTGAGGCTCCCCGCTAAGTGGCCGAAAACAACGCCTAACTCAGGCCAAAGTTTAGCAACCCATCGCCGACAGTGGTGACGATTCGATTGTTGGAAGATATGTTTTATTGTATTGCTTATAGGAATTAGATAGGTCACAGTTCGTTATCTTCACCATGGACAAAACAAATCAAAAACCAATCGATCGGTATTGCTTCTATCTGTCCCCCCTTTTTTTTGGCTTCATCCTGTTGCTGCACTGGTAAAGGATTGTTTGGCTGCGTATACGATTGCACGATGTTAATAAATTAGCTCGATGGCAATGGATTGTCATTAAGAAAAGCATTTTCCACAATGTGTTGAATCTAAGGTTTAAGCAGAATGAAAAGTTAACTCGTTCCCCGTCAGGCGGAATTGTAAGAGGCAAGATAGTTCGAACCAGGTTTATTTCGTAAACGGTACGAACTGTATTAGCCACTCTTAATTAATTGTGGACTATTTGATATGTATCAAATAATCTTGATTATTTTAAGAGATGGCACTAGCAATCTGCCCTATTTCATGATGATCGAAGTGGTGACCCAGTGATTTTGTGATCATTCAATTTGTAGTTGAGTTTTGTTTCCTCACTGAGAACTTCGGTCATCATTCATTTTTATGGATTGACTGGCTGGGAAGAGTTGTACTTCATCTCTGAGCTACTGATATTATCTTGTACGATAAACATTGGCCGTATATTTTTCATGATCGATGTACATTCTTCGAACTAGCGTTCATGGCCTTTGACCTCCCATAAACTTGATTGAAGCGATAATCTTTTGGTATTTCCTTTTAAAAATACCCAACACGCTTGTGTTTGCAATTACACGCATTACACATTGCATTCAATCTCATAATTTTTTTTTTATAGCAAAGTGCTTTAGCTAAAAAAAGCATAATTATTGTGTTGATACGCTACGTGTACCCCACTCATACAACCGGCAAGAATAAGCTTTCAAATACATGTATATAATTTAAGTTCAAAGCTATAGGCTTATGTGCAATAATTTGGAGAAATGTTTTGTCCAAACTAAGGTACATGTATTTGTGTCAACGAATAGACAATATGGTTTAATCTGTTTAGACAATACTGAATGACATGTTTGCAAATCTCTTGTGGTTAAAAAGTTTTATCCCCAAATCCTTTTTACCGTTAATTTATCAAATTACTTATTCAATTTTTACTATTTTGGGGCTGCAATCCCCTTTCTATAGTTGGCAAAAGTACTATCTGAGGTTGCACCTTCACTGGAATGGCTTTGGATAAGACCATATCAGCACATCTACTGTATAAATACAAAATGACCCCCGTTCGAAACATAAATTGATAAATAAACATCAGTTACATATTTACATTTGTCTCGATGAATTCCGTTATTTAGTTAGGTAGGTCACATGGTTAACGCATAATATTCTCGATCTGTAGATCGGGAGTTCGAGTCCTAAAGCTTTCATATTTTCCCCTGTGGCGTTTTACTAAAACAGCTCGTTTTCACTAAATAAGGTAAAATTCAAACTTTTCAGTTTTAAAATATCATTCTGTTTGACATTCAATTTTCATTCAATGGAATATGTTCATGTTATACCACCAGTTAAATGCCAAAATCTTTTAATTATAGGGTGCCTACATATTTATCATATGATAAAAAGTATAAGACAAACACGCAAATCTCTTATTAGACAAAATAAAAAAGATATCATCTATTCGTTTGTAGAGGAGATGGAAGGAATTAAATAGTAATGTATTTTAACTGGATTCTATTAGAATTTTGCTTTAATTCCATATTTGGTGATCCAAACTTTGCCAAACATTACCTCTTAAAACACAAAATGCTTTCAATCACATTTCACTTTTAACACATCTAATATGCAAATCAGTGGGGCGAATGAATACAAGATACCGTACCAATAATGAAATACAAATTTTATTAAAAAAAATCCTACAAACAGAAATACGTTGCAGGATCCAGTAAATGTTCTGTCAAGCCTCCATCTTTCTCCTCTATCAAGTTGATATACAATAGAAACTTCACACGTATAGTGCTACAATGATATAAATCAAATATTGATGTACAAACACTCCAATGGACATTTAGTAAATCTGAAATAAAAAAACTTTTTTCAATCTCAATAGCATAAACATATATGCCCTTTCAATGTTTTGCACTATCGTTACTCATGATGAATTAAAGATTAGGCTTTATGACATCATAAATAGCTGTCTCGTCAATAAGAATGGAACTAAAAATATTCATATCTACGAATGACTCCATTTATGTGACCTCGATATAGAGCTCTCGGCGGGTATGGACGGTCAAGAGGGGATGCTTAATCCTCCTTGGCACCTGTCCCTACTCTGGTATGTCCAAGGGTAAGAGTTTGTCCCACTCTTAAGTTTGTATTCTTTCGATCCCTTTAAAATCAGCATTTCACAATTTCTATGTTCATGATATGATTTGCAGATACAACTTGTCTTTAGTTCGAATACTGTCTGAGGGTTCTCATGCCAATTATTAGGCCGTTCTTCATACCCAGAATTTAAACACGAAATACTTTTGTTACTTGATCAAGATAAAAGGTTTACGACAGATATCCCCAGTCAACAGGAGGTGTTTACTTCCCCTAAGCATCTGATCTTTCGTATTTCCAATGATCCGGGTTCGTCTTGTTCTCAATTTGTATTTTTTCTGATTGGATTTATGAAATTGATCAGTGCTAGTCATCTTCACTTGTTCATACCAATTGACACAAACTTTTTTGTCCACATGATTTGCTAATTGAAATCAATTTGTCATGTTGATATTCAAATTTTGGAAACAGCGTATATTTGTTATAGATAAAAAACACCATCAAACATTGTGACTTTTGCTAAACTTTATTGAATGTTTTGTGTAAAGATCGCAAATGTGTTCTTAAATTCTTTAGATAGACCCTACAATGTAGCAGGAAAAAGAAAACAATAGAACTTTCAAAACATATTATATTAGGTATTTCAATTGAGTTCAATATTAGCTGTGGCTTTTGTATATATTTTCACAAACTCGTATACATGTACAAAAATTCTCCTTGCTGAAAAATAAACATGACATTCTATGAACCACTTTATGACCATGTATGTTACTCCTAGTGCCACCATGTTCATGAACGTCGCAGATGAGAGACAAACTATACTATCAGTCAGAACATCACATGTTGGTCTTGGGATTAGGTTCATGTACGATATCAACTGATATTTAAGGTAGAAAGACTAAAGCAATGAAAAAGGGTTCGAGGGTTATGAATCTACATGTAACTAAATTACAATGTCTGCGTTATAGGGTTTATTGCTTATGAGTAGTCACTATTTGTCGGTTTCAAAACTGTTTTAAAAGTTTGTTCGTAACGAGTTGAAAACACAACATGATGGCAGCTATCATCTAGGTTGTCGTCATTCATTCTAAGACTGAGATCGTATTCACGCTCTTTAACAGTCGACGTTTGGTCATACGTGTTCTCCTCCTCATTTTTCATTACTTTGTGATTCTGTAGATGATCGTAGGTCCCTTCTCTGAAGTTGGTTTGCATGTACGCATTAGAAGATTTGTCTTTTTCACTATTCATTCACTTCCGCCTGAGGTGCAAGAATAAAATAATTCATATTCGTCGAACGATTGTCATTTATATCAGCATAGTGGGGTTCTACTATTCTTGAAGAGTGGGTTTCTCCGTTTCCTTTGGTTAAGTTTTGTTTCTTCCTCCTATGGAAAATACAAATAAATGGTACTGTGAAAGGTGAAGATAACGAACAGTGATCAATCCCAAACTTGGCACAACACATCCTTGGGTGAAGGGAATTCAAGTTTATTCAATGAAAGTCCATGTCCCTTCAAATGGGAGATAATAACACAAATGCAAAAATAGGGTGGGGTCATTTAAAAATCTTCTCAAGAACCACCGAGCCAGATAATCTGCAATTTACAAAAATCATGACCCCCCCCCCCCCGGGTATGTGTGGGCCACAATAGGGGATCAAAGTTATACATGTAAGGTGAAAATAACGAACAGTGATCAATCTCATAACTCCTACAAGCAATACAAAATAGATAGTTGGGCAAACACGGACCCTGGACACACCAGAGGTGGGATCAGGTGTCTAGGAGGAGTATGCATCCCCTGTTTACCGGTCACACCCGCCGTGAGCCATACATCCTGATCAGGTATACGGAGTTATCCGCAGCCAATGTAAACCGTTGAATCACTTTTGTGGTTACTGTAGTCAGGATGTGATCAATCTCATAACTCCTATATGGAATACAAAATAGAGAGCTGGGGAAACACGGACCCCTGGATATATAACAGAGGTGGGATCAGGTGCCTAGGAGGAGTAAACATTCCCTGTCGACCGGTCACACCCACCGTGAGTCCTATATCTTGATCAGGTAAACGGAGTTATCCGTGGTCAAAATCAATGTGTCAAGAACGGCCTAACAATCGGTATGAAACATGTCAGAGAGCTGTATTATGTAAAATTTCTTGTCTTAAAGTGCTAGTAAACTAACTGGATTCTTCGATTATGTGCGTAAAATAAACTAAGGGACTACAGATTTAAAAGATTTTATTGATTAGATAATATACAGTAAGTAAAACGGCAGGATTAGTGGATGTTGTTTTGTTGTGTTTGTTTTTTCATCCTATTCGAGAATTTTTCACTCATGTAATACAGGCAACACCAACGCCGCTATATGCTGTCAGACGTTTCTATCAAATTTAGGCATTTGTTACAATATGGCAGACATCTGTGCTGTAGAAGCACCACTTTCATTTCATCAAGATTATATTAAGGCTTGTTTCTTACATCCTTGCAACAAGGTACACATATGGCAAGTTGTCTGTGTAAAGCAGCGTGACATCAAATTATGTTATGTATTCATACACCTTATTCATTGAAAATTCCCTTCGATGAAAACAATCGAATGCAAGGTGAAGATAACGAACAGTGATCAATCTCACAACTCCTACAAGCAATACAAAATAGATAGTTGGGCAAACACGGACCCCTGGACACACCAGAGGTGGGAATTCTAATGATTCCACAGTAAGCAATCTGTCAGAATGGAGAGCAAATGGCACAAGACGTCATCTTGAATTCATTGAATATACATACAACTACTATAGTATCTCTCTCTTGAAATAAAGAAGTTGTACCTCTATCACTTCCCATGTATAGCTCGTTTGCGATACCAAGCCAGAAGGAACCATTTAATACACTGCTTAACGCCTGACATGTAGATCTAGCGTCACTCAACGAAACGTTCCCTTCTAGATACGAGGGCTTACATTTCTGCATTGATGCAATCCAACTTTGTTGTGTATATGTATCTATGTATGAAGAATTATATTTATAAACTTAATAGAACATATTGAATACTGTATATCAACAGAGACTGAGATGTTCGTGTGTACGCTGAATTTAAATAGGCTTACCAGTTGTCTGACATGCCGCCTGATATGACAATGAACAGTTTTCTTGAAATGTAAATGCTACATTCATTCCACATTGAATGGAGACACATCTGTCTGCTGGAGTTACTTGCCCGTTAAAAACTGAGAAATTAAAAAACAAACAAACGAAAACTCGTCAATTATTCAAAATTGTTTAGTAATTAATGAATGAAGATACCCTCTATTTACAGGAAATTTCGGAGAACAATCGCATGTTGCACACTTGTGATTCATAATTTTTGTTTTTGTAAGTTAATATCGTTGGTTTTGTTAGTTTTTACGTTGTTTGGCGTCCTATTTGAGAATTGCTGAGTCATGTAGAGACGTCACCAGCTCTTTGTGAAGTGGCACAGTTTTACCTATGGATGGACCTTACGGACGTGGTAGCGAGGATTTGTCATCGCGCATAAATATAACATTTCATGGGACCACCAATTTCATGGTAATATTCACGTTCATAAAACTTTAACACTGTATACACGTCTACGAATGTATGACGGCATATTGCATGGAAACATACATGTTTAAAAGTGTAATTCCAATAATATTATGATTTTTGGAGAATATAATTGGAATATATTCTTATCACTTTTATGTTTTAATACAAGGTATATATCAATGTATGTAAATAAGAGCTCGTGTTACTCTGACACTCCTACCTGATTTATATAAGGTAAATGTTTTACTCCCTCCACATTCTCCAAAGCGTTCTCTCTGTGTAGATTTCGGGCATGCTTTATCACAGTCAACTGATGATACCGGAGCGACTGAAGGCTTCTTTGGAAAACATCTACATGTGTTTAACTGATGAAAAAATGGTGAGAGCATCAAATCATTCCATGTGTGTTAGAGCAAAATTAAGATTAGATTGTCTTGAAATAATGATGCAAAACCTCGTAGAATAATTAAAAAGTTTTTCCCCTAATTCAACTTTGCATGAAAGTATTCATATTTATTTTAATCATGCATGTACATGTTTATTTTAAGTAACTGGAAACTGGATTACCGGGACATATTTCTTACTTGGATGCCAAATATCTCTGAGTCTACTTTGGAACATAGCTCCTGACAAAGTCCTGCTGATGGGTGACGCATATTATAATCCGTCACTTCTCTTTGCTCCTTACCAGTATACTCGAAACACCCTTTCAAAATTTAGAACATTTTTGTAGTCCATAAAACTTGCGTGGAATCCAATGCAATCTCAATTATTATAACAGTCATATCAACATGCAGTTGGTTATCTCTCCATTTTAATAATGATATAAAATACTATTTCAAGAAATCAGTTTTCTCTCTTTTTTTGGCAGTGCTAAACAGAAAATACTGTAAGTGGTTTTAATTTCGCGGTGCTTAAAGTTCGCGGGTTTTCATATTGTTTTAATTGCAGTGGTTTTATTTTCGCGAAATTAAAATTCTATGACAAACATAGGCAAACTCTTTTATAATAATGTGAGGTTACATTTGTGTCAGTGGCAAATCCAAGTTGTCTCTGCAAGAAAAGGTTATTACAAAACAATTTGAATCAAATGATTAAATAATTGATGTTAGACAATTTGATGACAATTGAATTGATTGAACAATGGAATGATTATCTTAATCATAAATGTATACTGGTAACATATTACGAAATAAGTATGTGCAAATAAAATGTTAATATTGCAAACGTATTGTGTCACACTTGCAAAGTGATTGCGGTTGTTTTAATTTCACGTAAAAATCCCCGACCGCGAACATACCGAAATCAAAACCCCCGCAATCATTTCCCCATTTACAGTACATATATTGTTGGTTGAAAAATGTCTTTATCAATGACGATTGTAAAAGCTGAAACTTATTTACAATAGCTATGATAGGGAGATCTCCAATAATTCAAAATACACCTCAGAGGGCTCACACTGGGACATTCACTGTTTGTTATCTTCACCTTTCACTGACACAGAGACAAATGAAATTGTAGAAAATACGGATAATTCCTACTCTAAAGTTTGGAGCCTTTGACATTCCATTCCACTTATGAAGGAGAAATCAGAAAAATGGTACCCCACCCCCGGTATATCCTGGAGTCTGTTTTTGCCCAACTCTCTGTTTCGCATTCCTTATGAAAGGCGAAGATAACGAACAGTGATCAATATAGAAATTATGAGATTGATCACTGTTCGTTATCTTCATATTTCATTCATCTTAATTTGAATAAAAACAATGTGCCTTCTTTTTATAGAGAAATAGATGCAGCATTTCTTTTCATTCAATTTTATATCTGATAACTGTCTAATAAAGGAACAATCTAATTAAAATCAGACTTCTTAGATCCGTGACGTATACTTTGTGTAAGAAGATCTGACATAACTCGACTAGGGGGTCATGTTCATGTGAACTTTGTGTTAGCCAATCAGTGCGTCGACAATAAAATCGTCGGTGTTCACAATTCAAGGAAAATAGCTGCGATTATTTGGTTTGAAAGAAAACACATCGCAGCTAGATGTAACATCAAAATGGACTGTTTACGTCGATTGGCGTTATATTCCTCGCAATAGTTAAGTAAATCATCTTGAAAACTATGCAAATCGTACCCATCCCTATTCATACATAGATCGCAATTCACAATTAATTTAATAAGGGTGTATTTTATATCGTATGCTTTGTTGTTTCTATGAACGGAATAGATTAGGCATTATTGCGAAAGTTTGAAATTCCTTGTGTGAGAATATACAATTTTATAGTATGAAAGATTATTCAACTTGTTTACGAATTGCCGGGAACCATCTAAATAACCAGCATTGTCTGTATGGCGCAATCTGACTGGCTGAAGGTCTTTATGAATATTCCAAACGAAAGGTCATGCGGATGTGAACCCATATAGGATTATGTCAGATCCTATTGTAGCGATTGTGAGAGTATTTTAGGATCTATTTTTAATTAGATTGATAAAGGAATAAAAGTTGTATTTTACGGTTTCCATCTTATGCAAAGTGCTCATTGCCTGGTCAAAGTTAAGTTCAATTTATTAAACCGTGCAGTGAATTTATTTGGTAAGGTGTATAGGATCAAGTTCGGGACTCTTCGAGAAAAGTTCGGGAAAAGCGTTCTCGGGAGCTGCCATGCAAAAATAACTATGATTTTAAAAAGAAATGCAAAAAGATGTGAGGGGCCTCCGTGGCCGAGTGGTTAGAGCATCGCGCTCAAAATCACACGGCCTCTCACCTCTGTCGGCGCGGGTTCGAATCGCGCTCGCGCCGGTAAGTGAGAAAGTTTTCCAGTTTACTTTAGGAAGGTCGGTGGTCTCTTCCCAGGTACATTGTATCTGGATTCTCTCTTCCACCAATAAAAACTGGGCGCCACCATATAAGTACAAAATTGTTGAGTGTGGCGGAAAACATCAATCATCAAAAAGATGTGTAAGCACGTGTTTACAGTGCTATAATGTAGCTACGCCACTGGAAGTGTTTATCTGATAACAAGAAACGATTGTTGGTCTCAGGAGGGAGCCTTTGTTGAATAATATGTATATAAGTGATATAATTATAAATCTATCTTTATAAAATGATAAATATGGGCCTAGACAATACTATTAAAAGTATAACTAACACTGAACACCTACACAATTATATGCTGATCATGCCGCATACCAGTCGCAATTTCTCGGCTTACCAGAAAGGCCCGATAATGTGCGATTGGTTGTAGACCTAAGCCCCGCTTCGTTCTGGAAATTTCCATAAGGAGGTATTCTACATCGTCATAATGGCTGACTTCCTTTTTAAACATAGGTGAAAATATAAATATCAGCAACATCTGTCTATTAATTTCATAAATTCTCGCGTAGCTGAGTAGCTGAGTAGGTTATCACATCGACTGCTGAACTGTAGATCGTGTGTTGGAGTCCAGCAGGGGTTTTAAAGAATCTGATTCACAAACCCCAAAATATGGACATTAAAATATATAAAAATGAAAGTAAATTTTGAATAGGAGTATTGGTGTTATAAATATGTATCAGAATCTGGGGTTTTAAAAAACATGTTAGATTTTTAAAATAGGAGCACAACTAAAGCTGTATACATACTAGAACCGGATATGGTACCGTATTTTTGTCATTTTTCACCCAAAACTGGTTACTCTGTAAAGGTTTTGCAATACTGGTTTCATCTCGCCCAAAATATTTAAAGTATTTTTATAATACACATCTTGTCAATTGCCCATAAATGCAAAAATATTTTAGGACGAACTAGGAGCACTATTTTTATTTTTCAAAAAACGATATTCCGGATTGTTGAAAAATATTACGGTTATAATGCGCTGGTGGAGGTAAACTTGTTTTTTTTACAGATAATATGGCTGATTAAGTATCTTATGGAGAAACAAACTACGTTTTTTATTTCGTGTCATGTATAGGTCACTTTACTTCGGTGTTTATTTTTAAAGCAAGGGGAATTCCCTCACCTAATGATAGTTTTCGGTTGCAGCTTATTTTGCCCTTTTACTGTAGATGTTCATTTGTTTTCATCTTTTAAAGTCGTTCACAATAGCATCTTCATTGCATCGTTGCTTAAAAAAACTGTACAATTTTAGTAGTTTTATATTATTATCATACACATTATCATTAAACGAAACGACAGTTACCGAAACTGTTAGGCCTAGTGACTGAAAGGTACATGGCGTCTTCTTTCACTTTCGGATATCGGAAAATATTCAGGCTTCACGCAAGTATTCTTGTATGGTACTGATATCATATCGAATGATTTTTGCTTTATTTATCTTACAAAATTGTTACTACGCAGCTTTAGACTGTTAACATTCGAAATAACTGTTCTATTTAACCTACCTTTACGTAGATTTACATTGTTTACAATATTTTTTTTAACAGGATCAGGTCCTTTGATTTACAGTATCCAAGTTTCGGGCCTGGTCAGGAAAAAAGGAATTCAAAATAAATGAGTTAAACTACAATATGACTTACCATAGCATGCAGCATTCTCGTCAATTAAATCCGACACAGTAAATTATGTAGGCAATTCATAGATAGCCATCCACCTGTTATCGATGAGACATGACGTCATCTGTTTGTGAGACATGTATGACGCATTTTATGCTTGGATTAGGCGGATCAAGTAACCCCCATAAGAAATAGCAATTTTGCAAATACCCGAGATACCTTTTTTTTTATTTCACATATGATATCGTTGTACATGTCAAGAGTTTTTTTTTTTTTTTTTTTTTTTTTTTTTTTTGTTGTTGTTGTCTTTTTTATGTAACTTTACTTGTAAACAAAGACTGCGTTTGGTTTTTTTTTTTGGGGGGGGGGGGGGGGGTCGACAATACAGTATTTATTGTGCACGTTTAATTCCGTTGATTTTCAATTTCATGGCCTAGTTCGAAGGCCTATCAACGTATCAGTGTTCCATTGTCCAATGTAAAATTAGAAAAAGGAAAAGTAGTGTCCTCTTGATTGTCAAGGTGGTGTGTCCCCATACCAAGTTACATTTATACAATATAAACAAATATTTTTTCCAGCGCGCTCAACAAATCAAATTGCGTGTTACAGGTAAAATTAAATTAAGACAGACGGACTGAATGCTGTATTATATGTGTTTTGCCAATTAATAAACTGGACATGTGTTGTGCTAGTAAATATATCTTAATTTAATAACCCAGCCTACAATAGCAACAGGAAATGGAGCTTAAAATATGTCCAATCTTAAAAAAAAATTGTGTACATGTGTGTGGTGGAGGTGGTGGGTGGTGGTCTTCATCAAACTGTCCCAATCCCCCTCCCGAATTCAATTTCTTTTTAAGTGTGCAGTGGATATGTCGCCACATGGACCCATCCAAGTCTACTGTAAGGATGCATGTTTTAAAATTTCGGTGTCAAATGCAACTACTTCACCAAAAAATATATAGACAATTTGCATTTTAGTTGCTTCTATTCATACACGCTATACAGCAGTACTGAAGCCATAACATATAACATCGTGTGTGTGTGTGTGTGTGTGTGTGTGTGTGTGTGTGTGTGAGAGAGAGATACAGAGAGAGAGAGAGAGAGAGAGAGAGAGAGAGAGAGAGAGAGAGAGCATCAGTACATTGTATACAGGTACGGAAAGTTTAATCGAATCTTGAAATGTACAATATATTCTTCTTGTTAATTAACCATTCCACTTCATTCTGATATATTTAACTTCCCCTTTTTTACCCGTGTTAAATTTTTCGGCTGGCACGAGTTAGGACTCCCCCCCCCCCCCCCCCCCCCTTCTTAAACGATGTTACATGCCTAGCTATTTAACGCCCTCTCAGTCAAAAATAAAATAAATACAAAATCTATATTACTACGTCTTCATTCGATTTACTAGATTTTTTTTTTACCACCGTAATACATGTTTATGCAAGCGGACAATCTAGACATTTTTAAAATTATTTTTTCCATCTTCACTAGCAAATGGTATTCAGTTTACGAAGAGCACAATGGACCCAAAACCCATGGCAAGCGAAGATGATTTTTACCCCCGGTTTTCGGGTGTTTTAACTGACCAAAAAATAGTATGTTTGTTTTACAACTTTCATTCAGAAGACGGATAAGTTCGTGAGTCACTGAATAAACAAAAAATCGTCCGCATTCTTATTTCAATCGTCGTCAACTGTACACTTTGTGATGTTTCTACACTGCCTGGAAACATGTAGACAGCGGATCTAAATCATCTAATATTCTTAATTACAATAAAACTTTTAATTATATACATGTAATATATCATTAAATGATATGAATGTATACAAGTCGCCTTTTTATACGTTTTAATTTTCACCCACTATAATGTTTCGCTTAGTATTTATTTCTTTGTTTTATCACACGAAGGTGCACGGTGGCACAAAGGAGGCACAGATGTCAGATATCCACGGCGATCATACCTCGCTCAGAAAATTAGGAGTTCAGAGGTGCCGACAATTTTAATGGTCCACCGTGTTTTATTAAAAAAAATATTAGTTTACAAGGGGGGTGTTTAAAAAATCCATTTTTCTAATTAGTTAGTTTAACCAAAATTATAGAGTTGTCTCTCTTTTTATCGCCAATTAATATAAATTTTAATGGAAATTGATGCGAATAGATATGCAACTTGAACATATAAACTCGTCTTTGGGATAGACGGTAGAACAATACTATTTGCTGTGGTCCTTTCATCGCATGGAAGTTTGATTTTTGATCACGATTTTTCAATTATTTTCAATAAAGCGGAAAACAATTCTAAAGTGTTATGTGTGTGGTGGTGGTGATGGTGGTGGGGGAATAGGGGGGGGGGGGGGGGGTAGCTGCAATAATGTAGCCCTATCCAATTTTTTTTCATTCTGACGTTTTCGGGATAGGGCTACAATTCCATAGGATCTCCGTAATGGTGCAAAATAATTTTATGAATAACCGATTAATAAACTCTGTGTATTAGTCCCAAATGTTGTTTACACCAAAAGGAATACCAACTTTGTGCTCGGGTATGTCTAATAAAGGTGTTTTTCATTAAATATAATGTACAGCATGCAAAATTCTTCGTCTGCTCCGCCATGCTTGTTATCGCGAGATCTCGTAGGTGGATCTAATGAAAAACCTAAACATTGACAATCAGCGCGAAAATGTAGTTACTCGAGCCACTTCGACAAAGAAAGGAAAATCATATTGTTGCAGAAAGAATTTACACTCTGCTGTTCGGTTTTTAACTTGATATTAAATTCAAACCTTTTCAATACCGACGAAATAGCTTTCGCCTCCATACTTGTCCATTGATGTAAATACAACCTTATATGGCATATGCAAATGATTTGACAATCGGAAGTTGAAACTTCAGTACATCAAACATGGCGCACAAATATGAATCGAGAAATTGGAATTTATCGAAATTGTTGAAAACGGTAGAATAAAGCCTCACAAATCTTAAGTTGCAGGTTGTAAATTTATATATTGACCAAGAAACATAAATAGAATATCATTTTATTTACGTAAAAAAAGTCAGGAAATGTTTAGATTGAGCGCAAATGTTGCGGGAGTGAATCACTCCCGCATTTGCACCATTACGGAGATCCTAAGGAGTTGTAGCCCTCTCCCTGAAAAAAAAAATGAGAGGGCTACATTATTGCAGCTGGGGGGGGGGGGGGGGGGGGGGGGGGGGCAATATATCACCACAAATTTAAACATAGTATTTTTAACAGTTGTGATTTACAACCAGAATAAGCCCCAAAAATATGCATATATATTTTTTGTGTATTACACTGATTTTCATAACGTCAAAAGCATGACGTAAGCATCATGTCGTTATATAGTTTTCCTGTTGAAAAACAACACAAAGTTTAATCAACTGTATAACGAAAACTAGAAAAGATATAGTTATAAAATAAATTGTTCTATAATCTATAAATGTTTGAGCATCAACTATGAAAGTCTCATTTATTTTTGGCTAAAGGGCCAATTTTAGTACTTTGTGGCTCAGATTGCTTTCAACTGAAACTGCATTTTTTGACGAAATAAAATTTTGAAAATTTTCAATTTTAAAACATTGCTGTACATATCCTCCACTTTTCATCTATATCAAATTTATCTGGTGTAGAACACCTTCTTAAAAGCGTTCTGAAATTTCTATAAGGCTGATTCAAGGCTAAAGTCACGGACTGAAGAAACGAACAGGAATATAATTATCAAAGCTTACTTCTTCTGTAATATCAAACTCAAGTATCGATAAACAACGATCGATTTACTTCATATCGTATCATCATTAAGTTGTCATTAAAAAAAATGTTTTAGATCCGCCAAGCATGTTCGCCACTCTATTCGCTGTTGGCTATTTCGGGGTACATGTAGTTCATCGAAAACGAAAGTAGGTTTTTAATAAATTTTCCCATGTTCACTAATTTAGTAAGCTTCTAATATAGCTTACGGACTTCGCCTCACATATAAAGCAATATGAAAGGTGCAAACAGTAACTATGGAGCAAGCGTTTAGGAGTTTATTGACAAAATGTGCTAATTTATAAGTATAGATGGATCTCTTTCATACACGTAAAAGGTTAAACAGAACTCATCATAGCGAATTTACCATTAGCTTTGAATTACCTCAAAACTATTGGTATTTCTAGCAATGAAATCTATGTATTCTCCTTTTGATTTCCATACATGTATCCTCTGATTGTTACGCCATTGTGGACTTAGTAATTCATTGATTTATTCATCGCTGAAGTTTTTGTTATTACAATTGGCTGTGTAAATTTTGCGAATTGGTCACTAGAACATATTTACCGCCAGATTGGTGTCATCAAATGTTACAAAACTTTCTTTGTAAACCTTGAAAATGATGAAATATATCTAGCAGGTACATACAAAATCTTTCAGTCAAGAACAACAAGTGTTAGGCCTTGGAAAACCCCATTTCCTTTTTGTTACTGACATTTCTTGGAGGCGATGTTCTTTGCTTGTAAATTGTTTTCTGGCTGATCCATCATTTGAAAAAGAATACAATGTGCCTTTTCAAGCTAGTGAAACATGTTTATATACACACTTCCTATTTATAATCTTATGTTATTGTCGCATATTCTGATAAAAGTACATGTGCAATGTATTTAATTCCAGATGCAGAGATGAACATGACAAATTGTATAAATTACAAAACGTTAATGAAAAACCTGTGAGAATTATTTGTCACAGTCCGCATATATAATGTATAAGTTCCCCCGGCGGAAACCGGAGAAACCCCAAATGCCTCCATCAACTGGCAAAAGGCGAACCCACGGGTGACCGTGATGAGCCGGTTCTCCTGGTACCACAACAACAGAGAATATCACAGTTTTTGACGTAGCCTTGATCAAGCGTGAAACCGTTAATGATTGAATCAAGTTCGGTTCAGGCTTTGATTGCACAGACAACGCGCTTTATATTCTTTGTCTTAAGGCCCGGTCCCACTGGGGAGAGGAATAATTGCGCATGAATTGAGTATACACATTTCGGGCGTTCGTTGTCGTCCGGAACAAAATTGGCCAATAATGACAAATTTCTTAGTATGAATTACGGATATATTAATAATGTATAGCGAATATATGACGAATAAAAGCGGATATTTCACGAATAGAAAGTGAATGCGATTGCGGATGCTCTCCCATGAGGGATACAACTGGTAAATGACTGGCAAATATGTCGATTTCTGTCACATTTATATAGAAATTTGGGCTTACGTGAAGTATTTGTTATGCATTCGCAAATTGTTCGCAAATCAGATGCAAAGCAGACGTGATACAAACGCATTATTTGTGGGCAGTCTGTATACATTCACTACAAATTATTTTAGTTTGTGACGTGGACGTGATGGGCACGCTATATATCCGTTTTACACTCTGTTCCAGTCCGCTGACAAGCCGCAATACCCCGTCAATAGCGGATATCAGCGGATATACAGCTCATAAATTGAGTATGCATTGCGTATGTAAGGCGGAAGTCATCCGCAACCAAAATTTTGTGCAGCTCAAAAATCCTGGGAACGGAAAAATGTGCCTCTGCGGATAATTGCGAACGTGTGCGGATGTCGGCCGACTCATACAAGCATGTTTCACGAATATTGCGGATGTTTAGCGAATATAAACCAATTTTGTGCGCAATTCATACGCAAATCTTCCGAAAGGCCAGTGGGACCGGGCCTTTAAATACGTTTACAGCTAAAGGTTAACAAGGATGCAAGAGTTACCGCGCCTGCCCCAGAATTAAAAGCTTTAATAGAATACAATTGTTGATAAATGCCATTATAAAAGTAACGAAACATCACATTTACTCATGAAAGGTGAACAAACAGTGATCAATCTCATAACTCCTATAAGCAATATAAAATGCATAATTGGCCAAACACGGTCCCCGGGACACACCAGAGGTAGGATCAGGTGCCTAGGAAGAGTAAACATCCCCTGTCGACCGGTCACACCTGCCGTGAGCCCTACACTGTATATCCTGATTAGGGAAACGGAGTTATCATGTAGAATAGTACTCTGGTTGTTATAGAAAACTCTCCTTTATGCTGGTAATACTATAACACCTTAAACATCTCTGTATATGATTCCGCCAGCCTGCATTTCATAGCTGGTGTTCAAAATTATAACCTTGACGTGTGAAAGAATGACTATACCTTAATCAAAATGGTGATACAATCTAAAATTGTGTACCATGAAAGGTGAAGATCTATCTCATAACTCCTATAAGCAATACAAAATAGATAGTTGAGCAAACACGGACCCCTGGACATACCAAAGGTAAGATCAGGTGTCTAGGAGGAGTAAACATCCCCTGTCGACTGGTCACCATGCACTGCGAAAGAACTTACTCTCGTTGTATAGAACTATTACACTATCAAGTTTCATATCGTGACGTAGCGATTATTAGCGTCTTACCTAAAATACCTATCAACGATGAATATCTTTGATAGAATCCCGTCCAATATTCTTCATTTGATCCGTTCAAATCACTCGATTTAAGTGTGTCTTCATTAGCTTTACATTCCTCTTGCGCCTGAAACCAGTTCCATGATTTTTGTGATAAGATAGTGATATCTGCAAGAAAAACAGGAACGGTAAATATCAACTAAGAGGACTCATTTTTTCTATTCAGTTTCATGTCAAAATTCCTGTAAATGTTCAAAATAGCATTACGAAATGTTTACCCTGTCAGGACATTGTTTATTTTGTTTCCGTAAGATCATAAATTGTGACATAATTTTATCTATTAATAAAAACTTGTCAAAATATTTATATTTTTGTTTGCCATTGATTGAGTAACACTGAATGTTAATAGTCAGCACTTTGTAGCCATGATAATTCACGGTTGCATAGAGAAACTGTAAGCATCCGGTAGCAGTATTCTGATGGTTAGGGCGATCACCTCACAATCAGGAGACTAGGGTGCGATTTTCGATCCTGGTACCGCATCAAATCTATGATAATTCCAATGTTATTTATTGCAATTGTTTTGATAGGACAAAAATAAATCTAAGCGATAATTTACACATCAATAGATCCAAACACGCTAAATTAGTTCATCTTCCTCAATCCCCACCTCCACCCACCTGTTTATGTACCAACGTTTTGCATATTTACCTGGTATGTAAATATTGTGACATATATACAATAATTGTTTCATTGGCTGGGATAAGACTTCATTTCTAGTCGTCCTTATTTTGCAATTATGTAACGCAAATTTTGTCATATTACATGTTCTTGCATAATCTTATCCCAGCCTTTACTTTGTTGTCAAGTCATTTGTTCAAGAATAAATGTCCAAACCTCACTCTAATTTCATGTTGTCTATTGTATAGAAGTTCATCTTATAGGAAGATGCAAAAACAAGCTGCGTCAAACTCAGATAGCTCAAGTTTTCAAATAGTTGTGGATATAGATAAATCCAAAAACGGTATATATACATACGCGCCTGAAAACAAATAACATAGTGCGTGAAAAGTATTCAAATTCTTGAAATTGATGGTACAGAGAACGAATTGAAATTATATGTATAAATATCTAACATACTGTTTGAAGAATTTATCAATGTGTAAATTCTGGACATTTTACTCACAAACTTAACATAAAAGTGCTTCGAACTTTTATTTAATGTAATTCTATAACATTTAACACAGGAAGTGGTTGTTACTTCCCTACACGCCTGGCATCAGAAGTGAAAGTCATGGTCATTGGTCTCTCAGATTTGACCTTAAAGAGGAAGGTCTTGTATGACATGATAAAGAACCCTCACTGTTACGAACTAAGCACCATGTATTTGTAAACATTTGCGGTATTTATAACACCAATACTCCTATTCAAAATTTACTTTCATTTTTATATATTTCAAGGGCCATATTTTGGGGTTTGTGAATCAGGTTCTTTAAAACCCCTGCTGGACTCCAACACACGATCTAAAGTTCGGCAGTCGATGTGATAACCTACTCAGCTACGCGAGAATTTATGGAATGAATAGACATATATTGCTGATATTTATATTTTCATCCATGTTTAAAAAGGAAGTCAGCCATTATGACGATGTAGAATACCTCCTTATGAAAATTTCCAGAACGAAACGGGGATTAGGTCTACAACCAATCGCACATTATCGGGCCTTTCTGGCAAGCCGAGAAATTGCGACTGGTATACGGCATGATCAGCATATAACTGTGTAGGTGTTCAGTGTTAGTTATACTTATAATAGCATTGTCTAGGCCCATATTTATCATTTTATAAAGATAGATTTATAATTATATCACTTATATACATATTATTCAACAAAGGCTCCCTCCTGAGACCAACAATCGTTTCTTGTTATCAGATAAACACTTCCAGTGGCGTAGCTATATTATAGCACTGTAAGCACGTGCTTACACATCATTTTGATTGCTTGATGTTTTCCGCCACACTCAACAATTTTGTAGTTATATGGTGGCGCCCAGTTTTTATTGGTGGAAGAGAGAATCCAGATACAATGTACCTGGGAAGAGACCACTGACCTTCCTAAAGTAAACTGGGGAACTTTCTCACTTACCGGCGCGAGCGCGATTCGAACCCCCGCCAACAGAGGTGAGATGCCGTGTGATTTTGAGCGCGATGCTCTAACCACTCGTTCACGGAGGCCCCTCACATTTTTTTGCATTTCTTTTTAAAATCATAGTTATTTTTTCATAGCAGCTCCCGACAACGCTTTTCCCGAACTTTTCCCGAAGAGTCCCGAACTTGATCCTATACACCGTACCAAATAAATTCACTGCACGGTTTAATAAATTGAACTCAACTTTGAGCAGGCAATGAGCACTTTGCATAAGATGGAAACCGTAAAATACAACTTTTGTCTGATACATGTATGTTAACAATTTAACCATCTGAAAGCGATGTGTAATTATAGAGAATATGTGATCACGATCAATCAAATAAAAAACATATATATACATACCTTTTACTGAGAGAAGACACAAGAACACAAAAATAGACCTCTTGTTGTCCATCAGTTTTCTTTAAATGTATACGAAGAAATCACAAGGTCCCTAAAATTCTTTTAAATTAATACCGTGCGTTTACCACATAATATGTTGCAGTAAAGGAAATCGTGTTATTGACGACACGACACTTTCTTGCAGTTTAAAAAAGTCATTGGGTATATGTTATTAATCACCTTTGTTTTTTCAAATGGCTGTGCGAACTAGTCATAATGAACGTGACAATGAAATGCAAATGCCCGTATAAAATGACGGATATCTAATAGAGATTTGTTTTTAAAACATAATATTGTGTTTGTAAATAAATTCTGCATCTGATTTCAATCTACCGGTTTGTTCTTCAATACATTTTCCAACTCATTTTATCAGTTTTAGAGAACCTATGGAACATCAGATACAATGTTTTGTATGAAAATTTGAAATGATATTTATCACACAGCTGTGAAACGTGAATAAGAAGAGTTGAATTAGGAAGTCACGGTGAAGAACTACATCAGTACTTGACATACATTTGTGTTTATACGGAAGTTTTCTTACACCGTTGCTTCCGGTTAATAATCACGAAGCTGTACGTGTATTTCATTTGTTTTGTACTTGTTTCTTGGTATTTTCCACATTCTCTGCATATTAAAGGGACTGGTTCACGATTTTTGATAAAAATATTTTTCATTTTTGATGTTAAACATTAGAAATATAGCTCATTTAATGTTGACAGCCAAAATTTTGACCTTCTGAATGCAAGAATAAAAGTAATATTTTAGCCTTAAATATGTGTTATGTAAACAAAGACTCGAGTCTTTTTATGTAAACAAACAAACAAGTGAAATATTAATTTTGCAATATAATCCATCTTAAGTTTGCATAGTAGCAAATTTTAACTTTTAGATGACACATTTCACCCCAAAAATGCTTGAAATGTGAAAGATATAATAATACTTAGATCGATATCCATTTCTTTTGAAAATTTCGTAAACAATAGCATACCGCAATCTTTGTTTACAAAACAAATAATAAACTCTCTAAAATGAGCCTCTGTGATGATGTATAACCTTAATTTTCATGTAAAATTTTTCAAACACATTAGACAATAGATTTTGATCATTAAAAGTGAAAAACAAAATTTTGGGTAAAATCGTGAGTCAGCCCCTTTAACCTACTTAATGAATTATTACATGACAGCATACTCATTACAAGTCCTTCAGTGTGATAGGTTGACGGTGCCACTGTCAGGGCGATCGCAACAAAGGCGAAGTGGCAATCCGAAGAAAAGAAATAAATGGGGAGCAGTGCGTTTTCACTAAAAAGGAGTTGTCAAAAACTAGATGTGGCACATGCTTATATTTTTCTTAATGTCTTGAATTGGAGGGAGTGTAAACCTTTTTTAGATCCGCCACTATAAGTTTTAAACATAAAGGCATCGCATTGGTTAAAAATACACTACTGAAAGGAATTTCCGAAGTTGCTGCGACCAAATATTGATTGACCCATAGAACCATGTGCAGAAACAATTTAATCCATAAAACAAGAATTATTGTCACATTTATCAGATACTTTCAAATTTCTATGTAGGGACACACCATTGGACAAACTTTTTTAGAGAGCCTGGAGTAAAGTGTAGGAGTTTCTCCTGTTCAATACATTTTTGTGCATCAATTAGTGAGGGGCAAATTATAATTAGAAACTGAAATTACCCGCAAAATTATATTTTTGAACCAACGGCATCAAGCAAAGGAAGAAATGGAGATATTGGAAGTATGCATGTAACACAATTCACGTCAATTTTTGTAGCGCACATTGTCGGCCAAAGAAAAGTACATAAAACACCAATTTTGACTGTCCAAAATGTGGTTACACATGTACATCAACAATCAACTTCATTTGGTTTAAGATGCGTTTCTGAATGACATTTATTGAAGAAAAAATGATTACAAGGGCGGTATCATTGAAAATTTGTTATGGCAAATGCTACCAGAACCATGGTAAGATGTATATCATTTTCTGCAATATGATGAAGATTTATATGGTCCTTAATAAAGGTGTCAGGCAACGCCTTCCCCAAAATGATTAATACATTGCTATAATGTTCTTGCAATTCGTAAAGCTTAAGCAAAGTTTACTGTTCACTTGATTTTGTCTTGCCCGATCACGTAAACCACAGGGATTAGTTCGACGAAAACTGATGAAACCACGATATATTGAAGTGAATCATTGATTTAAGAACGGAAGCTAAACCTACTTCCTGTACAGGATGTAAAACAGCACAATTTTTGGCTCGTTGCTATATTAAAAATACATGTTTTAAAGTATTTTATCAAAGTTATTTATGTGTAAAACATTTTCATAGCATCTTCTTCCATGCTATCGATACTAAATTGAATATGGATGATTATTTCGAACGATCACATTGCCATTTACAAAATTGTAAATTTTATTATTCCAAAGATAGGAATTTTGTTCCAGAATAGGATTAAATTTGTATGATACCATTTTAAGCTTGTGTTTGATAACTATATCTAAGATTTTTGGTACTGGGCGACTTTGGAACATGTTATCCACTGTACTTGTAAGACTTCTGCACCCCGGATCCTTAATGAAGGACAAAAACTGTCATAAATTGACCGATACTCAAACATAATTTTTACAACCAAACGTGTAAGAAACACTAAATGATCGTCATTTAGAGAGTAAAGCCTCTATCAAAATTGCAAATTTCATGATCCCCTGACTGAACTCAACTTGGCATATGATATTAATGCGTAAAAGATTTAAATAACATAACCTCCAATGCCTTTAACATTGAATTGAAACTAAATTGAAATTTGGAAAGAGCTGGTTGATCTTTATCAAAATTGTAAATATCATGATGCAGGGCAGGGGCTTTGGTACCAGGGTGGGCTGAATAGGTGTAAATGACTAATGTAGGTGTTAACAATTGAAGAATAATCCACACAAAAAACAAGTTACGATTGTGAACATAAAAAGGCCCGAAAAAAGTATCTGTTTAAAATGTGTCTTGAATCACGCTTGATCTTTGTATTGAATATGTTAGATACATGTATATGCCAAGTATCTATCTCAACTTAAATCAAAGTTAGTTCTTATTTGATAGCATTAGTATGTTACGAATAAGAGTTTTCCCGCCTTTTTAAAAAGATCTTGATATCTGTTAGGATTCATTCGGATTATTGCTTTGGAAAAAGTGTCCATCCGTCGAACGAAATGAAATAATATACAAGTGTATATTGTGTATTAATATAAGATGAAAAATTAATTTGAATATCAATTTGCTCGACGCAAAAGCTGTATGTTATCTGAAAGGACCCCCCCCCCCCCCGAATTGATGCTTTTTCCATTGATTTTAGCATTTTTGACTATTCTATGCCAACTTCACGCCCCTGTTATACAACACAAAGCAATTTTGGATCACATTAAACGTAATTGGATTTATTCATACACTGTATGTTCCTTATTTGAATGTCAGATTTTGGGACTTCCACTGAAAATCATATATTTTCAGGGCCAGATGACTTTAGAAACTGTAACTACTTCTTTAGTATGAAGCATCTTTGGGACAGGGGGATATACATTTCACATACCAATACTACTACACCCGTGGGACCTTACCATATTTTTATAGGACTCACGGCTGGTTTTACCTGCCGAAATGAGATGCTTACACCTGATCCAACTTCTGATATGTCAAAGTCTTCATTTTGTACTCCTTACAAGAGAGATTCATAACTTTTTCTTATCTTCGCCTTCTCATACTTAAAAGGACCAGGTAGCTCTTTACCAAGATTATAAATTTCATGATTTGATTCTAAGGGTAGGTATTATTATAGTGGGGTGGGGCCAAATTTGTCATATTGATTGAGAATGTCTTTATGATTTGACCAATTTCCCACATACTACATAAAATTAGAATGCATATAAAAGAAAATCAGAAAGAGATGTTCCGAAATTGTGAATCTCGCAACCACAGGGTTCTGACTGTACGGCCGGTCCAAAATAGTCACATAGTACCTTAACTCTTTTATCAGTATGGACACTTTGGGGATATTTCTGTTCAAGAACACATTTTGTGTTATGAAAGGTGAATATCAGAATTTAGCTTAGATATAAATGGATGTATATACTTTAGTTTTAAACACATTTAATATCCCAGTCAATGGGACGGTAGAATATCAGTTACCGTACCTATACTGGATTCCTAATCTTTACATAAACCCTTACAAAGATACATTCCAGTAAATGTAACAAGCCTCTATCGATGCTCCTCGCGAAAATATCACCACCTGTGAAGGAGAAACTGCAAACGCATTTTTGCGCAACATATGACCCAAGTGGTGTAAATCAAATATGGATTCTAAAAAATTCTAAAGAACTTTTGATAAATTTGAAATGAAAACTTTTCTCAAACAACATCAAAAGGTATGACTTTTCAACACTTTACACGATCACTCCTCACGACGAATTAAAGACTAAACCTTTTGACATTATAAACAGTTGCTTAGTCAACAAAAACAGGAAAAGGAAATATTCATATCTGGTGTGTCCAGGGGTCCGTGTTTTGCCCAACTATCTATTGTGTATTGCTTGTAGGAGTTATGAGATTGATCACTGTTCGTTATCTTCACCTTGCATCTAGTGATCAGTCATTCAAAAATTACTTTGTTAAACATCACTCTGATTCTACGCTCACGTACTCTGCAGTTGATGCTAAGAATGTGCTGGAGTTCCTCATTAACAATATATTCGTGGTCTTTGGTGATCAGATATTCAAATAGTCTGTTAGAATTACCATGGGCATGAATTGTGCTCCTTTGTTAACTGACCTATTTTTATATTCTTATAAGGCACATCTTATTTAAAAGCTTCTTCACGAGAAGGAAAAACAATCTGTTATTGTGACCTTCAACTCGACATTTAGATATATCGACGGCATCTTTTATCTATTGACGACAATCATTTTCATTCATGTGTCGATTCGATTTATCCCAGTGAAAATAAAAGACACCACAGAATCTTCCACATCTGCTTCGCACTTAGATATTCTATTGAAGATAGGTATTAAACTCAAGTGTATGATAAACAGGATCCCTTCAGGATACTGACAAGTTGATGTTACAGGGGTTTCAACTGTCGCGTTAAAAATCAGCATTTCACAAATTCTGTGGTCTTTATAACTATCTAATTTACAAACGCAACTAACCTGTGAATAGGTCGAATTCGCTCTGACGTTTTTAATATCAATTACATTGATTTTAATTATGGATTTCTACGTTTACCTGATTAAAATATATGGGAGTTATGAGATTGATCACTGTTCATTATCTTCACCTTGCAGTGCTCACAGCGGGTGTGACCGATCAACAGTGGATGCTTACTCCTCCTAGGTACCTTATCTCATATCTGGTGTGTCCAGGGGTCCATTTTTCCCTACTTTTGATATTGTATTCTTCACAGAAATTTTGAGATTGATAAATGTTGGTTATTTTCACTTTTTTATACACTCAACGATGGTGGCTATATAACTCATTGTGAAAATGAAGAAAAACCATATCATGATGATACATGGAAATTGTTCAAAAAACTGAAGTAGACTCGAGTAATCCGAACTACTTGACTGATTGGAGTAACTTTCTGTTATACATTTCGTGTTCATGCTTCTGAAGTTTAATAAAATAGCTTATATATATATATATATATATATATATATATATATATATAGGTATTGTTGTTTATGCATTTGCGTTCGATTGAGAATATTTTACTCATATTGAGACGTCACCAGCTGTAGACAAAGTCTTACAGGCCCATGTTTAGGTTATTTCATAGCTCCGTAACAGTGAGGGTTCTGAAACATGTGGAGCGTATGGAGATCACTATCTAGGGGTGCGTTTTATTTTTGACATGATCAATACATGAGCAGGGATAGAACTCAACACTTCCTTTTAGGAAGTGAACACTCTACCATGGAGCTACCGTAAGCGGAATGTATATAGGTGTGTGTATCTCTACAGATAAAAAGATATGATTATCGGCTAAAATTTATTACAACATGGCTAATACAAATCATACGCATATTTGGAACTAAAATCTGTTTCAAAATATTTGAATATGCAATTTTGTGGAATCAAACAGGCTACTATTTATTTTTATTATGACACTCGTGACAAATGCTGTCTCTCTGCACGTCCTATCATACGTCCTTTGTAGGAATTAAAATTAGCTTCCAAAAGAAGAAATCACAAAAAAAATATATTCATGAAGCTACTTCTCATTGATCATTAACAACCCCACCATCTCTCTAAAGGGTACATGTATATATTGCATTTTGGTTTTTATAGAACTATGCATTTTTCACACAATTTTCAATAGCACTAAATTGAATCATCATTTTCACACAGATTACACATACTTGTTGGAAATCATATGCTATTGTGAGGAAACAGACGCCCCCATTGGAGGGGCCCTGATATCTGCCTGATCATAGGCGTTGTCATCTGAGGTTTTCGTGCATGAACCAGAGCGGTCATAGATGTTGTCAATACGACTCGTTTGTACCTCATTCATTTCAGCGTAGTTGGATGTAACAATGGAAGCATGGTGGTATATATCTTCGGTTTGTTTCCGTCTAGCTTGATTGTTTCTGGGGTGATCATACACTCCATCCTCGCCTTTACTATATGGGCTCTCTTTCTCAATGTCCCTCTCACTTTCTAATTTGCTAGACTCTTTTCTTGATCTGACTACATTATAGATAGTTGAGGTTGCTGTCATTTCTGTATTGTTGTGAGCATTCGGCATTGACCTCTGAGGGTGGCTCCTATTTTGTATTTGTCTTGTTTTCCTCCTGAATGAAAACAAATGTTGTAGAGTATTTTGTACAGTAATAATCTAGATTATTAATTTTTCGAATGTTAATAACGTTTGTATAAATAAGATAGGAAGTGTACAATATCAGGATCATGATTGCACTTGCTTTTTCGAGCGAAAAATTACTTTATATTTCAAATAAAAAGAAGTAAGTAAAATGTATCATTTAATGATAGCAACTTCATCGCTAGTTTAATGCATGAATTTCCAGAACAGATACATGTATACCTGAAAAGTACAACAAGCAACAGCAATGCTATCATAACAACAACGACTACAACTGCAATGACTGGAAATAAAGTTGCAATGGTTGGTGAATCATCTACAAAGACAAATGTATAGGAAGGTGAGCATGCTTTAATTCAATGTAATAAACCATTAGCTTTATAGATAAAGGAAGAAAAAGTTCATTAGGGGAAAATAATTTACATCGGAAATGTGAATATAACCAGGACTGAATTCAAAACTTCAGAATTTGATGACATTAACCCATTTTTCATGAATGTCTATCTATAAAATTTCATCCGTGTCTTTTCCGTTTACATGTAAGATATCATTTTGTGTATTTCTTTTAATACCAGTTATGTCATTTTCATTCTTTTATGATAAATCAAAGAGTTAGTGTTGGGGGAATTCAAACAGATATCTTCATACTGATAAATTATTAAACATGAATAATTTTGACCCCATATTGTGGTACTAACATAGCCTCAAATGGTCACGACATAACAGTCTAATTTGATCCATCCTAAACGAAAGGTTGATAATTTAAATAGAATTACTTGAACAGAACTTTTGAACGTTTACATTTTGATCTGATTGGTATGGTCCTGCTACTCTCTAAAAGAATTAGCTTTCATTAATTTCCTGTAAATCCCTATCAAATGTTTTTGATTTGCTATTGTGACCCTACATATACCAATTTCCAGGGCCCCTGACTTGAACAACCTTGAATGTGATCGACCTAAAGGTGCTTCCATATGAATGTAAAACTTATATGGTACCAATTTTGATGCACCAGATGCACATTTCGACAAATAAGTTCTCTTCAGTGATACTCAACCGAAATGTTTGAAATCCGAATGACAATGAACCTTTAGAGCTATTATAGGGAAAAACAGTGTGCCAAAAAGTGGAGTCAAATTCGTCTAAGGATAAGAGCTATGCGTGAGGGAAATAATCCTTAATTTTGAAATGAAATTCTAAATTTTATAACAGCAATTTAATATACATCCTTATCTTCAAGCTAGTAACGAAGTACTTAGCTACTGGGCTGAAGAGACCCTCGGGGACTAACAGTCCATCAGCAGAGGCCTCGACCCAGGGGTCATAATGTAAAAGTTATACGGTACTAATTTTGATGCACCAGATGCGCATTTCGACAAATAATGTGTCTTCAGTGATGCTGAACCGAAATGAGTTGGGGGTAGTGAAGCGGTGAAATCGCAGGACGGGCCTGATGATATGCAAGTCGACTTAAAAAGCGACAAATGAAACACGGTTGCTCTTATCGTGGTAAAAGAGACTGACTTTCTTGACGGAATTCCATTATTTGTTGATTGCAAATATAGCGTTTTACATCCAAGTGGGTTTATCTATCTATCTCTCTATCATCTATCTATCTATTCATTTAACGGTTATCTATTTATCTTTCTATCTATGCATTCATCCATCGATCCTTCAACAATCATTTAACACAAAAGAAACCGAAATATAATATCGACATTAAATGTAAGAAACCACATCATTGGAACAATATCAGATGCAAATACTCTTAACCTAAGGTAAAAATGATTAATTATTAGATTACAAATACCTTCACTCTCCGGTATCTCCCATGTCGCAGTTATAGTAGAAACATGTGTATACAATGTGGTGAGGTTTATACCAAAATATACTGTCGGTTGAATATTTGTTTTCACAAAGGCTCCTCTAGATGTCGGGCTGCTACTAGCACCCTGGAATATTTATATATTGCTAAGTTATGTTTCCATGATTTCGTACATTTTCACAGATATCGGTTTTCTGGTGATAACTAACTAAATCAAGAAGAAGAATACTATATTTAAAACAAGTGAAACGTCTAACGATAATAACAATATACTGATAACGTCATACAGTAATTTATTACGTCAAGAGATAATCAAATGTCACAATTGTACCAGTGCATTGTTATGTCGCAAGCCAGGCAAATAATGCACCGGTGTATTGCTACATATAAATGCATAAAACATATCATTTACAATAATATCACTTTATGCCTTCTATATGATAAATCGAGAAGTTAAAATATGTTTCCCGCAGCTAGTTAATTTTCATCTCAACAAACAAGCAATTATTGTAGTTGTAAAACTTTTCTCAAATTAACATCAAAACGTACGACTTTTCAACACTTTATTCGACCATTCTTCGCGATGAATGAATGATTAGACATTTTGACATCATAGACAGTTGCTTCTTGAACAACAATGGAAAAAGGAAATATTTGTATCTAGTGTTCAGTCATCCAAAAATTACTTTGTTAAACATCTGATCACCAAAGACCACAAATATATTGTTAATGAGGAAAACTAGCATATTTTTATTCAACTTCTGAGTACTTATGCATGGGTTTAGAGTAGTGTTTTAAAAAGTAATTGTTTGGATGACTGATCACTAGATATGAATATTTCCGTTTTCAAAATGTCTAGTCTTTAATTTATTATGAGGAATGGTCATGTAAAGTATTGTGAAGTCATAGGCTTTGATGCTATTGATTTGGGAAAAGTTTTGCGGTTTCATGTTTACTAAAAAGTTCTTTAGAATTGTTTAGAATCCACATTTGATTAACACCATTTCTGGCATATGTAGTCTCACAGTAAGTTGAAGTTTCTCCTTCACAGCTGTTACTATTTGCGTGAGGAGCAAAGATAGGGGGCTTAGTAGAGCACTTACTGGATCCAGCAATGTATCTTTGTTTCTAAGGGTTTTTATGTAGTTTAGGAATCCAGTATATTCATTCGACCCATTGACTTGGATATTAAATGTGTCGAAAAACTGAAGCATGGTTTTGAAGAATTTCATCTTTTGAAAGGGCAGTTGGGGCATAAGTACGATTACAAAAAGTGGAAGTAATGCCAAGTTCGTTTAAAATACAGTTGTAACAATGAGCCTTACAAACAAAGACAATATCGTTACAAGCTTTGTCAGCTGGAACCAAACATATTCCTCATGTAAACTATCTAATTCTTTTTTCACTTCTAGTTTATTAAACACAGAAGGATAGATGGTACGTACTTTTGTTTTAATATGTTTAGTACGTAATTTTAATATTCCTCTTATGCTTTTAACCCATTCTGACAATGTATCAAGTTCGTTTTCATATTTAGCCCATCGTATGGCAAAACCTTTGACAGAATTCATAATAGAGATGAAGTTCTGTTGCCCATTGAAAGACCGAGGTTCTCTGTATTTAGGACCTTTTAGAATAAGTGATTTGAGGTCCTCATTTTCAACTATATCAACATCACCAGTAATGACATGCCCAGCTGGACTATAGTTGAAAGATGAAGAACAAGAACATGTAGTTGGATTAAGTATAATATGGTTGAAATCTAGGCACTGTAAAGTTGTTTTATAATTATAATGTTTGGATGCAATAGTAGAAGTACATTTTTAAGAAATACAGGGTGTAGACTTAAACTTGAAATAAGTTGGAATACATGACTAAACCCTTTTATGACGAAGAATGTTGCTTATGTTGACGGCATCTATTCCTTTGTAAATTGGAGCTTAAGGAACTGGCGGCATGATTTGGAAGGAATATCATCCATGACCCGTGCTGGTTTAAAGAGCCTGTGATCTATAATCATAGAGTTCAGTCTATATTCATGTGTTGGAAATTCCAATTATGGCCTAGCTGTGGCTTCTTGAAGTAACGTATGTAAAACTCTCAATGGAACAGCGTAAAGTTTTGTACGAATATGATGTGGACCTAATTGTCTGTTGACGTAAGGTAAAAGTGAATCAAACGTGACATAATTTATACTTGGTCTTTTATATGAACGATGTCCATGACAGCGTTTCTGTCTTTGAGTATTGGGAAAGAGTCCCATCACATTCACGTTACTAGTCAAATTTCCTACATCATATACATTACCATTGCATCCATATGGAAATATAGTGCCCAGGGTCCTGATCCTGTGATCTTCTCGTTGTCTACGAAAGTTGGATTGTTTGTGTGATGGTAATCCCCCCCCCCCCCAAATCCTTAACCCATAAACAATGACTGGTCAGGTAAATCAATCTGCTTGTAAAGAAGTTGGGTACCACCATTATTTATTTGAAATCTGTGCCTCGATATTCTTTTATTAAGTTACCCCTTCGTTTCTTCCACATATGTTACACTCAATAGCGAATACAATGTATAATAAAATACCTCTAAATTGTACGAGTTATACATTTGTCATCGTCAGCATGTTCATTATCTGCTATTTATCAGCATTATTTATCTGTATATTTGAGCGAGTAGTGCTACTGTCTATCAAATATATAGAGATTGTTCAACAGTCAATTTTCTCTGGGAGTAAATGAAAATTGGGTGTTCTTAAAGCGACATTGTGAATCATTAATAAAGTAGAAAACTTACACGTACACCTTTGCATAGGTACTTTCCCGTTGTTGAACAGTTTACAAATCTGCAGGAACTATTGGAGCATTCCTGACATTCCACGACTTCCTGATATTTCGTATGTAATTCTGAAAGTAAATGAATGCCAAATTAACTAATAAATATTCATTCATCGTTCCATACAGTATTCAGAAGAAATGGCACAATACTTTATCGAGATATATGTGCAGCCATGTAATTTTTTCGAAGTCTGTTCATATGTTGCAAACTAGAAATCTAAGAAATACTTTGAAACAAAACAATGACATTAAAGCATAATAGGTTTCACTAAAATATTTTTGAACAAACAAATCAGGTGGCAATGTGTTTGTCTCTTAGCTCTATGATGTGAATGATTAGTTTAAAAGATGAACAATAAAAACACAATTTCGAATGTCAACATTTCGTGCTAATATACAGTATCAGGGCCTGAAAAGCTATGACCTTCACCAGAAATTTTCAAATGTAATAAATTTTATACAATTAAAATACTAAGCACATAAAACCACCAAGAATGTCATACATACTCACCTTTATAAGAACTGCTATCATAAATTTGATTTGCTATTCCAAGCCTTGTTTGTTCAGCCATCGTTTTAGTGAATAAATGACATCCTTGAGTTATTTTTTCCATATGGAAATTCCCAAGTAGATACGAAAGTGACCGAGAGATTTTACAGTTTTTCATTCCCTGCCTCAAACTGGATTCTGAACTTCGATTACCTAATCACAAATCAAAGAAATAATCATGTAGCCTTAAATAATTCATAGAAAGCAAGACAACGACATAAATTCATTTCCTTTTCCGAGGAAGTAGTGATTCAGATGGCCTAAGCGGATTTCCAATGAGGGATTTATTCACCAAACGAAGCAAGACCTAATTACCAAGATCACCCCAAGCAGGAAATGGAGTTTGGTTGAACACACCCTGCACAGAGGACCCAACAACATCTCACACCACACATTGGATTCGAACCCACAAGGGAAAGGGGACGACCATCACCTGGAGAAGAACTCTACAGGCAGAGTGCAGGTGACATAACATGGGGTGAAGCCAAGAGAACAGCCCAAGACAGAAAACGAACGGAACTAAGTAAGTAATACATATAACTGTAAACCAATATAAAGCCAAAAATATGAGACTTATTTTTGAAGTAGTTGCACTGCGCGGGTATGTTAAAGCAGGTCATATACAATGTATCCATGTAAACTGCACAATCTATAAAATCTGTCCTACACTGAGGGAGGGAGCTACTAAGTTTTAAAACTATTTTTGTGTTTACATAAGAACATTTTGCATCATACCAACATGTCAAATATGTGGTTCCGTATGACGTAATTACATGACTGTGTTAATAGATCATGTACCACAAGAAGATAATTCTGAGGAAAAGCATCAAATCGGACTCTAGAATTTTAGATATTCTAAACTATTTCCAAGGTAACACACAAGGAAATTGCAATATGGATATATTTTATTTAAAAACGGAAACAAACATCAACAAACAATTTAATTTGAATACTCACTTTAAAAGAGCGCTATCCATTTTTATATCATCATTTATGTAAGAACACTTAAGAATTTCTAAACAAAGATTATGAACATATGAACTGTCATTCTTAAGGTTTCAACATTAAATATGTCCGGTTAGAATTGCAGAATACCTTTCAAACATCATTTTAAAATCAGCAGGTGCCCCTCAAAAGGTCTTAAACTTACAAGTGCCACAAAATCTATATCAAGGATGTTCAGAGAAAACATATTAAAAATAGGGACGTCACCCAAGCCTGTCAATTAAAAGGATGCTATACGCAGGGAACATATACCTAGTAATGTGATCCGAAGCTTCACGTTTGATCTGATGATCTGCGCCTGCCAACTCGATCAAGTTACTGTAGTAATAACAAATTTATCATATATCCTCTTATGTATTTTAAATCCACGTTTATAAGATATTTTATGTTCGCAGTTTTGTTTGTGACGCGGTTGATATTTCCAATAAAAACGTTGCGTTGATGCATTGTGACGTCACCATTTTCTGAGGATTCTGTTACGGAATCCGAAAACCCGTGTCGTGATACGGAAAATCGGATCACATTATGTGAAATCAACCGAACAAAAAAACCGAAATATTGATGGTTATATAATAAAACAGCATTATCAAACATACGGAACGTTGACGCACTTCATAACCCTCCGGTCCAGCTCATTCCACAAATGCTCGATTTGGGACAAATCTGGACTGTGTGGTAGCCAGTGAAGAACTGGGACATTGCTTTGAGTCAGAGAGAAACGACATACCCTAGCATCATGCGGGTCTTGCGTTCTTCTGCTGCAACGTAAGGTTCCATTGATGGATAAGAGTAAGGGCATGTGATTGATTGAATATTGTTTAACGTCCCCCTCTACAATGTTTCACTCGTATGGAGACGTCACCACTGCCGGTGAAGGGCTGCAAAATTTAGGCCTTTGACCATTGAGCAGGGAGAGATCTTTATCGTGTCACACTTGCTGTGACACAGGACCTCGGTTTTTCCAGTCTCATCCCAAGGACCTCCCCATTTAGTGGCCTCTTACGACAAGCAAGGGGGTACTGAGGACATATATTCTAACCCGGATCCACACGGGACTGGAAGGGCATGTGGTTTCAAGACTTGATCAGATATGTTATTGCTGTAAGATTGCCATGGATAAGCACGAGATGTGTTTTCACTCCTTGAGATATCCCCACCCATACCATAACAGACCCTCCTCCGAATCAGTAGTTTTCCGTTATGCAAACGTCAGAATATCGCTCACCACGACGTGGATAGACGCATTGTCATCCATCTGACCTTGAAAGCGTGAGGCGAGACTCGTTAGTGAACAACACACGTCTTTAATAGGTCAAACAAACCGATTAGGTGAATGTGCAAGAAGCCACTGCATTCGACATTGAGTTCGCCTTTGCGAAAATGGTAGAACTCCCGCAACCGATTTCTGACCTTTGTTGGACACACTGCCAACCATGAGTGCCGACAACTTCGCGTGCCGTCCATGTCGTCGTCTGAAATCGATTACGGACTATGAGAGACGTATGCCTCTATTTTGACGTCGCAATGAAAGGTGGAGATAACGAACAGTGATCAATCTCATAAATCCCATAAGCAATATAAATAAGATAGTTGGGCAAACACGGAACCCTGGACACACCAGAGGTGGGATCAGGTGCCTAGGAGGAATATGCATCCACTGTCGACCGGTAACGCGCGGGCGTCCGCTCCTGTGACGGTGAACCAGTCTCCTGTAGTTATGAAACGCACAACTAAGCGGGATATTGTTGTCTCATGTACACCATATTATGAGGCTACACGACGTTGCAAATACCTCAGCGTTATCAGAGCAATGCCCCTGCCCCAATCGACTTCATTTAATAGCTGCATTTTTCTCTACAATCGCTTCGAAACGAAATGTTGTGTAGCTGATCTGTACTGTTCCAATCTTCGGTTTTTAATGATTTACCAACAGATATAGTGCAGAAGTATCCCATATGCACGTTTTCGTGAAATTATTTTCTGAAATGCATGCAGCGTCGAGTGGGGTTGCGGCCAGCTGAATCATTAATGAAGAACATTTTCACAGTGTACGGAGGGAGCTCAGTGTCTAATTTAATTGCATTTCGTCCACGTGTCTAAAAGTTATATTACAAAAACCGAACTCTAAATATATACATCAACTTCCCATATCTATGTAGCAATATTCAAGAGCTTGTTTTGCCTATGCCCACTTTTTAAATCTAGCCAGGCTACTGACAAACAAGTTGATGGTATGGGGGTTTCAACAGTCTTGCTTAAGGTCGGTATTTCGCAAATTCGATGGTCGTCATAACGATCTAGTTTGCCAATATACAACCTATCATTGGGTCTTGCGTGTTTCATACCGATTTTAAGTCGTTCTTGCCACATTGATTTTGAATATGGACTACCCCCTTCACCTGATCAAGACAGGTCTCACGGTGGATGTGACCGGTCGACAGGGGATGCTTACTCCTCCTAGGCATCTGATCCCACATCTGGTTTGTCCAGGGGTCCTTGTTTACCGAACTCTTTTGTATTCCTTGTGGGAGTTATGAGATTGATCGCTGTTCGTTATCTTAACCCTTCATTGCTTCGCCGATTTTGTCTCAGCAAAGATCTCCATGATTTGCCTTTCCGTACTCGAGTGATGACATCATAAATGACCTTTCCTTAAAATGGTCTGGATTTGACCAATAATTCTCTGAAATAAATCCATTCACAATCCAGCTTTAAAATACTATGAACACTTGAATATATATAACTTCAGAATTTTAGCATTCTGGAAAAAACAGTTTCTGGACAGACCAGAGAGCTACAGATCTGCACCTATAAAGTGTCGATTTACAACACAATTCTAACCATTTAGAGACCGCGGCAGTGGTCTAGAGGTACAGCGCTCGCCCTGCAAGCGGAAGGTCGGGGTTCGAACCCTGGCCGCGACAGACCTTAGTGGTTAAAACAGGTAGTGACAGTTCCATCACCAAACGCTCGGCATCAGCCATGAATGTCACGGGTCCTCGGAGATGACCTTAAAACGGATGTCCCGTGTTACAGCAGGTGTGGCACGCTAAGGAATCCTCACTGCTCAATGGTCGTAAGTGCCGAGCATAGGCCTAAATTGGGAGCCCATCACCGGTCTTGGTGACGTCAACATATGAATGAAAAATTCTCGAGAGGGACGTTAAACAAGATACTAGCAATCATTTAAGATCAATTCTATGTAAAAATCAAAGAAATCAGATAGGGTCTGGCCACTCAATGTCACAGATTTCTTTGATTTTCACAGTATTAACTTTACTTGCACCATCTTACATAATTTCAACCCCACCACCGAATTTCTACCATCCGTTGCCATGGAAACCGACAGCAGTCTATGAGGGCTAATTGAACTGCAAAATTCAGCCCGTTTTGCCCATGTTTTGTCCTTGTGGTATATAAAAAATTGAAAAAGACGACTAATTTTCTCCATAAATCTCGATTTCCCATAAAATTCCCTCCTTATTTATGATACCTATATCCACCTATGGTAAAGAGTGTGTTACTGACCGCTGTACCAATGTATTATAATTTGGCACTTTGCCAAAAAGTGATTTTTTGTTGGATTTCATTGATGAATTTAGATAATTTGGAAAATACATACAGCATAATCAACTGTCATCAAAGGATGTCCATATCAAAGACTCTTAATATATATAAAAAGCTTAATGGTGAAACGTAGTGCAATTGATCTGTAGTAACATGAAAACTGTACATTTGGGCATTTTGCCAAAATGGGATTTTTTGTTGGATTTCGTTGATGAATTTAGATAATTTGGAAAATACATACAGTATAATCAACTGTCATCAAAGGATGTCCATATCAAAGACTCTTAATATATATAAAAAGATTAATGGTGAAACGTAGTGCAATAGATCTATTGTAGCACGAAAACTGTAGATTTGGGCAGTTTGCCAAAACGGGATTTTTTGTTGGATTTCGTTGATGAATTTAGATAATTTGGAAAATACATACAGCATAATCAACTGTCATCAAAGGATGTCCATATCAAAGACTCTTGATGTATATAAAAAGATTAATGGTGAAACATAGTGCAATAGATCTATTGTAGCAGAAAACTGTAGATTTGGGTATTTTGCCAAAACGGGATTTTTTGTTGGATTTCGTTGATGAATTTAGATAATTTGGAAAATACATACAGCATAATCAACTGTCATCAAAGGGTGTCCATATCAAAGACTCCTAATTTATATAAAAAGATTAATGGTGAAATGTAGTACAAATGATCTATTGTAGTGCGAAAACTGTAGATTTGGGCATTTTGCCAAAAATTCATACTAATGACAAATAATACAACCTACACCATTTTCAGTTAAAATGAACAATATGAGCAATTGATATTTAAAGAATAAACATGGAGAAGTCTAACATATTATTAAAAATTAGTTAGAGTGATTAAAAAAAACCATGTAAACATAAACTGTAATCCAGTAGGACCCCCCCCCCCCCTCCCCAAACACCAAGTAGATTTTGCAATCATTTCCATAAACGAGCTATATTACATGTACTGTATTGTCATGTAAACTATTATCAATAACTATAAAAAGTCTTCTCAAGATATTGGGTAGATACCAATAAATTGTTCATTGTACTGCCTTGTATTTGTTGACCTTTGACCTGGAAATCATTAGGGTCATCTACTATTCATAACCAACCAACATATGAAATATCATAATTGAACAACAGGCCCAAGATATTGGGGGGACACCATTGCATAGAGTACTAGCTACATTGCACCTAGTCATTTTTAATTGATTGATTTATTGATATTTTCCGCCACACTCAACAATTTTTCAGTTTTCTGATGGTGCCCAGTGTTTATTGGTGAAAGTGAGAACCCAGATAAAATGTACCTGGGAAGAGACCACCAACCTTCCGAAAGTAAATTGGGAAACTTTCTCACTTAATACCAGCGCGAGCGGGATTCGAACCCGCGCCGACTGAGGCCGTGTCATTTTGAACGCTATGCTCCAACCACTCGGTCACGGAGGCCCCTGCCATTTTTAATCTTTTGACCTGAAAATCAATGGGGGTCATATACTACCAGTGACCAACCCCTGTATGAAATATCACTATCAATCAAAGGGTTCTGAAGAAACTGGTCAGACATCAATTGTACAGAGTATTGTATTGCACCTGGTGAACTTTGGACCAGAAAATCGATAGGTGTCATTTTCTACTGCAGAAACTGCATGAAACTTTAAATGTATTGAAGTTTGTTCAGTGTTACTGTAATCTATGTTGACATACCATTAATTAGTAAATTTATAATATTAACACAGAACAACTAATTTTTGCAAAGTTGTTTATTCAACAAACATGGATCACAATGTTATCCAAACAACACAATCATCTTTTTAAAAAAATCATTATAATAGTGATTTTCCTTCAACTGTTCAGTAATGAATCCTTATTCAGTAGGCTCACATAAGACACTTGCAGGTTAATTTTGCAATGTTTTAGTTACATTAGTCTTCTGACACCAAAACTTGATCTTAACTAAGTCATGGTGTTTCCTTAGAAGAACAGTTTACTGAATCAGGATGGACTTGTGTCGTGAGGTGTGTTCATTGACTGTAAAACTCGCAGTTTTTTTTCCATTCTCAAGAGCTCTTCTTTGTCTTCTATATCACATAAGAGTCATGGAATGCATCTTCTGCTCTTCAAGTTCTAAAAAATGTGTTGAACAAATATTGAAAAGTTCATCTTATTTTTCACATTTTCATACAGTACACACCTAATTCAATTTGATTAAACTAAATTTACATGTACAAGATCATTCCTGATGCTAGAATAGTAATTTTACCACTTAATTAATTACTTAGTTGATAGATTATCATGCCTGCCCCGTGACCCGCCCCTCAAAAATCATCTGTGAAATAACATAGATTTATATATCTGGCATTAAATTATGCACTTCTGTTGACAAAAACTCGTTTGTCATCAATATATTTCTCAGAAAATAAGAATTAAAAAATTGAAATCTTCCCACAGTCTGCCCCATACTTTTTGGTGACCCAGGATGATAATCTTACTAATTAAGTTGAATTGGCCTAAAGGATGTTATGTTTTGATACAGTTTGTATACATGTGTTTATGCTGTATTGAAGAACTATTAATAATGTTAATACTCATAAATTAACAAGATGTCCACAAACCTTATTGGTTACCTGAGTATTAATCAAATTTCAAAAAATTCAAAGTATCACTATAGCTCTAAGGGCTATGAAATCCATGTTATACACTATAAGACTCTTTTGGACCCACATTCACAACCCTGTGTTTTCGAAATTCGTAATTTTGGTACCCCTTTCTGTTTTTCCTTCATAAGCATTCAGCTTTATTTAAGGTAGTTCCACCCTCCTGTGACGTCATAAGATTTTGCGGAGTCAATGATTTAATAAGATTTATGCATACCATGAACATAAATTGTGTTCGAGTCTTTCTCAATAGTTATTGTAAAAAATCTTGTATAACCATAAAATATTTCAAACGTATATGAATAATCAATAAGCTACATTTTTCACAATGCTATACGAGTTATTTCCCCCTGATTACAGGGAGCGCGCATCACATTACTGTCATTCGATGGTGTCAAGTAAGGAATAAATAGAAAATTTGCAATTTCTGATTGCAATCAATTGCCAGTTAAGGAATTTTTCTAAGAATTAAGTGTAATGGCTTGAAAACAGTATAACTGAACAAAATGTCTTAGTCACTGATTACATGTATGTGGCCCATGTGTGTTTTTCTTGCAAGCAATGTATGGTCATGATGTAACAAAGTATGTAAATATTAACTAGTCCTCAATTTCTTTAGATCAGATTCATGATGTCCTTAGTATATCAGCAATTCTTCATTATCAATTTCTATCAATATTTTCAACAACCAAACACAACAAAACATGCAATAAGATATGCCTAATACACATGTACAATAAACGCATACATGTACATTATCAATTTATCGTTTCACAATGAACAACACTACTTGTTGCTAAATGTACACCAGATGCCAATAAACAAAGCATGTTAATTATCTTGAATTGGCATCTCTAGTGTAAAATTTTTGTTAAAATTTAATTGTTAAGAATTTTCAGGCATTATTATGAAGTCACCCCCCCCCCCCCCTTATCACATGTATGCTTTCATTGTGCTCTTAATTCTAGGTGTCTGTTGTTTTAAAAACAGACTACTACTGAAATCCTCAGTATTAATTGCATAATTTGGACACAAATAAATGTCAAATACACTTATACCCCCCCTCCCCAACTCTACAATTTAACGAAGTGTATATCTGAAAAAGTTTTCTCCATAAAATTGAAGAAATCAAACCCTGGTTCTAAAACAAAATTCTCAATTTTGGTATAGAGCATTTTTAAAAGTACCGTCAATCCAGAGTCCTTAGATTTACAATCTATGTTAATTCCCCCCATGTCCCAAAGATGCTTAAAAGAAATTTGAAAAGAATTGAAAGGGTGGTTATCAAGAAAAAATATTAATGTTCAATTAACGTCTTATGATGACTGACGCACACAAATAGCAACATGTAGGTCACTTGAGTGATTCTCAACATTGACCTAATTAGAATTAATCATTTTTACAAATGATACTGAGCTCATACACATGTGTACATATATATGTGCGTCATTGACAACAAAACAACTAGTCTTTTTGAGTATGCTAATTAAGTGAAGTAATAATTTTTTTTTAGGAAGTTGTGATGAAAACGTTTCAAGTCATCATGTTGCATAAAAAATGGATGATCTCCTGTGATTATTCTAGAGAATTCAGTTTCCATGCAGGCTCTATAACCAAGAAACTAAACCCAATGTACCACATTCCCCACATCTATTAATTTGTTTTAGGATTTATAATACTGGGATTCAAATTTGAATTTCAAATTATGTATTCAATGTGTATGTATTAATGCTGAATATTTACCTCCTCAAAGTCAGCAACTTGGTCAACTCCATCTTTAAGTGATTTGCACAGTATGATGCTCATACAGCTGAAACACAGAAAAGCACACATTAATTACATAAAATAGTGGTCATGTACTTTGGCCAAAATATGTGATTATTGGATGAAAAAGTAAGAATTTAAAAGTATTTGAATATTTACAATTTACATTTAATATTTTTTGATTTACTTCAGTTGACAGGACCTACATGTATTAAAATTTGAGGGCCCAGTTACAGGACCCAATTCAAAATCATCAATTTTTCATAATTTAATTTTTCCAAATCAAGTGTCCTAAAGTTCATAATTACAGATATGAGAAAACTTTAAATCATAATAGTATTTGTGTGATTTCTTCTGTAGATTAGAACCATCACATATTAGTGGGGGTTACCACAGGTAAACAAACTTGAAAGTAGCCTGGCTCACCAATATATATATGATTTTAACAATCTTTATCTAGAATGCACACAGGCATTCACATGTTTGTTTTTATTGTAAACTTGACAGTCAGAGAGAGAGAGAGAGAGAGAGAGAGAGAGAGAGAGAGAGAGAGGAGTCATCACTTAGTATTACATAAATTAAGCCTAGTCCTTTTGAAAATTTCAACATGAAACATGATTTTAAAAGTATTCCCCAATTTTTACAGATCCTGAACTATGTGTAAATGTGATAGGAAACTCCCTGAGTGAATGTTAGGTTGGGGACATACTTAACTAGTATTCTATATTGTACACCCATGCAGTAAATGACAGGACTACTTACAATGTTCAGTCTACATGTATACCACTATAGCTGACTAGCCTGGCTGGCAGTATAAAATAAATTGGGGTTCTCATATGTTTACTAAAAGCCAAATTTTCTGATACATTTTATTCAGCCTTTACTTTAGAATTTGGATTCTAAATCAAATAGAATACTTACGTCAATACAAGTTCCAACACGACAACAGGCAGGGCTTTTTCATATTTTCTATGAATATGTCTGTCAGCCTTCTGTTTCCTTGGTAATTTTTTTAGTCGGATGTGATGCAATAAAGCGTTAAATTCCACAACATTTACTTTTTCTACGAATACGTAGACGATATTGGATGCTAGAGTCCGGTGACTATGGCAAAGATCAAACGGATTTGTATTCCATGAAATAAACCGGAATCCTTTAGCACAATTGAAGATAAAGATCGTGGTAGTGAATTAAGTGAACAAAGAGCATCTGATATTGATAAACTTCTGAAGAACAAATTGAATAAAAACTCAATTTCCACCTCCTGCCATACTGAAAACAAATGAAGGCTGTTCATATCTCCAATACAAGAGAGTGTTACAAAGGGCAATAACTCTTTCTGGTGTATTTTGGTTTGTGCACCAGAGGAAACCACTGGTTTATGTGTTTACCTTTGGTTTCTCCACAAATGTGTTTTTGTACTTTTTTAAAGTAAGATTCAATACATTTTACTAGCATGTGAGTTTACACCAAATGACTGGGCAAATATATTTTATCCCTCTCTAAAAAATTACATATATCAAACCCTTATACATCATAAAAATAATTATTTCTATTGTTTCCAAGGATTAAATAAATACAAAAAAAATTCTAAAAGCTAGAACCTAGCTCAAAATAATTTTTACAATTGTTGTTTTTATAAACAATAGGTTTAATTTTTGATTATTCAAAATATAACATACATGTGCATATCTTGTCCAGCTGTTGTTAGAGGATCGGTTTCCATGGCAACCGTTGCTAAGTCAAACCTTTGCATGTCCTTTTTGTTTTATATCTATCATAATATTGTTACACACAAAGTTTCATAAAAATCTGTGACATACCGTGGCCACTGAATTTTGATAGTTACATAGAATCAGTCTTAATTCTTATATACCTGTATTTTGAGACATCTCAAACATTTAATGTCGAAAAATTCTTAACATATCTTTCCATCACACCTGTGTTTTATCAATATCACCAAACATTCATTAAATCCTATTAGAAATGAAGATCCCGACCCCAACAAGCTTCCAAATGTATATGAATGACAACGGATGCATCCGAAACCTTATTGAGCATCTTCAAACTAAACACAATATTAATGTGAGTTTAATGGATGTATGAATATATGTTTTGACACAGGTATAGTAGACATATTTACTCTATTTTAAAGTTCATTATCGCAAAGGTACCGTTTCCCTGGCAATCCTTGTGGTCTAGTAACTTGCAGTTATCAACGTATAGGTATTTGGAATCGCCTCCACATTGGATTCCTACACAAGTACTGTTTTGTTCTGAAGTTACAATTCCGTTTTCAAATGGAGTGTCTGTACAAAAAAAGATAAAATTGAAAGAAAAAAACCCACGATAAACTTTCAGTGCTTAGAGTAAAGCGTAGTCCAAAAGGTAACGGATAGGCATAGTGACCAGAAATGTTAATATATTTAACGAAAAAGGGAACAAGGTTGATATTCCGTCGTTTTGTTTTCAAACCGAATTCTTTGTTGAATCGTAGATGATAAAAAGGTGAAGATAACGAACAGTGATTAATATACAATGTATGTTCTAAAGGAAACAAAATCGATAACAGGGAAACACGGACTAGAAACACCAGAAGTGGGGGCAGGTGCGTAGGAGTAAGCACCTCTTGACCTGTCACATCCGACATGAGCTTTATATCTTAAGGAGGTACCCTACATCATCATAATGGCTGACTTCCTTTTAAAATATGGATGAAATACATGTATACATATCAGCAATATTGTCTATCCATTAAAAAATTCTCGACTACCTGAGTAGCTCAGTACGTTAGCACGACGACTGCTGAACTGTAGATTGCTTGTGCGAGTCCAGCAGGCGTTTAAATTTTTCTCAGATTGCTTCCAACTAAAACTGCATTTTTTGGCTAAATAAGTAACTTTGGAAGTTTTCAGTTTCAAAGTATATTGTGCATATCCACCACTTTTCATCCATATCGAATTTCTACTAAGAAAATTACCTGATTTATACATGTTGAAAGCAGATGGTCCACCACATGTATTGAAAAGAAACATGTTCATTTTCGTTTTTTGGGTACAGTTATAGCTACAGTTCTCCGGAGGCAAGGGTATTGTATCACTAGGATGGTCTACACAAATACACGTAGTCATCTGCAAAAAGGATGCGGTTGATGAATAATGCCTTCATTCGTTTACTACGAATTGAGCAATAAAAAATATTGGATTCAATTGATTCTCGGCAATCTGCACGACAGTTTCAGTAACTGGCATATTGATCTGAATTTGTTTCGTCAGTTTGTCAAACTGATACAGAATTTATAAGTCATAGATACAAAGATGCAGACATGTTGAAAATTTCTTCGAACTGAATAAGGTTTCCATTTAGAATAGCAATCGATGTTTAGATAAGAATACCTGAATACCAAATGTAGATATATTCTTTGATGTACACAATTCTTGACATTCTCCAAGGGATGAAACATTCCGCTTCATTTCGTATGAAATATTCTCATCGTAGCACCCTTAAAAGTTAGTGACCGAAATGTGAATATGCTATTCCCTTTGCAATGCAAGTGAAATTACAAATAGAATTAAAAAATAAAAGAATACACTTCCCATTTCAAGGGAGGGATAAAGGTAATACCGGTGACTTAAGAAAAACCGTATTTATGATTGGTAATTCCACGCCAGCCACCATGAGTCAACAAGTCCATGAAGATTCCTTTGTATCTTCTTATTTGATGAATAAAGTACGGGAAATTAGCTGATGAAATTTATTCCAATTTCCATTTTTTATATTAAAACCTAGTTTGTATGTATACCTGTAAGTACCGTATCACAGTTAATATTTTGCATGAAAAATGTACAGTAACTGTTCTACTACAAATGCGTGTATTCGATTTTATTCAATGTATTTGAAATTTTCTGAACATCTCCATTTCATATTTATCATAAATTGATTAAGAAATAAACATAAGGTGTACTCACTTTATACGAGGTACACTAAGTTAAATCATCGTAAATAAATCGCGAAACAGTCCATACAAGAGTGTAAACTTACTTTACAGTTGTATATCAGATAAAACGAGACGACATTTCTTTTATTCCTTGTGATTTAATTCATATTTTTCCCCCATGTATTTTGATGAATAATGCTAAAGAAACAATTATATGGATTATACGGGGCAATATTGCAGCTCCTACAAAAGGGAACTACGAAACGCATTGTGACGTCAGTGTTAGGACGTCACTTGGCGTAAATTAACAATAACTTGGTTTAAATTAAACGAAGCATTCAATTTATCTTTTACAAATCAAATGAAAATATTCATTAATGGATTATTAATTGGAATATCTTTAAAATATCTTATGCATAAGTACGTTTCTCGGATTATTAAATTCACCTAATATTTTTATCCATGAAGACAATCTTTTATGATAAGCAGTCCATTGATAAAATCCATCTGTTGATTCTGATGGATTGATGGGTAACTTTCCACCCTGATTTTGACAATTTTTTTGAGCTTCAAACCAGGTTCCATTGAAAAATCCTCTACAGCCCTCTGTAATTAATTTTAAAAGCATTTTCACTACATGTACATATTATTAATTATGATCAATATTATCTACATGTTATGTTTGATTTCGATGATACTTAACTTTTATAGACGTATCTTTACGTCTTGCAGTGATAACACTCTCGTGAGAAATTTTTTTTGCATATCTGTACACCATATTGAAGACAATTGTTCTTTGCGAATTCTATGTATATGTAAAATAGTAAACGTATAGTTCCATACCTATAAACATCATTATAATGAATAAACTTCTCAGCCATCCGGTCATTTTGTTTTCTCAGTATGTATACAACCTGTGAAGAAATGTCTATGATCATTTTTGTTAAAGAGCAGTGAAACCGACTATAAATAGAAGCTGTTTTTAAATATGCTTCATAAATCTATGGACGTTTAAAATTTTTAAGATAAAATAGACGAAAATGGAAACAATACGTATGATTTAAAAGTCGTAATATCACCAAACTCCATCTGTTAGAGTAATTTCATAAGAATTATCACACACCATGCTGATATCATATTCTTATAAAAAGTATCCTATCCCCTGGGGGTCTGGGTAAGAATAGATCCTTAGTACCCCTCGCTTGTCGTAAGAGGCGACTAAATGGGGCAATCCTTCGGATGAGACCCCCCAAAACTGAGGTCTCGTGTCACAGCAGGTGTGGCACGATAAAGATCTATCCCTGTTCAAAGGCCGTAAGCGCCGAGCATAGGCCTAAATTTTGTAGCCCTTCAACGGTAGTGGTGACGTATCCATATGAGTGAAAGATTCTCAAGAGGGACGTTAAACAACATAAAATGAATCAATCAATCAATCAATCAATTCGTTCTTATTCAAGGATGAATTCTTATCATCAGTCAAATAAATCAAATGATATGCACAATAGTCTTCAAAGTAAGAGGGTACAGTGAATTTACATGCTATGCTGAACTTACTAATCCGTGGGCCATTTTAATTGCCCTATTCCTAATGGGGAAAAATTTAGAAAAAAATATTTTCACTTTCTTATAAATGATGTTCCAAAAGATATGATAACATTTGAAGTTGTTTGTTTGTTTTCGGCTGATTTCCGCCACACTCAACAACTGGGAAAACTTTCTCACTTACTGGCGCAAGAGGGATTCGAACCCGCACCGACCAGAGGTGAGAGGTCGTCTGATTATGAGCTCAATGCTCTAATCACTCGGTCACGGAGCCCCCTCCTCCCCTATGTATTCGAAGTAACCTCTAGAAAGACGCACTTTCATCAACTCCTTTGACATATGTCTCGTCTGATAGTTGAATAAATGCAATTTTATAGCATCAAAGTGCTGCAAGAAAACGCGTCACTTATTTGGAATTTGGGATTCACAAAATTACATTATGATTTTAATAAAATTACCTTCCAATCAAAAAGTAGTTATGCTCATTTTAAAACTACATTACCAAACCCAATTTCCGGTTATTGTTATGAGAATTTCCCAAAAGAAAACCAAGTCACCAAGCAGCAAATTTTAAGGATAGTGAAGAAATTTGGGAAAACAGGATATATTCAGGACAGTAGACAGAGCAATTTAAACAGTCAAAATGTCTGTTAGAAATCGAGGGACGTCTCAACAGTGCAAAGGGTCATAAAGAAACACCGCAGAGGCATATTAGGAATTGTTTAAGGATGTGAGAAACAATACCAGTGTACCATGTAGTAGATCGAGTGTTCACGGAATTTTAAGATTTTATTTGCATATCGAATAACTGCAAGATCTAGATGAGGGAACAAAATGCATGTGTCATGGCATTTGGTTTTCCTATGCAGCCTCTCTCTAACTTGAAGGGATACAATACAAGAGGAATTTTTGATCTTGAGTTAGGGAAAACCAAATCTTTTTCTTGGCCATGGAAATCTTGGGCCTTCATGAGTTCTAAAGGGATAATTGAACCTTTTTGCATTCAAGATGGATTTATTGGTTCTGCTACATGACAGACCTAAATCGTTAAAACAGGTAATGACAGTTCCATCACCAAACGCTCGGCATTAGGTGTAAATGTTACGGGTCATCGGGGATGACATTGAAAACGGATGTCCCGTGTCACAGTAGGTGTGACACGCTAAAGAACCATCACTACTCAATGACCATAAATGTCATGCATAGGCCTAAATTTGAAGTCATGCACCGGTATTGGTGGCGTTTCCATATGAGTGAACAATTCTCGAGAGGGACGTTAAACACGATACAATCGATCAACCAATGTGATTTCAAGGTTCTTTGGTATGTAAGGACGGTGACCTTGAAATGACCTTGATACAAATCACGAACCTTGTCGCCCACTTATCTGTATGTCAAAAGAATTTAATGCATTTGTTGCATACAGAATATAACTTGTGCAATAAATTTGAGATGAATACATCCTTTCATTTCAAGCAATATACCCATTGGATGTGGAAATTCAAAGATCATTACTCCCAGACGGTTGTCTTAGCATTTTATAGCCCCAGTCATAATTCAATGTGACGACTTTTACTGTTAAATACTCAACCCAGCTCCATATTATCTGACAGAAAATATGCCATTAACGCTAACATTTATATAATGTTCGCTAGATGTTAACAGGAAGTGAAACCTAAGTTAAACTTCCGTGCAACTGGTTCAAGATTTAGAGTATTCCACGCCTCAAATGCGAAAAATTATGAACCGTGGCGTTTATATTCGTCATATGGAAAAACTCGATCACAAGAAAAATGATGTGTTCTTCAAGTATTAATGGAAAATGGAAAGCCGTGAATAAAATGTAAATATTTTACTGACGTTTTTCAAAGCGATTGTTAGGTCATTCTTGGCATATAGACTGATTTTGCCTACGGATTACTTTGTGTATTTTAATCAAGACACAGGGTTCATGGAGGGTGTGACCGATCGACAGGGGATGCTTACTCATCCTAGGCACACGATACCACCTCTGGTAATATCTAGGGGTCCGTGTTTGCCCAACTCTCCATTTTGTATTCCTTATCGGAGTAATGAGATTGATCACTGTGTGTTATCTTCACCTTTCATATACAATTTATTTATATCTTCAATTTTTAATATTCGATTCCTCATGTTAGCAATCTTTGAGTTATATTTCGTTCTTAATGCATGGTAAAAATGCATTTTTATGTATATAAGTACATCAGATTACCTTCCTGGTTCAGTGAAAGTAGACGAGAATGCATGCAGCGATAAAAGAATAGATCAGGGAGATAAACAATTATGTACATACAGTTTCTTAAAAGGGCATCTTCATCAAACGTACACCTAACAACACCTTTGTCACATTATGAACTGGGAGGGGGTGGGGGTGGGGTAATGCTTCTCTCAGCAATGAGGAAAACATTTTCTCTCTCTAATCAACACATTTATTCAAACAAAGAAATCAATTTAATGTATGATCTAGCAATGTAGGTCAAACGAATATTAATATTTAAAATGTTGCTAGATGACATCTCCAATATTGAGCACTCCCTAGCATATTCGTTTTTAAATTTGATTTCATAATCATCATACACATTATGAAATACAGGGGATGCTTACTCCTCCTAGGCACCTGATCCCACCTCTGGTGTGTCCAGGGGTCCGAGTTTGCCCAACTATCAATTTTGTATTGTTTATAGGAGTTATGAGATTGATCACTGTTCGTTATCTTCACCTTTCATACACGTATTTATGTCATTACTATCGGGAGAGTGTCATGATATGCATGTATTGATGTCATTACTATCGGGAGAGTGTCATGAAATACATGTATCGATGTCATTACTATCGGGAGAGTGTCATGAAATACATGTATCGGTGTCATTACTATCGGGAGAGTGTCATGAAATACATGTATCGATGTCATTACTATCGGGAGAGTGTCATGAAATACATGTATCGATGTCATTACTATCGGGAGAGTGTCATGAAATACACGTATCGATGTCATTACTATCGGGAGAGTGTCATGAAATACATGTATCGATGTCATTACTATCGGGAGAGTGTCATGAAATACATGTATCGGTGTCATTACTATCGGGAGAGTGTCATGAAATACATGTATCGATGTCATTACTATCGGGAGAGTGTCATGAAATACATGTATCGATGTCATTACTATCGGGAGAGTGTCATGAAATACATGTATCGATGTCATTACTATCGGGAGAGTGTCATGAAATACATGTATCGATGTCATTACTATCGGGAGAGTGTCATGAAATACATGTATCGATGTCATTACTATCAGGAAAGTGTCATGAAATACATGTATCTGTCATTACCATCGGGAGAGTTTTGAACTTGGGCCCGATCCCTTTGTAATTTTAATTTGTATTGCAATGAATACGTTCAAACCAAACCAAACCAAACCAACGCCATATTCAGCAGATAAAATCAATTTCAAGAATTTTTTAAATGATTTACACTGATGGAATTCCTTGAAATACGAGCTTAATGAAATTGAATATGAAAGCAGACTTACTGTAGTGGAATAGTTCTCCGATGTATTTACCACGTCTTTGTTTCCGATCGAGAGAGAATTTCCCCCTCGTTAATTCATGGGAAGTTCATGCTATAGTTAGAATTATCACAGTTCTGGATGACATCCCCTAAAATAACTATTTTAGGTACATGTAAGTACTTGACTATCACGAAATCCGAGAATCAAGGAAACATGGTTTCCCGTCTGATATGCGAGAAAATTATCTTAGTTTGTATGAGGAAAAAACAAAGATTTTCCAACGTATCATACTCAGTGTTTGGAATCACGGGCACTTATATCGCTTGGGGGCCTAATTACTATATAAGAGTACTCTTATATAGCTATTATCCTTGGACGAATTTGGCTCCACTTGTTTGGCACGCTGTTTTTGGCTATATTTAGATTTAAAACTTCATAGTTATTTCGGATTTCAAACATTTCGGTTGAGCATCACTGAAGAGACATTATTTGTCGAAATGCGCATCTGGTGCATCAAACTTGGTACCGTATAAGTTTTACATTATGACCCCTGGGTCGAGGCCTCTGCTGGTGGACTGTTAGTCCCCGAGGGTCTCTACAGCCCAGTAGTTAAGTACTTCGTTACTAGCTTGAAAATACGGATGTATATTTAATTGCTGTTATAAAATTTAGAAATTCATTTCAAAATTAAGGATTATCTCCCTCATGCATAGCTCTTATCCTTGGACGAATTTGGCTCCACTTGTTTGGCATGCTGTTTTTGGCTATATTTAGATCTAAAACTTCATAGTTATTTCGGATTTCAAACATTTCGGTTGAGCATCACTGAAGAGACATTATTTGTCGAAATGCGCATCTGGTGCATCAAAATTGGTACCGTATAAGTTTTACATAGTAATATAAGTGCCTGTGTTTGAAACTCACTGTAAAATTAGACATGCAGGGCTAACTGATTGTAAAAGTTATCAGCCCTGCCAAAGACCTACTAGCCTTGAGGAAATAACTGTCATTTCTAAAATTACTTTTCTTACTGTCTAATAATTAAGGACAATTCTTCAAATTTTGATACACTATGAAATATGCATCAATGAATTAAAATCGATGAAAAAATATACGTTCACCAACTTTTATTTTCGGCGGGGGTGCTTCAAAGTTAGGCAGTGAAAGATGCATGATTTTAAATAAGATAGTGGGAAAATTCCCCTGTACAATATAAAAGTATGGCAGCAAGAAAATATTTATCTTAAAAATCAGAAAAAAATATAGGTCGTCAGCATAGACTTTTCGGGGGAACCTGTTAAGGGGATTTGTGACCAATGTTCAAAGAAAGGAAAAAGATTCTTTACTTGCATTGTGGTTCCATACTTTTCTTTTATACTGAATAATATGGATTTGGAAGAAGGTTTATCATTTTGATATATATAAGTGTTAAATCATCTTATGACATTCCAACAGTGGTATCAAAATATATGATGTGTAAACTGTCACAGATATAAAGTATAGATATAGAGTATAGATATTGGAGCTTTAAACAACAGCTTTATGATATATCTAGTGTGCACATGTTTTTCCTTCTTTTCAATTTCATAATCTTTAACCTTTTATAACAACAAAAGGGTGTAGATTTTCTTTCATTTTGTTGTACATATGTACGGCAGTTTGATTCGTTTCACATGTACGGCTTTATGCACAGAAGCGAGAAAAAAACCCAAAAAACACTATTATATATGTGACAAGGACTCAGCTCACATGACTTCGATTCCAATCATACATTTAATTTGAAAAAAAGTTCTTTGGCTTGTTACAAATTCATTACCGGTAAGGTAATATATTTGATTCATTTAAATTTTATTAAGCGAATTTTTTTTTAAAACACGTCAAGTTGGGCGGCTATACCATTGATTGGTGGCGCCTAGTTTTTATTGGTGGAAGAGAGAACCCAGATACAATGTACCTGGGAAGAGACCACCGACCTTCCGCAAGTAAACTGGGAAACTTTCTCACTTACCGGCGCGAGTGGGATTCGAACCCGCGCTGACCTGAAGTGAGAGGCCATGTGATTTTGAGTGCGATGCTCTAACCACTCGGCCGCGGAGGCCCCAATGTCTATACCAAGACATTTGTTTGCCTGTGGTAAAATTTATGCGCCTCGGGCGGTCAGGCGCACGGTTATTTCACACACTGACACACTGTTCTTACAAGAAACAGCTCACCGGGCTTATTAAAACCTTACAAACATACAATCTTACCAAATATATAACTACATGGCTTGACAATGTAAATGGATTCCTCCCCGATAAGTTATCCTGGAAAAATGATATCCAGAAATACTGTATCATTGTATCACCAAGACCAGCGGCGATTGAAGATGAACAGTCCGGATTTTCATTTATTCAGACAAATATTTTCAGCCATAAAACCTGCGACAATTTGGAAATTAGGTAACATTGAACTTTGCAAATTCATATGCAAAATATACACATATATGCATGTAGCTGATCTTGTTCATTTGCGTCATTTATGTGGTAACTCGTTCACGAATGTTTTCTGTCATTCGTCGTGTTCATATCCAAGTACCGCCAACATACGAGAAGAGTGGTGGAACGCCATCGTTAATGGCTTCAATGTAGAACTGTGTGTAGAACTCTGTGGACTCTCGGAATTTGAATGGTAGCTTGTTCCTCTTGGTGGCCAAATATCTACACCTTTTAATCAGATGGATGCCACATCATTCCGTCTGCTGAACTTTAAGTTGGTGCGCATACTAATGTACACGATTACTGTCTAGAAGTATAACGCGGGAAATGTAAATAAGGCAGTCAGAGACAGTACTTTTTGACATCATAACAGCATAATGCAATGAAAGTATGAGCAAATTTGTCTGCTTATTGAAAAGGTTTGTGGTACTTTCCAAACAATTCAATAATATCTATTTTTTCCACGATTTTTTTTCTATCGATGAAACACTGTAGTCTTGTAGTCTTATGTGTTTATTCATAGAATCTCACGAACTCGTACATCTATTTAGTCATATTACTGTTTTCGTTTGGTCTATAATCATTTATTAAGAGCTATGACGATAATAATTATACAGATTACAAACTGAACACCAGTCTTATATTTTTGGCAAACCAAATATAAAACTCGAATAGCTGTTGTAACAACTAATGAATCGATTATTCGGAACTCCTTGTGTGGCTTCCTACAAAGTAAAACAACGACAGCTGGGAAATCAGATAGTTGAACAAAATTGCAGCTCCCACACGGCTCATATAACTTTCAGTGCACGGAGTTTAGCCAATTTTGTCTTTTTTCTTTCACATATGATACCTGAACGCATTACCTTTAGAACCTTGCCTCGAGGACGGACCTGCTCGCCCACGTTTTGCCCAGTGTAAAATTTTGGAAAGGAAATTACATATCATCTGTATTATAAGTCAATATATGTAGCTATTTTTAGCTCTAAAACTTCATAGTTATTTCGGATTTCAAACATTTCGGTTGAGCATCACTGAAGAGACATTATTTGTCGAAATGCGCATCTGGTGCATCAAAATTGGTACCGTATAAGTTTCACATACATACAGCGTTAAGGTGTTATATGTAAACAACGGATTCCGACGAAAATGAAACTTTTGGTATTCTGATAAACCTGTGAAACACAAAATGTTCTCTGCATTCATGCGAGATATCTGCAAAAAAGCCCACTCCTTGAGGACGACTGTCACAACAGCGATAAGTGACGCAATATTGACGTTAAGAACATAACTATAAATGTACATGTCAGATCATAAGTGTGAGGAATCCCCTAAATGTTGCTGCTGGCACTCTAGCAAAATGCTGAGCCATTTAATAATCATTGTCTTTTAATTGGAATACGTCAATGTTACAGTCAGTGCATGGGTATTATTCGATGATTTTTCAATATCATCACTGCTTTGCTATAAATACATAGCGATACCTGATTATCATTTTTTAACCAACTATGCGATTTTCAATACACTACCGATTGTTCCCGTTATCTGTTGAATTACGTATCATGATTCCATTAATACAATGTATTACCGAGGCTATGTCAGGCATCTAATATACAAATGTATATATGGAGGGATGGAGGGTCCAAACCCACCACGGCTAGGTTGCCGCCCTAATTGTAGCTCTGTCAACCTATATTATCATCTTAGAAAAAAAGACTAACACAGATCCACAGCTTCATGATTAGTTACTCCTAGTTGTTAAACACGAGTCGGTGCTCTGTACTGAATTTCTCAAATCAGCTGTCCTTTCACTTCGATCCAACCTGTCTATTGAAATTCACAAGTAGAAACGAATATAACTCTCGTTTTCAATCAATAAATGCCAACTGAATTACATATTTGACTCTTTGGCCCTGGCTCACTTTGCGTCTAGGGCATTGCCTCGATCATAGTGTATGGCGGATGGTTAGTGTCATAGTCTAAAATAGCCCGTTTGTCTTTAATACATGTGTAAGTAATCAACGATCGAAGCTAGTGTTGCGTATTGACGCGACGAACTGGCTTCAATGATTACACCTGTGAGTCACGTGTTTGCTTTTTGTCAGCTGAAAAATGATGGGGATTACCGAAAGTGCTCTGGAAAAATGGCACTGGCATTACGGAAATATCAAGTTTTCACTCCATATTCGTTTTAAGAATACCCTGTGAATTCTGTTGTTTTTTTTCGAACCACAGATGGCGTGTTATTAAGCTCTGCTACCGACTATAGCCAGCCCGCGCAAAGCTCTAGTGACAAAGCGCGCGCAAAAGTCCTAACTGGAGGGGCGCCTTCCTCTAGAAAGTATTTGTCACCAATCGCAGAAGTCCATTATCAAAACAGCTGAATATCTGTCACCAATCCCAGAAGTCCATTATCAGAACTGCTGAAGCAGTGATGGGTCTAAATTAGGAGTTGAAGGGTGAATTTAGTATGCACGCACATTGTGATGAATATCAACCGCTTATACGATGACAGAGAAATTAATTATTGTACAAACCCATACTGTGAACTACGCTTATGCGTGGAGTCCACGTTATCTCCAGAAAAGTTTCAACGAATTGTTTTAACTGACTGTCGTTCATTCAGAAACGTAGAAGGCGGAGTCTAGACATCACCTAATCGCTCAGCCAGAATTGCTGTCTTTATTTCAAAGAGAGAGATGCACTTACCATCGTTTCATTTTTAAGGGAGGAGGAGGGCAGTCGGAAGAAAAATTGGCTCTTCTCACTCAACTCTAAAAAAAATCTTGACATGGAAAAAAAATAAAAGAGGACGGAAAAAAACCCATCACACAGTAATCGAGGTATTTAACACGATCTTCAAAATTCAAAATTCTAGTTCGTTGAGGGGGGGGGGGGTCAATTAGAATTCTCTGCTGTGTATGCCTGAACAATTGTTTTTTCAGTCATCAAGGTTTTAAATCGTGCGGAATGGAGTGGGAAGTAAACTTTTACTATTAATTCTCATGCATCGCTTAATAGTTTCTATGGGCCTCAGTGCCCGAGTGGTTTGAGCATCGCGCTCAAAATCACACGGCCTCTCACCTCTCGACGGCGCGGGTTCGACTCCCACTCGCGCCGGTAAGTGCGAAAGTTTCCCAGTTTAGTTGCGGGAGGTCGGTGGTCTCTTCCTAGGTACATTGTATTTTGGGTTCTCTCTTCCACCTATAAAACCTGGGCCCAACAAGATAACTGAAAAATTGTTGAGTGTGGCGGAAAACATCAATCAATCAATTCTCGACATGATTTATCAATCAATCAATTCTCGACATGATTTGTAAGCTTACATTCCTCTCATTCACCACTGTTAAACAATAGAGAGGAGGGGTGGGGGGGTGTCATTCACCCAATGTATATTTTACTTGCATCATTACAAAACAGAACAAACTTGCATCTATACATGTAATTGCTAATTTCAAAGTTTGGAAAATGATTTGGTGAAATCTTCTTTTAGTTATTTTTTTAATCCGATCTGTATGTTCTGATTCTATCCCTGGAGGGGGCTATATACGTGGATTTCAAAGTAGATAAAAATGATTACATGCATTGCATACATGAAAAAAGGAGGAGGCAAACATAGAAATATACTAGCGGAAAAAAGAAACTGTGCATCATAAAATTTAGTATAATTTTTCTATATCTATTGTTAATATTTATAAAATCTAAACAATCGATAAAGGTGATGTTTTTTTAACAATATCGGATAGTACCCGACTCAGATGCACGAACTTTTTCATGCTTAGTGAACACATGTTGTTTATTGAAGTGTTCTTACGCACGAGGTTTACTGGCCAATACTGTTTGGAGTAAGAAGTGTAAAAGGTTTCTTTGGACGTTAAGGAAAGCACTTTAGTTTTGACAAAATTTACCCTTCTGTCATGCCACGACCCAGCGAAAACCAACGTAATCGTTCTATTGGGATGCTTCAAGCTGGAATGGCACAAAATATCGTAGCATGACACTTTGGAGTTCATCTGAAAACCATCCAGTTATTATGGAGACATTTCTAACAATCTGGTAACACTCAGGATTGACCACTTTCTGGGTGTCCTCGTGTGACGTCGCGTCGACGGGACAACCACATTAGACTTTTGCACCTGAGAAATCTTTTCCAGACAGCAGGTTTGACTGCTCGTAGCATTCCTGGACTTCAACCAATCAGTCCAAGAACTGTGCGTAATTGTCTGCGCGAGCACAACATCAGACCAAGACGTCCAGCGGTGCGCCCAATACTGCTTCAACGTCATCGTATCGCTAGACTAACGTGGTGCAGACGACATCTGCGATTCAGAATACAGGACTGGGCCAATATTTTGTTTACTGATGAATCCAGATTTCATTTAGATAGCAGTGACGGCCGTTGTAGAGTGTATCGTCGCGTTAGGGAGCAGTACCGGGACGCTTGTGTTGTGCAACGTCGATGATTTGGTGGAGATAGCGTTATTGTGTGGGGTGGAATAACAGCACGTGGAAGGACCCCTCTGTAAATTGTCAATGGAAATCTCACCGGCGTACTCTATCAAGACGAAATTATTCAGCACCATGTGATACCCTTCATACAGAGACAGCAAAATCACGTCACTCTGCAGCAAGACAACGCAAAGGCCACATGTTGCTGGTGTGGTCAGGGACTTTTTTGTTCAACAGATTGTCGATGTCTTGCCTTGGCCTGCTGTTCCCCCGATTTATCGCCGATCGAGCACGTCTGTGATGAAATGGAACGACGTCTTCGCCGTTTACCAAAGCAGCCAGTGACATTGGCTTATATAGGCCAGGCTTTAACCAACATCTGGAACAACATCCCTCAAGCATTTCTGAACACTTTAGTGACATCAATGAGGCGCCGTTGTCAAGCATGCGTGAATGCAAATGGTGGTCACGCACGTTATTAGCTTTGTAAACTCAAGTTCGAATACCAGTGTCTTTCGAGTGTGCTGAAATTGACGTTATTCGACGTTAACATTAATGGATTATGAAATGTAACGAATACATTTGTTAACAGTATAAACAAAATAAAATTTGTTCATTGTTATTTTTTATTATTTTTTCATATATTAAATAATGCAGTTTCCTTTTTCCGCTAGTATATAATTACTATTATGTGAATGATGACATGTATATTCAATTATTGCATGTTAAATTACTATGCTTCATTGCTACATGGGGATTATTAGATGAATTTTCAGGATAAGCACCGCCTTGCCATAGAGTTAATTGCTAGAATCGACCGAAACTGAAAGTAAATTGCCAGACATGAATTCTGACGGACTGTTCCGAGATTCGTTGAAGGCGCCAAGTTCAAATATTCAGCCCAGCCGAATCTCAGCCGAGATTACATGTTTTCATTTAATTTGATCGTTAGTTCCTTCTAATCTAAAGCACTGAAATTATCTTAAAATGAATTGCTTCCAAAAACTGTCTGCAAAGAAATTGTCCCTCTCTTATATGCATGCAAAAAGTGTTTTGACCTTTGTAGTTTTATTGCTTAAATTCCTCACAATTGAGTAAAGCCATTCTCACACACTATCTATTACGGAAAATGAGCAAATTCAACATGCGATGATAAGTGTACATAAAATTATATCAATAAATGTAACGCATTGAACGGTACATTGAACTTAGTATATATAACCCCAATAGTCTTAAAATGTCCACAAACACTTCCACAAAGTTTCAGTAATAACATACTTCTACGGATTTAATCTCCCTAATAAAGTTTCGTATAGAAGAGGAACATACTTTGATTCCAAGAATGTTATAAAATTCATTGATGAACAACTTTAGTTAATCGCAAAGCAAATACATTTGATTATGAGTATCGCATGATACAGCCACTCATACAACTTCCGTAATCGAACAAATAAGAGAAAACGATTGCTGAAACTTTGTCGAGGCCTCTGCAGAATTGGTAGAAACATTAAAGAGTTGCTATGCCTGGTCATTTACAAATATAATTTTATGTGCATGCATCACAGCTTGGTAAACGTGACACATCAATAAACATTACACGAAAAGAGATGTGCTCGGGTAACGTTGATATCCGTGTATAACGAGATGATTAAGTACAAAAATGTCTTAAATCTGCGATGCTGTGAAGGTTTTATCGTAAGGACTCTCTTCATTATTAGGTAACATTTTGTTGTATCCATATTCTGAATCTAAATTGTTCCCTCCGGTTTTATCATACATGTTTTCTGTTTCCTGGTCATACTTCCGTCTGGTTACGTCATAATCGGATGAATCTCCGACGTGCACATGCAGGGCGTGGTGATATGTGTCATCTGTTTCTTTCTGTCTCGATTTTGTCTCTCGGAGATGATCGTAATCTCCTTCCTCTGCGTCATTATAGGGGCTGCTGCATTCCCCATTATTCTCGTCTGCTACTCCATGATTTGGATATGATGATGCAAGATCAAAATAACCATCCCTTTCTGAAAGATCGTGACTTTCAGTATATTCTGCATTTTTGTTTTCAGTTCGTTTTGTTTCTACATTTTTGCACACTTTGTTTCCAGCATTATTAGAGGTATTGGGATATTTATCCCTGGTTTCATTATTTGTATGGTGTCGTTTCCTTCTGAAAGTTTAGAAAAATCAAAATTGAAAAATATCAGGTGATTTCATTTCATTTTACAATGAATATCTTTCATCATGGACTTGCTTATTGAACACCTCGCGAACTTTTATTTCAATGAACACGGAAAAAAATCTCGCATTTTAGAATGAATTATATTCAGCATAACAGACGCTAGTAAAGGTATGTTTAAATCTAATTGGATTTTGTTGAAACTGTCAATACTTGTTTTAAAGATACTGAATGATAATATACATATTTACCTTATATAGATAAACAACAATACACCTCCTATGATTCCAACAATAGTAATTGTGATTATTGGTGCTATGATACTTCCAAGTGATTCATCTAAAACAGTAAAGTGTTGTTATATGCCGTGGTCACAAGAAGAATCAAATTCGTATCAAGCCTACGTTGATTAAGAAATGTTCGCATTTTCGTGTATATGTTGCAGAATAACCTCCGAGGTCGAGAAATGTTGTTTTGAAATATAAAAGCCGATGTTTTTATATTTCGAACAACATGTCAAGACCGAGGAGGTTATCCTGTGTCATTTTACTAAGAAATACTTTACCTACAATGTATATAGCTACGAATTAAGTCACTTCGTGACGTCATGGCAGTTTCCGAAACAAACTAAACCTACATGATTTTGCTAACCAAAAAAAAAAAGTATACTAGATCAATTTGAAAATATATTTCAAGTATTTAGTTGTTGACTGAATATACATGTAAATCAACTGCTTTGAAAATTGAATGAATTGCAAGAAAATTGCATATGCGTGGGAGAGTTAACTTGTATGTGAAAGGTGAAGATAACGAACAGTGATCAATCTCATAACTCCCAAAAGCAATACAAAATAGATAGTTGGGCAAACCTGGACCCTTGGATACACCAGAGGTGGGATCAGGTGCCTAGGAGGAGTAAGCATCCCCTGTCGACCGGCCACACCCGCCGTGAGCCCTATATCCTGATCTGTGCATCGAAATGTTTTACATATATATCGATCTTGAGATGCGTGGATTGGTTTCTTTTGAATGACAAATGTTCTTCATTCATTTATAAATTTGTTTTGCAACATATGAAATTCTTGGATTACCGAGGGAAGTTCGGACGGGCCGAAGGCGAAACAAGGTAACATGTATGTAAAACAAATTGAGAAATTAATTCAATACGAACTAAACTTTAATGCGCATCTGTGTGAAAAGGGCACACTATTATACAAACATACAAGTCAAACTAAGGAAACTCTACTTCAGATAACTAACCAATTGCAATTAGTAAATGTGTGCTTTCCCGAGACGTATCTAAACACGTTGCTAATTTCTAAATATAAAAATTTAAACGCTAGAGTAACAAAACGCCCCCACAAATAGGTAAATGCATTAATTACCGTTTTCAGCCAAGCCTTGAGGTGAAATAGTTACTGTCAACTGTAAATAATACAAAATCGATTTACGTTTAATGGATTCTACATTGCATTTATTAACAAAATAAATGTCAACATTGGAATTTACTGATGAAATAAACTCCTTACCGTTTTACAAAATACTGTATTGTGTAATTTTTCGTAACAATTTGTGAATATACATCCATCTCTATTGCATTTTTGACACAGTAAGGCTCGGTTTTTGGATATATTGCCTGGTCCTGCAAAAAAAAAAAAAAAAAAAAAAACCAAACAAACAACATATTACAAAATGTTGATATATCGTATGTTACATTTACATTACCTAGCCCGCAACGAAATGACGAATAATCAGATTTATCAGATCATGAACTCGAAATGAAAAACACCAGTCTTCCACATCTGCTTCATACTTAGATATGTTCACGGTAAACTAACAGCTCAGCTTTCTGACAAACATGATTAATTCCACTTCTCCATCGTCAACTTCCCATATTTATGCATCAATCTTCGATCATCACCTGTATATAGTGTTTATGTATCTCAACTCATTCGATACACAAGAACTTATTCTGCATATGATCAGTTTTTAAACCGAGACAGTCTACTGACAAAAGTTGATGTTACAAGTGTTTTGATATGTAGTCTCCATTGAAGTCAGCATTTCGCAAATTCTATGGTTGTTATAAAGATATAATTTACCAATACAACTTATCTTTGATTCAAAAGCTGTCCGACGTTTTTCATATAAATTGTTAGCCCATTCTTTGACTACGGATTACTCTGTTTACCTGATTGAAAAACAGGGCTCACGGCAGGTGTGACCGGTCGACAAGGGGTGCTTCACCCTCCCACCTCTGATATATCCAGGTGTCTATGTCTACCCTACTCTTAATTTTGTATTCTTTACTGGAGTTATGAGGTTGATCAATGTTCGTTATCTTCACCTTTTTATCATGACGAGAAATACTTTTTCTTTTTAAATGTTTCACCATATTTTTTTTAAATGAATATTATATGTATAGAATTTTTATCATTTTCATACTCACCAAAATCCCTTTGGTTATTAAATATATAGTGCTTTGTAACGGAGCTCAAGTTAGGGCGTAAAAACTGCTATTTCATGTTGCACACACATGTAGTATTTACATATGACAAATTTCGATATCAGAATAGCATTGGTGTTTGCTTGCTGATGTGTAATGAAATTTATATTACTTATATTTTGCCTATTCTGTCTACTTGAAATCAAAATATGATAGATAACAGCATAAATGAAAACATGATGTAAGGATAAAAGAAGAAAATTTAATTGCGAAAGCTTTAACGTTAAGAAGATCACCTGATTTGCTTCTGTCTTCCGATTGATATTGCTCTCGCAGGACTCCTATCCAATTAGGACTTTCAAATGACATAGCTATGTTCCGACAAGCTGCTGGAGCACCTCTTATATCAACGTTTCCATAAAGATAGGCATTATTCCTAGATTTGCAGTTTTCCAATTGGCTCCTCCATCCACTATAGTTATCTCTTATAGCTAGAACATACGATTATAATACAATTAAAAATAATGATAAAATATTCATTCTATAAACTTAACATCGAACCCAATGCGTTTTATATTAGCTTTGCGCATGCACTCATCCACACGTGTTCACCACTGCATTACTGTAATGATCCTATCCAACTTTGTTGCAAGAAATCATGTATCCAGAAAGCATCGCCAAATACTTAATCAAATAAAACTCAATTAAACACAACCTGTAATTAGTATCTTCTTGTAAATACAATGTAAATGCATATTTATGATGTACAACTCGTTTGTTATAGACATAAAGAAAAATATGAACTGTGCAGTGGCAAATATTTTTCATATTTTTATCAGTAAAAGGATGTACTGTGTAATATTGTAGTGTATCACACCGATATTGTGAAATCTTTAAGGGGGGGGGGGGGCACTTTAGGATTTCATGACCGACTCACGGTCTAAGATATATAAAATGAAATAGTATATTTAGCTTTCATTCTCTAAAGGGCGTTATTACAAGTAGGAAAAAGTAGATTCCATGACCATAAAATGAGAATAGATGTAAGTTAGACATCCTTGGCCTCTTAGAATTAAGCAAATACTATACTGGCATTTTGAATCATATTGATACATGTATATGCTCTTGACATGAAATTTATCGACTTTTAATTATCAATACAGTTTAGTTACGTATCGTATAAAGCGTTCGTTTTGTGTACTAAGCGTGTGGAAAACGTACGACTTATAACATTAAATTATTGATACTGAAAGCGTTTTTGGAATCAAGTCGTAATAACATTTTGTACACTGTCCGAAGTCGCGAAATGAAGATGTCAGAAAACATCAAATGAAATTCGAAATCGTACCTTAACCAGTCCCTATAATCATATTTTCAGTTGATGTTGAATTTACGGTTAGGTATTGAAATATTTTGATTTTAAACTGAATCGGATGTTTGGACTAATAAATAAGTAAATAACCAGACCCCGAATTGAAAGTAAACCAAGCACGTTAGACTGACAAGAGTCACAAACTACAAATTGATGTTTTGCACTTTGAAAAGCCAAAAACGTTAACATTAGTATACGAGTACGACATGATTGCGGGAAATTTGCTAGGTTCATATATGTAGAGACTTATCACGTGGGTTTTGTCTGGCCAAATCATTGTGAACTCTGAAGCAATGCAAGATTTCACGTGGATTAGATCAATTTGAAACGTTTGAGTTACTGAACATAGACATTAATGGAAAAATCACAACTCAACTTTATCACTTACGGAATGAACTTCTCCACCGTCAACTTCCCATATTTATGTAGCAATATTCTATCTTTACCTGCAGATGGCAACTACATTGTATGTCTCTTAACGTATTCGACATGCGATACCATATTCTTCCTATTATCAGTTTTTATACCAAGGCTTGTAACTGATTGATGTGGAAGGGGATTCAATAATCTCATTTAAAGTATCAAAGATAGAGATGGGGAAAGACACTTGCGTGCTGAAAAATATTCAATGATAGCCATGCGTTTAGGTCTTTCTCGGAATACTGTATATACTGCAGTAAAACGTTATTTGACAAGGGATTTGTGGAAACGCCTTCAAGGTCTGGTAGGAAGAGAAAGCTTGATGCCCGAAATGGGCGACAACTTTTGCGTGTGACAAAACAGAACAGTGTGTTTCCGTGAAAAAAAAAACCCACATTACATACATGTATTCATTTAACCGGGGTAGATACTCAACTGTTTCATCAAGGACTGTTCAGCGCCGATTGTACGAAACCAACAAAAACAGAAGGGTCATTCGGAAAAAAATCAGAATCACTGCAATGAACCGGAAAAATCGTGTTTTCTGGGCTGGGGTAAAATCAATTTGGACATTGAAAGGACACTGGAATAGGGTGATATTTTCGGACGAGTGTAAAGTCGTAATTGGGGACAATCGTAGTGTTTATGTGTGGAGACATCCTGGCGAAGTTTGGTTACCACAGTGCATATGTCCTGGTGCTCAGGTCAAGGTCAGTTTGATGATTTAGGCGTGTGTAGCGTGGAATAGTGTGGGTATCTTAACTGTTGTAAATGATAATAAAAATGCTCAAAAATATATTGAGATACTGGATTCAGAACTGTGGCCCGTTGTTGCAAGGCATTTTTCTCTAAACAACCTTATTTTACAGGATGGCAATGCCCCCCATCCATCGGGCACTATGAAATACTAAGTTTCAATTACTTCATGTGACCACACGGCTGACCCCAAGAGTCAACAGTTGAAGAAATTTAAAGATACACTGTATTAATATGTTTACGCGCAAGTCTATTTTTTCTAAATGGGATTCTTGGGAAGATTTTGAAAAGTCCCTTCCTCTTCCACAAATGACCCCCCCCCCTTCAAAAAGTTACGGTATGTCAATCGAACAAACTTGATTCCACTTTACCCAAGTTTACACAAGACTGGCATACCGTCAACGAAAACCTGAATGTACATTATCTTACGTATGCTTTCAATAATTGGACACATGTATGTTTATGGTTCGTGACGGAAGTTCAAAAGATTTTCTCTAAATATCCCTTAAGAATACCATGATCCTTGTTCTGTATTGCGAAAAAATCTATTTCTACGCAATATGAAGATTCGTGTATATTGATATCATAAATTGTAATCAAGTATTAAAATATTGAGTGAATAGATTTATAAAGAGATAAACAACAACAAAAAGGGATAATTTCGACGTTAATACACATTTCGGGATGCTTCTTCTGTCCGCATACCCCCAAAATACAAGAAAGACGTTTTTTCCTTAATTGAAGGCATCTATCACAAAATCTCTGTTTGATTGATTGAGTCGTTTGATTTTTACGTCCCGTCGAAAATTTTTCACTCATAATGAGACGTCACCAGCTCTAGGGACCACAAATTTAGACCTACATGTATGCTTAGATCTCAGGGCCGTAGCAGTGAGAGTTCTTTATCGCGTCTCCGTTTTTAAGGTCATATCTGAACGACCCGTGATTCTCACATTTAAATGTCGAGCGTTTGGTGGAGGAACAATCACTACCTATGTTAACGTCTTCGGTTTAACGCGGCCATTGCACGAGTGGGGCTCGAACTCACGACCTCACGGCTACGAAGTGAACCCTTTACGACTGAGTTACCGCGACCGGTATTTTCTGTTTGAGAGAAATATCGGTCGACAGGGGTGTCTGGGTAGCGCAGAGGTAGCACTCTAGATTCTCACCGCTGCGACCCGAGTTCGATCCCCGTGATCGGCAGTGGTTGTATGTGAGAGGGTATGGCGGTCGTTCGCTCGGACACGTGGGTTTCCTCCGGGTACTCCGGTTTCCTCCCACATAAATGACCCCCTAGCGCAAACATCCGTGCATCAAAGGACCCCTTTGGAAATAAGCTATCGAGCTTTCATGGGTTATCCTTGGTATTTATCTATGTATGTTTGTCTGTATGTATGTATATACCGAATATATATTTATTTTATTTTACTTACTCCTCCTAAGCACATGATTCCACCTCTGGTATGTCAAGGGGTTCGTTTTTGTCCAACTCTATTTTGTATTGTTTATTGGAGTTATGAGATTGATCACTGTTCGTTATTTTCACCTTTTATCAAAATACCTTTAAAATGAACATAATTGAGTATTCAATTTCTGAATTTCATAGGGGAACCATCTATATATACTGATTTTAGTTGTTGAAGAAAATGCTTCACAGTGTAAGTTATTTAGATGAAAGTTGAATATAACGAACAGTGATCAATCTCATACATGTAACTCCTATAAGCATTCACCTGAATTCAAACGCATGGATATCACATTTGATGCGTTATAACCAATTGGTGAACAACAGGATTCAAAACTATTGGGAATGTAAATCACTTCGCTGTAAGTGTGAATTCAAAATAAGCGTGTTCGCTGTAAGCGTAGTTTGCTGTTAAATTAACGCGGGTTTCCATGTGTCCATGCATATATATATATATATATATATATATATATATATATATAAGCGCCCGACTTTTCTGTTACAAAAATTGACATAAACAATTGAAAATCAAATTAGCATATCTACTCACCAAGGTTTTCCCCACAAATAGCATGTAAAGCATCACTGCAATTTTCTGTTTTTAAGATTTTACTGCTATTGCCACACTCCAGGTTGAGACAATTATATTGTAATTGATCATGGAATTCCTCTTCACCTGAAAAATGTATAATAATATAGATAGAAATTATCAAATCAATTTGTGTGGTATTTCATTTTCGAAGTACAAGTAATATTAATATTTTGCATTCATTTTGCAATGACTGATTAACTGTGCTTTTTGGATTTACAAGTATTGTATAATGTGTAACTGTATCGCCTTTCATACATTAAATGGAAAAAAATTGCAGGGACAAACTAAGCATACATTCATGTTACTAATATGTTACTAAAATTAAAAAGGTGAAGTTACCAAACTGTGGTCAATGTAAAACTTATACGGTACCAATTTTGATGCACCAGATGCGCATTTCGACAAATAATGTCTCTTCAGTGATGCTCAACCGAAATGTTTGAAATCCGAAATAACGATAAACTTGCTAGAGCTATTTTAGGGAAAAACAGAGTGCCAAACAGTGAAGTCAAATTCGTCTAAGGATAAAAGCTATGCATGAGGGAGATAATCCTTAATTTTGAAATGAATTTCTAAATTTTATCACAGCAACAAATCCTACAAAGAATACAAATTCGAGAACAAGGCAAACACGAACCCCCGGAAACACCAGAGGTGGGATCAAGTGCGTCAGATGAGTAAGCAATGTTATCCGGTGTCACCCGCTGTAAGCCCTATATATTGATCAGGTAATATGTAGTCAAAACCAGTCTGCAAAAACTGTCTAACAATTGTAATTGTCAGTCACGCCCACTAACAGGTTGTCTTTACAAGGAAGATTATTATAAAGGCCATAGAAATGACAAAATGCTAACTTCAAACGAGATTTTTGAAACCCGTATGACATCAACTTCTTTATTGATAGCCTGCCTCAGTTTGAACATCGACAATAAACAGAACTTACTCTAGCGTATTCAGTCAGTTATGAGACTTAAACACCATAAGCATGTGATAATGGAGTATTAATTGCTACATAAACGTATGATCAGTTTTTAAATCGAGGCAGACTACTGACAAACAAGTTGATGGTACAGGGGTTTCAACGGTCTCGTTTAATGTAAGCATTTCGCAAATTATATGGCCGTTATAACGATCTAGTTTGCATATACAGCCTATCACTGTCAAGCCTTTCTTGTCAATAAAGATTTATATTGATTCTAATTATTCAAAATTGTTCGTTATCTCATAACTCTTAAAAGCAATACAAATTAGAGAGTTGGCCAAACACGGATCCCTGCATATAACAGAGGTGGGATCATGTGCCTCGGAAGAGAAAACATCCCCTGTCGACCGTCACACACACCGTGAACTCTATATTTTGATCAGGTAAGCGGAGTTATTCGTAGTTAAAATCAATGTGCCAAGAACGGCCTAACAATCAGCATGAAACAAGTCAGACAGCATTTGACCCACTGAAAGATTGTATTGGCAAACTAGATCGTTATAACGACCATAGAATTTGAGAAATGCTGACTTTAAACGAGACTGTTGAAAACAATGTACCATCTACCTGTTTGTGAGTAGCCTACTTCGATTTAAAAACTGACCATACGCAGAAAAACTCCTGCGCATAGAATCAGAACTTCTGCTTCATACTTAGATATTTTATTGAAAGTAGACATTAACGGCAAACTGACAACTCAACTGTATGACAAAAAGGATGATTTCAGCTTCTCCATCGTCAACTTCCCACATTTATGTAGCAATATTCCATTATCACCTGCATATGGTGTTTATATATCTCAACTGATTCGATATGCAAGAGCTTGTTCTGGGTATAGTCAGTTTTTAAATCGAGGTAAGCTACTGACAAACAAGTTGATGGTACAGGGATTTCAACAGTCTCGATTGAAGTCAGCATTTCGCAAATTCTATGGTCGTTATAACGATCTAGTTCGTCAATACAACCTCGCATTGGATCAAATGCTGTCTGACGTGTTTCATACCGATTGTTAAGCCGTTCTTGGAACACTGATTTGACTGCGGATAACTCCGTTTACCTGATCAGGATATGGGACTCACGGCGGGTGTGACCGGTCAACAGGGGATGCTTACTCCTCCTAGGCACCTGATCCCACCTCTGGTGTGTCCAGGGGTCCGTGTTTGCCCAACTATCTATTTTGTATTGCTTGTAGGAGTTATGAGATTGATCACTGTTCGTTATCTTCACCCTGCATAAATAAACACCATATACATGTGATCATGGAATATTGCTACATAAATATTGAGAGTTGACGATGTAAAAGCTGAAATCATCCCGTTTGTCATACAGTTGAATTGTTAGTTTGGTGTTAATATCTACTTTCAATAAAATATCTAACTATTAAGCAGACGTGGACGACTCTGTGGTGTCTTTTATTTCGAGTTCACATGGATATATTAGTTAAACGAGTCCTTTATGACGTCACTTTCGTCGCCATCGTCACACTTAATCCAAGAAATCATAATATCTTAAATACATCTAAACAATCCAACAATATGAAAAATGTTGTCAATTATTAACAGCCGATGTCAGGCACCATGCCTAAAATCTCCTAACTAGAGCCATTTTTCAATGAATAAGGTTAAATGCGTAAGAAAAACCAACAACACAAAAACGTAGTAACCCATCCTGCGGGATGTGCGAACACATAGAAGAGTGTAATTCCATAACTTTAAAATTCGGGAAAATATTGAAAGTCAATGCCATCATGAACTGCAAATCCGAAAATCTTATTTACTGTGCTATTTGCCCAAATTATGGAGAATACTACATAAGACAAACTTAGAAACTAAATGCGAGTGAGGGTGCATCAACAACAAATTAAAGATCCTAGTGTGCAGAAGACACCATGTAGTGAACATTTTGCAAAATGCAGGGGTGATCAATTTAAAGTGCTTTCGTTCTCCAAAATGTGGACTGAAAATGAAATAACTCGCAAAGTCAAAACTTTCTAAAACTTTTTAATCCAAGTCTGAACAGGACATAAATATATTAACAGTTCAACTACACTTTAACAATGATATTTTTACGAAATATGTGGAAATTATAGACAATAACAAACTCTACCTGTTAACGTTGTTGTGACGTCATAAAGGACTCATTTAATTGACGTCATAACAAAGACGTTGTTAAACAATGTTTGTATATTTAAACTATTTGATGAACGATGTAGACATGGAGAAAGCGCTCGCAGTAAATGTTTTTATGGAATGTGTCATTCTGATTTTGATTACCTATTTACAACAGTCCCGAATGAACTTCTAAGATATATGAAAGGTGAAGATAATGAACAGTGATCAATCCCATAACTCCTATAAACAATACAAAATAGAGAGTTGGGCAAAAACGTACCCCTGGATATACTAGAGGTGGGATCAGGTGTTATTCGAAGTTCCAAACACCGGAGATCTATATATTGTAACTGTATCGTCTGAACCTGAAATACTCGGTTGTAAAACCTTCGAAATCACATGACTGTGTTGTGATAATTTAGAATAAAACAGTGTTCCGGAGGTAACTAATAATGATAAACTAAGTGCCCAAAGTTGATTTTTGTAAATATATACATATTCTTGTTAACACTTACTTGTTGCAAAAACATTAAAAGCCGTATCTCCTCCACACTCAGTCGATAATTTATCATCAAATTTGTTGTCACAACCAAAGCTGCATAACGGTTTCGTGGAATGAGTAGTTGGAAGAACCATTAAGCAATGACAACGTCGAGACTGAAATCAAATCATTGAATGACTAGTTTATTTTCATAAATACTTTTGAAGATTTATCTCATTTTTAAACTTGAAATTTGATGAAAAGTATGTTATAATTTCTGTGAATAATTATATGGGTGTGTATTCATTTGCACTGTATATCATGTTTAAAATCAAAATACCATTTTCAGCAGATGGTCCACATTGCTATGTCCTAGAGCTCAAATCCTTATAAATATGTTTTACTAGAGGCCTCTTTGTTAATTACAACTATGTACACATCAAATAAAGTCTCACTGAATCACTGATTAATGTCGACTCTCACAAGAAAAAAAAATTTTAAAACCCGGACTATATTTTAGAGGTTTAAAGGCCTAGAGAAGAAAGAAAGAAAGAGAGGGAGATCATTGTAATTCATATATTTTATTCATCATTATCTGAAGATGCTATTATATAATCTTAAATTAAATGTTTTAACGCTTGACAAACGAGGGCAGACGGGAGCGGGTCAAAATCATGTGTCACCCGAGCGACACAGGTGACCTAAAACCACCCGTAAGTGATATAACGTTATCTCTAAACATAATTTTTGTACCGCCAGAAATCAAAGGAAGCTGTATGGGAACACTGAAAATGATGCACTTATCTCCACCATGCAAGGTGAAGATAACGAACAGCGATCAATCTCATAACTCCTATAAGCAATACAAAATGGATAGTTGGGCAAACACGGACCCCTGGACACATCAGAGGTGGGATCAGGTGCCTGGGAGGAGTTAGCATCCCCTGTTGACCGGTCACACCCGCCGTGAGCCCTATATCTTGATCAGGTAAACGGAGCTATCCGCAGTCAAAATCAGTGTGTCAAGAACGACTTAACAATCGGTATGAAACACGTCAGACAACATTTGACCCAATGCGAGGTTGTATTGACGAACTAGATCGTTATAACGACCATGGAATTTGCGAAATGCTTACTGCAATCGAGACTGTTGAAACCCCCTGTACCATCAACTTGTTTGTCATTAGCATACCTCGATTTAAAAACTGATCATACGCAGAATCATTTGTCACCTGAGTGACACAGATTACCTAAATCCACCCGTAAGTGATATAACGTTATCTCTAAACATAATTTTTTGTACCTCCAGAAATCATATGAAGCTGTATGGGAATACTGAAAATGATGCATTTATCTCCATCATAAAATGCTAGATGTTTTAAAATACTTTGATATTGATGTAGAAGATATTTATCTATTTATCTATCCATCTGTCTATCTATTAATATATACCACACCTTTACTGCAAAATACGCATATCCGTCCGATGTGCAATACTCCTGACATAATCCGGCTGATGAATTGAACATATTGAAGTGTTTGGTGTTCTTGTTAGGTATATCCTGGTCAGAGTAGCAACCTACAAAGAATGTGGTATAACACACTGTCATTTTTAAAATGACTAACTTTTGAAATACAAGATTCATTTTAAGTGATATTTGCATTCTTAATAAATATCAATAAATTTTCGAGACCAATCAATTTGATCCAGCTTGAAATCTTTTTATGATACCCCATCCAGTAGTACTCATCAGATTCTGTTTTCTGAATGGTCAAACTATCGTTTTTCTCTTGACATGTTTTCTGTGCTCCATACCAGGTGTAATCAGCTGGAATACTACGAACTGGTTTTGAAGAGAAAGTGTAAATTAAGAGTATATATTTTGGAACTCCAAAAGTACTAAGTTTTCTATGTAATATGATCACAATTCTTTGATAAACCCCACAAAAATGTTTTGTAAATTATTCAATAAAAATACCCCTTGAGAGTGACGTGCATATGACAATCAGGAAGATGTTCCTCGTGGTAAAATGTTTATTTGGCATTGTCTTTGACCTCGCATTGCATGGGCTAATCAAAGCAACAAGCATATTTGTACTTGGACAATTTTATGGTGAAACAAAATTCCTTGTAGTATTGCCCACGTATTCCTAAAATAACAAAGAAATCATTTTTTCATACAGATGAATTTGAAGCAATTACAATTCCTTTACGAAATGTCTCATTACAAAATACAGACATATCGAGGGCTCTATATACTCGGACAAAGATATTGTCACAAAACTTCACCATAATTCCTGAATCAATGATACAGACGTGAATATATCTGCGTAAAGAAACAAAAGGGGCGTATAGTGACAAGGTAAACATATTCGGCAAAACTTATACATTAATATATTAAATATTGCCAATCGTATATCATATGATTTCTATGGTCGTTATAACGATCTAATTAAGAAATACAATCTGTCGTTAGGTCCAATACTGTTTGATGCGTTTCGTACCACTGTGTTAAATTGTTCTTTACATAATGATTTTGACTATGGATCACTCCGTTTACCTTATCAGATTATAGAACTCACGGCGGGTGTGACCGGTCAACAGGGGAAGCTTACTCCTCCTAGGCACCTGATTCCACCTCTGGTATATCCAGGGGTCCGTGTTGCCCTACTCTTAATTTTGTATTCTTTATAGGAGTTATGAGACTGATCACTCTTCCTTATTTTCATTTTTGATGATAAATTCTGCTCACACATCAGCAGATACAATGTAAATATATTATACAATTCATCGTGGTCCATAGAATTAGCGGAAACACCGAAAACACCAGGTTTAGTACACAATGAATACAAATACTTGATGTTTGAATATTCACATGTACCTTAAAGCGGTATGGACACGATTGAGCTTAAATTTTTGCATTTCCATTTTTATTGTTTACAACGTTTAACTAAAGTATTTCTAATGGTCAACCAAAATTTGAATATTAGTTATTAAGTGATATACAGCACTCACAATTCTTTGTTATGTAAACAAGGCTCGTGCCATGTTTTTGTTTACATATAGATTGCTTGATAGAAAATAGCATGTTTAAAACAAAATGACATGTGCTAAACACTAGAAACTATTAAATTGTGTTCAGAATTAACTTGTAAATTGAAAATTTGCTTTAAACGAACTTTTACCAGTATATTCAACCCATGCAATCAAAAACATGACACGAACCTTGTTTACGTTACAAAGAATTGTGAGCTCTGTATCTTCCATATACCTCGACACCTGACATTCAAATTTTTGCTGATCATTAGAAATAGCATAGTAGACATTAAAAATGGAAAAATGAAATTCGAAAACATTTCGTCTCAAAACGTTTCCATGCCCCTTGAAAGATGATACTATGGCACGCCAAATTCAAAAAAATGAGCTAAACATAGTTTCACAGTTGATAAACTAGGTTTATCGATTTTAAACTATAGTTCACGGACCGTAAAATATAGTTAACGACGTTAATCTATATTTCACATCTGTAAACCATAGTTAACAAATAATTTATGTTTCACAAGGGTAAACTATAATTAACAATGAAAACAATCATTAGCGATTGCAAAACAGTTTACCTGATAAAGACGGTTTCACGATTGTAAACTACGGTTTACAAGTCTGATAAATATAGTATCACAATTTGTGAAACTATAATTAACGAATGTAAATTATAGCTTACAAATGTGAATCTGTATTTATCAGCAAAATCTATTGTTAACGTTTATTTAAAGACAGATAAACTTGGATTAGCATTTGTAAACTATAGTTTACAACCGTTAAATATAGTTTTACGGATGAAAACTATAGTTAACGAATCGTTAACTATAGTTTACAGTTCGTAAACTATAGTTTACAGTCGATAAACCTAGTTTATCAACTGTGAAACTATGTTTAGCTCATTTTTGTGAATTTGGCGTGCCATAGATACATGTTCATGAACCTTACTTAAGATCTATTGTTATCAGAACATTTTCCTTTCATATCCTGTGAAATTCAAGGTCTAAACAGCGTACTTTGTGTATCATTTATGGTAAGGAGATTTGTGAAAAATTATATAAATTTGCCCTCCCCTTTCCCCAGTAAACCTTGAAATGGCCTCCTATGCAGACCTGATTCTGGTTACGCCATTGTACTGACAGACGCAGTAACACCGGGGAATTATTGATAGACTAAGTTGTATACGTTTTAGATTAACTCAAAATAGTACATGTATCCACGCATATTGTGCGTACTATTATCTCCAATCTACCTGTCATAAGCCATGTTTGTTTTAAAAATGAGGTAAATAGTTGAACATGTCAACAAACATAAGACCTACCTGTGCTTCTTGATTTAAATTCCATTCTCGCATGGCTGGTCTCGCCGTTACACGATGCGTCACATTTACTTCCTGTTTGGCCTTTTACACACACAACGCGGGATATCCCCACAGACAGTGGTGTCACTATCAATGTAAAAGTATACTCTCCATGGGATTTTGTAAAACTACTGTACGCGACATGAGATAAAGTCAACTAGAATTCACAGTTTATGCTGAATTTTTACAGTCTTAGAACAATCGTTGATTTTATTAAAGTACACCCTATATGAACAAATCATTGCCACATTTTATAGATAAGTAAGTATTTGTTGACGGCAGCCGATTGACTCTCACCATGAAATTAACGTTGAACTAATTTATGATACTGGTAATATGGAAAAAGTAACTTTTTATGACAATGCAAGCTCTACATGATTAAAAAAGAGACATATTATAGAACCTGGCCTGGCTCTATTGGCCTGTCAAGGTGTTAAAGTTGGCCTGACCCCAATTTTGGCCTCTAATTTCGTCCCAACCGAAATTTTGGACAAGCCGCAAAAGTTGACCTGGCCTCAGATTTGACTTCTAAAATGATTTTGGTCTCAACCAAATTATGATTTTTTTTTTAGAAGTGTGATTTATTTTATTAACTTATTACTGGTTTTATTTTTTCAAAGTTGAAGTAGATATATATGTTAATGTTGTTTTGTAAATGTGCACATGTAAATGATAATGTACTACTACCAATCTGATTGATTTAATTAAATATCTATTAATAAGGTTTTTTATAGAATGATTTTTCTTTTCTATTCTTGAATTATGCACTAGTACATACCAAAAAAAAAGTATACACTACTGATGAAATGATATATTTATTAACTGTAATGCAGATAATATCAAAGTTTAATCCATCGTGAAAATATCACAAATATATATGTCTTTACTTAATTTTAATTTCCAATGATTTTATCAAAAATCAAAATAAGCACAGTAAAACGTTTGCTAGGATAAACTTAAATTACTCGTGTCAGAGTACAGACAAATGTAAGCAACCAATAAACTAAATAGGATGTCAAATTTGTATTTTTAGTGTTTTTTTTATTTTGTACTTTTCGTGGACTAGAAAGATGTTTATCTCAGCATAGTAGATTCAATAGGATAGGTAGCACAAAATGTGTTTTCGATGCATATCATATTTCTTCATTTTCTATTCTGCTGAATTAATCCAACCTAAATTTCCTTTAATTTTGTAACTAATTTTCAATCCCCTATAGAAAAAGTGACACATGCTCATGCATAGGAAACAACAGAATAATGTTTACTTTATTTATAACAACTGTAACTGTCAAATATGAGTTCCGATGCCCGTATGAGCACAAGTTGAACAGCATCACCAATTCTCTACCGTGCTTTCGTCTTGTGCTGCTTAAAAATCATGTTGGTTTCCAATTCATTATAACTGTATATCTGCAAACTTTCTTTCATAGACTCCTCATAAAAATGCTATTTTAAGATTAATAACGATATTAACTCGAAGAAATTGAAATGTAAAGGTAGTCGGAATAGAAAATCATTACCCGATTATCGTTCCTGATTTCCTGAATTTGTGACGTTATAAAAGACCACACTCTGATTTGCGAATCAAAACAAAAGCACACCCATAGACGATTTATTCGCAACTGGGAAATTTTTTGAATGAGGAACCATAGTTCGTTATACAAAGGATATCACTTTGAACTCATAATCAATGCAAATGCCAGCCACATCGACGATTTTTCATCGGAGGACGAACAAGAAGATTGATCAAGGTCCTATTTATTCCAAATCGGTTGAAATAATACTGACTGGTTAATGATAAATGTATGATAATTTCAGAGTACATTCTCTGATGACAATAAGAGAAATATAAATAGTTATTTCTTGCGCAATTTTTAACCCCATGTAGACACTCAGCATCGGGTCTTTTTCCAAAGGGGGGGGGGGTGTCAATTAAATTGAAGGTTGACTGACAAAAAAGGTGGGCACCCCCTCATCCCCCTTTGGTTTCATGTGCCCAAGTCCCACCCTGACTCAAATATATTCTATAGCCAAATCGGAATTTCCTTTGCACACATCGTCAACGCCGTATTTTGAATTTATTTTCATAGGAATTTTACAAATATCGTGTGCAGCTATTCTAGTTTAACAGGTGAATATAATAATAAATATAAATGGCTACTTGACATTCTTTTACAATAACATTTGCGACATTGGGGTCTATACATATGATGAATAATTTACTATCACCATATAACGTTTTTTGTTTTAAATTTTGTTCCTAATAAGAAAACCAACGTGCAAATTAGTGCTTCATTTCAACAACAAAAAAATCTTCCAACTCTTGCATGACTGTAAAAATTGGTTTATTTTATTTGATATAAAAACTTGTAATTTCATGATCGCTCCACTATTTGCTTTGAACATTCTTTTTTCAAACAGAAAAGAGGGTGGGGGGGGGGTCTGATAATGCACCTTTAAAGATATAAAGCTTGGACATATTCATATTCAATTTATTTACTTATATATTCAGAGAAAAAGATTCTGATCAGAAGAGCTTCATTTGACTATTTCAGGTCATATTCATATACTAAATTAATTATGAATTTCTGTACTATCGTCGCGTCATTATACAGTCAGCGTTTAGTTTTACAGGATTTTATCGTCTTCACCGTGCTTACAGTTGGTCTGTAGTCGAAAATAGTTAAAACTGCATCTGGTCCAAGATTTAATTTCATAAACCCATTAGTTTTTGCCAAAGTAGAGTGTATACGATAACAAAACTAATCCCTATCAACCCCCGTAATCGCGTAAAATGATTGTCAAACATCTTCGAGTTCTGTGTTCTAGGTGTAGATTTCACACCCAAGTCTTTCTGAACGTTTTATGGATTACTTAGACAAAAGTATATAGAAATACTAGACTTGCTACATTACAGTTTAATGCAAGCACATTGAACATTTTGACAGCTAAAACCCGCAGAGGTTAGTATAAACAAATACACATTTGCGTCAGCCTGGTCTCTTTTGACGTCATCAAGCAAGGGCGATAAGTCATCTTACTATTTTGATACTTCACACCACAGCAACATTTGACGATCTGTAGCGTTTGTTACCTTACGATTTTTTCTGAATGACTTATTTACATATATTAAGTAATTATGGAACACATTTTCGTGCAAAATATTTTTTTTTGAAAATCGTCTCCTGTGACCTTTAATATCTTCATGTGAATCTTTAGATGAAACCATACATGCTTTGATTTATTTTGATCGTCAGATCCTTCTAATTTAAAATGATAGGATCATTTCCAAATAATTCATTTTGAAATGTTTTGGCAAGCACATATATTTTCTATCTCTCTTCCCTCTATCTATCTCTTACATGTACATACACATAAGAAGTGGTGTGACTTTAATACTTCTATTATTGTAGCCCCAAAAGAAAAGCCTGCAATTTTCTAAAACCATTTTTCATTGATCATCACCATGTTAAATTTGAGATTGTATACCACAATACTAGTGAAAGAGAAGTACATATAACACCATTGTCAACTGTAAACAGGCTCACCAGCTCACAATGAAATACCCTCCTCACAATCAAGTATCCTCCTCAAAATCAAGTACCCTCCTCACAATCAAATACCCTCCTCACAATCAAGTACCCTCCTCGCAATCAAGTACCCTCCTCACAATCAAGTACCCTCCTCGCAATCAAGTACCCTACTCACAATCAAGTACCCTCCTCATAATCAAGTACCCTCCTCACAATCAAGTACCCTCCTCACAATCAAGTACCCTCCTCACAATCAAGTACTCTCCTCACAATCAAGTACAGTACCCTCCTCACAATCAAGTACAAACCCCTCCTTACAATCAAGGACAATACCTATTCACAATCAAGGACAGTACCCTCCTCACAGTCAGGTACCCTCCTCACAATCAAGTACCCTCCTCCCAATCAAGTACAGTACTCTCCTCACAATCAAGTACAGTACCCTCACCACAATCAAGTACCCTCCTCACAATCAAGTACCCTCCTCACAATCAAGTACCCTCCTCACAATCAAGTACCCTCCTCACAATCAAGTATAGTACCCTCCTCACAATCAAGTACCCTCCTCACAATCAAGTACCCTCCTCACATTCAAGGACAGTACCCTATTCACAATCAAGGACAGTACCCTCCTCACAGTCAGGTACCCTCCTCACAATCAAGTACCCTCCTCACAATCAAGTACAGTACTCTCCTCACAATCAAGTACAGTACTCTCCTCACAATCAAGTACAGTACTCTCCTCACAATCAAGTACAGTACTCTCCTCACAATCAGGTACCCTCATCACAATCAAGTACAGTACCCTCATCAGAATCAAGGACAGTACCCTCATCACAATCAAGTACAATACCCTCATCACAATCAAGTACAGTACCCTCCCCACAAGCAAGTACCCTCCTCACAAGCAAGTACCCTCCTCACAATCAAGTACCCTCTTCACAATCAAGGACAGTACCCTCATCACAATCAAGTACAGTATCCTCATCACAATCAAGGACAGTACCCTCCTCACAATCAAGTACAATACCCTCATCACAATCAAGTACAGTACCCTCCCCACAAGCAAGTACCCTCCTCACAATCAAGTACCCTCCTCACAATCAAGTACCCTCCTCACAATCAAGGACAGTACCCTCATCACAATAAGGTACAGTACCCTCCTCACAATCAAGCACCCTCCTCACAATCAAGTACAGTACCCTTCGTACAATCAAGTACCCTCCTCACAATCAAGTACCCTCCTCACAATCAAGTACCCTCCTCACAATCAATTACAGTACCCTCCTCACAATCAAGTACAGTACCTTCCTCACAATTAAATACCCTCCTCACAATCAAATACAGTACCCTCCTCACAATCAAGTACACTCCTCACAATCAAGGCCAGAACCCTCCTCACAATCAAGTACAGTATATTGTTTATTACGAGGGGAGGAGCAAGTTTACCACACCTTAATAAATGGATATGAATATATATATATATATATATATATATATATATATATATATATATATATATATAAGGTCTTCATGTATCAAATATCGAATGACACATTTTACCTAGTTCAACTTTATAAATAAAAATTCGACAGTCCTGCTATTTCTGCAAGCGTTGTTTGCATTTAGTCTGGTTTTTCTGCAAAGAACTCTTCCTTTATACTTTTACGTACATACATGTAAGAAGAAAGAACACATTTTGATTGCAAGGATATTATAAAACTTGCCGATGAATGACTTTGGATGACATTGAATGATTAGCACACGATACGACCATTGCTAGGAGTTCCGGAATAAAAAAGACAAGAGAAAATACAATTGCTGAAACTTTGACTAAAAATTTTCAGAAATGATAGAAATATCAGGGAGTTGCTGTATTTGGTAGTGTAAAAAAAGAATTTTATGTACATGTATCACTGCTTGGTAAATTCACTCTCTTCCACCGTTATAACATTACGCGAGAAGATATGTGCTTGGATAACGTTGATCTCCTTGTATAACGTCATGATTTACAGGCATAATATATTTCAATTCTGGGATGTTGTGAAGGTTTTATCGTAATGACATTCTTCATTATGAGGTAGCACTTCATTGTATCCATATTCTGAATCTAAATTGTTCCCTCCGGTTTTATCATACATGTTTTCTGTTTCCTGGTCATACTTCCGTCTGGTGACGTCATAATCGGATGAATCATTGACGTGTACAGGCAGGTCGTGGTGATACGTGCCATCTGTTTCTTTCTGTCTCGATTTTGTCTCTCGGAGATGATCACAATCTCCTTCCTCAGCGTCATTATAGGGACTACTGCAATCCCCATTATTCTCGTCTGCTACTCCATGATTTGGATATGATGATGCAAGATTTAAATAATCATACTTTTCTGAAAGATCGTGACTTTCAGTACATTCTGCATTTTTGTTTTCAGTTCGTTTTGTTTCTACATTTTTGCACACTTTTTTTCAGTATCATTAGAGGTATTGGAATATTTATCCCTGGTTTCATTATTGGTATGCTGACGTTTCCTTCTAAAATTTTAGAGAGAGAAAATCAGGTAATTTCATTTCATTTTACAATGAATCTCTTTCATCATGGACTTGACTATTGAACAACTCGTGAAGTTTTGTTTAAGTAAACACGGAAAAATCTCGCATTTTAGAATAAATTATATCCAGCATAACAGACGCTAGAAAAGGTACCGTTATGTTTAAACAGAATTGGATGTTGCTGAAACTGTCAATACGTGTTTAGAAGATACTGAATGATGATATATATATATTTACCTTATATAGATAAACAACAATACACCTCCTATGATTCCAACAATAGTTATTGTGATTGTTGGTGCTATAATACTTCCAAGTGATTCATCTGAAACAGTAAAGTGTTGTTGTATGCCCTGTTCACAAGAAAAATTCAATTTGCGTCAAACAAACGTTAATTAAGAAATGTTCGCGTTTTCGTGTATGTTGCAGGATAACCTCCGAGGTCGAGAAATGTGGTTTTGAAATATAAAACGCCTTGGCTTTTATATTTCAAATAAGATTTCGAGACGGAGGGGGTTATTCTGCAACACCCGTGAAAACAAGAGCTTTATTTTTTTATATTCTACTACAGCTCAGAAACAAACAGGCAATCGTTTGTAAACTATACAGCTACGAATAACATCACTTTGTGGCGTCATGGCAGCTTCCGAAACGGACAAGACCTACATGGGTTTTTTTCCGCAAACGAAAGGGGTGGCATGGTAGGGTATACTAGATCTATTTTGAATAACATTTCAAGTATTTAGTTTGATGTTGATGAAATATACATCTATATCTTTGAATACATAGTGCAATAAAATTAAATATGCGTGGGAGTTAACTTGTCTGTGCGTCGTCATGTTTGTGGATAGGTGTATCGATCTTAGGATGCGGACTATTGATTTATATTGAATGACAAGGATTATTCACGCATTTATAAATTTGTTTTGCAACATATATTGATTTTTACGATTATAAAATTAAATTATCATAGACTTTATTGTTCTGTTAGCAAAACAAGAAGTGTAAGTGAGATGTTTACATCAATATTCTCATAATCACTTATTAGATATGAAGGTATACCGCAGAATACTGACCGCAACATTCCTTTCATCATTGCAATGACCGTGGAAGAACGTGTATTAAGGTAGCTCATTACACTAAATTTTTATTAAATGACTCGTTAAAACACCTTTTATGAAGTATGATTTCATCATCGAAAAAGTGATAGAGACTCTGATATATTTTATACTCATCCCCAAGTAATTCACGGTTAATTGAACTCAGTTTCATTACAAGCTCTCGTGTCTACGAGAAATCAATATATGCAAGTATATTTGGTAAACATTCATTTATTATTTGGTAATGTAAAATTTAATTCATATGAAGCGTAAAGCACTTACATGTATCATTATTTTAACAATATTAAAGTGTTCATATCAAGATATCAACGATTGCCCGTATTCTTACATAAGAGCATCTATTTTTCATATAAAATAGATGCCTTTATTTTAGGAGAAATACTCGCATTAAATTCGGGTGCGGGCTATTGGGGCCCCAATAAATAAGTACAAATGTGCATCCCATCGGGATCGGCCTCCTTTCTGATGCTGACTTCAACCAGAGCAGTCGAAGAAATAATTTGAGAAGTATCTTTTTGTGATAGCCATTGTATTATGGCATCTGTTCAAAATCCCACCCACCCATCCCATATGCTATAGGGACAATTTTTAAGGTCTGGATACTGGCTTCTGTTTTTTATGTTTTTTCAGATACTCGTTCCTTGCCTTAGTATACGAGATGGTAGCTGTTTCAGGTTATGTTGTCGTGGCATATCTTTTGTGATGGAGGCGTTTGTGCACATCAAGTCAACTGATTCTATATGTATTGATGTATTGCCAGTGAATTTGAAACTGTTCTGTGCAATTGAACTGTGACTGAATTTGTGAAACTGTGACTGTTGTCAAATGATTGCTATTATCACAACTCCCATGATCCATATCTATTCACAATTGTGTTGCCAGTGAATCTGAAACTGTTCTGTGATTTGGTGAAACTTGCTGTTGAAAAAATGAGTGCTTTTATCATAATGCATTGCATAATTGAGCTAAATATTGGGTGAATTTAACATACTCTAGTTAAGTAACCATCCGCGGTTAACCCGGGGTGGTCATTTCTGAACTTGTTGATTATGTTGCATTTTGTGTTGATGTTGCTATTTGTGTGGGTTTGCCCATATGAGTTGTTATTGAATGGCATCCCACAAATTCTTGCTTTATGCCACGGCCAATACTCGCCAAATAAAGTTTAAACTGGTTTTGCTTGTCTTTTTCTCTGTATAAATAAATATACTTGGCTTAAACAGTTAAAGTTTTATGCTAATGATGTACAATCATATCCTGTATCATCAGTTGGTCATTATCTCTTGCAGAGAATTACCTCACATTACTGCAGTTAATAAAAGCAGTAGATGAAACTCGTGTCGTTGAAGTATATTATCGGACGAGCCGACATAATTGTGCACACTCATCCGCATGAAAGTACCGTTGCCGTAGCAACTCATGGTTTCTCAATTCAAATATTAATGCGCACTAGAAGACGACAACAACTGAGAATCATAACAATCAGTGAAAAATTCATTTCATTTTTGCAACAATTTAACTGAAATATGTGATCTTTTTATCAATTTAAAACTTTAAAGTACTTTACATTGAACATGTGGTTTTGAAATTTTGTTACATGTAGTTCCGAAACCCCTCTGCGATCTTATTCGGAATAAAATCCTCTACTCTGCAATATTTTTGTGCATATCATCAACACATTATTTTTTTTTTTTGACTCCGACCTACATATAGCACCATGCTGATTTACAATGACTCAATATGATGCTTACTAAATATCGATTAAAAAAAGTATCACTCCAACATTCGATAACGGAAGCACAATTGTAGTCAACCGAATTTTCGCTGTCATTTGAGCGAACGAGTCACGTGACTCAAAAGAAAGCTCGACATTTTGTTAAAATGTTTTCAAGAGACTGTTTATGTGATGGAATAACCCATAAAATCGATATTGATAAGTAGAAGAAGCATACTTTAATTGATTAATTATGAGTTTAACATTGAATTCGACTTTAAAGTATTTAAAATTGGCCGGAGAATGTCGCCTCCAACTGGAGGCGACGAATTTCCAGTTTACGTAATGGCGCCGGTTCTGACGTTTTCCTGGCATGGTAAATATTAAAATCATAAAAAAGCAATGAATACGGCATATATTTCGGACTGACGTGTTACCTTTAGAGACGTGATTCGCCAACGGGCCTTCAGCCCATCCGAGCTTCGCTCGGTGTAATTCATTGAAAACGACCACTTTTCTAGAAACACATTTATGAAAATTAAATGTTTATGCATTGTGATATTTTTCTTCATTTCAATTTGACACCTGTTCTTAACTGTACAGTTTTATTTATGTTGTGTGCGCATGTGCACGGGGATAGCGTCAGTCGCCATTTTTCTATTTGTTGATAACAGAAGTGTCCTTGTGTATTGTTTAGCAGATATTCACCGAGAAACCCCGGCGTAATCTAGTGTTGGCACGACAAAAAGACACAAGGAAGTAGCGAGTACGACTCAAGGTAACACCTTCAACGGAACAATGTCATACTTACTCTTCTGATGTTTTGTGTGTTTTGCACTGGGAGTTCCTCTGATCAGGAGAAGACAGACTTTCTAAGTAGATACGCACGAATTTGAACGTCCGGAATCATTTACCTAATTTGAATTCTTTCTTTTCACGTTACATTATTGATGTAAGAACAGGGACCAATATATAAACATTGTTTTGTCAGAATGCGTTTACATGTAATCACGTGACTCTCCATGACCAGTGTCGCATATTTTCAATTTTATGCTTCAGTAGCTCCTATATCCGGCGTTTTATTGAGTATCTCTGTATACCTTCTGCATCGAGCGTCTTACCCAAGTAAATTTCTTTAGCATTAGTGGAACCACCTTCAGTAGTTTAGTTCTGCCGTGGTATACCAGAGGCCAGCTAATTTCATTGTTCACTCTAGGGGTTATGACCTGGATAGTAGAGACGACCTTTGATGTGACCATGTATGGATTAATTTCTTTTGTTACACAGTTAGAAAATCGAAACATTCGGTCACGATTATCCGACCCTTGCCTAGACGATAAACGAGGTATATCAGTGCTGCTCCATATAATACCCGGATTATCAGATCTAATGCCATCTTGAAAGAACAATGTCTCAGTTCGAATATAGAGTACTGGCGACTGAAAGGATTCACAAATTATCCTTTCAACGTCTTGGCGGATGGCGTTCCCCATAACACATTTGTAATGCGGAAATATTTCAAATAATTAAGAAACATCATTCTGAGAAACCATGCTAGTGTTGCTTCAAAACCATGATGTCAGATGCGTCTGACTAATTAAAAGAGCTTGTTTATTAGCATACAATGTGCGAAGTACAGTGTAACACCTATGACAATCGCATGCAAAGTTTTAGAAGTTTGTGATAATGTGTTATTATCTTTGTTTTCCTTATTTATGTTTTTAAAGCAATGTTAAAAGCCCGGTGAGTATTTAGTATTTCATATATGCTATATTATCTACCTGCACACGTAACTATTGGCAAGATATACTACTGTATCACCCAAATTAGGTAGGCTGGTACAAATTATAGCAGATCCCCAAAAGTAGCCCAACATAGTATTCGTGTATTTCGTGTATTTACGTATGTCCTCTACAATTCTAGACTCCATGCCTGGACTGAGATGATATCTTTGGGTGACACATGTCGGTTAGGTAACTATAAAGACTTGATCTTTTAAGTGGCGATAACACCTGAATGACTATTACCTCTGGCTATGTCAATGTGTAGCCCTGGCTGCATGAGCGTATTACCACATATGGTGTAGCTCTGGCTACAATTAAACTAATGGTACAAATGGTACCTCTGGCTACAAATATCCATGATTCAGTAGCTCTGGCTACAAAATATCATTAATAACCAAACCTTCATCCATACATAGTTATATATTTCACATAATAGCCATTACCACATTCTAAAGTGAAAACAGAGTCATACATGTAGCAGCGCGGGCTGCTAATTGCTGATGACACATTTATTTCTCACATTATCCCCGGTGTGATATCGACTTTACCCATGTGAGATTTTTCTGTCTCACACTGCTGCGACGTCATTTGAACGTGACGTCATATTTCTTATGATTTATGTTACACGGTAAAGTAAAAATATTTTGCATTGTTATCTTTAAATTTTAATGTATGTAGCTTTCTGTCGCACAACCTTGGTTTTTTTAGTTTACACTTACAGTGTAAACCATTTTCAGGTATGCTCTTTCTGCCTATCTAATTAGTTTTTGCATCGAATTTCAAATGAGGATTTTGATAATTTAGAATTTTCTCAAAGCTCATAACTTTATGCACTAAACTATAGGTAAAATGTGAGAAAGTTTATCCTTCATTATTTACTCGTGTGGGATAGGGAAATTCCACCTCTGGAACAAGATTCGGCAAAGCCTCGTCCTAACTGCGAATCTTTTCAATTTTTCAGTTATCTGGAGGCGCCCAGTTTTTATTGGTGGAAGAAGGAACCCAGTACAATATACCTGGGAAGAGACCACCGACCTTCCGAAAGTAAACTAGGAAACTTCCTCACTTAGGGCGCGAGTGGGATTCGAACCCGCACCGACAGAGGTGAGAGGCCGTGTGATTTTGAGCGCAATGTTATAACCACTCGGCCACGGAGTGGCTACTAATGAAGGATTATGTTTGTATGAATTGCTATCATAGCCTCGGTATGTTGGCTATGATCATGAAGTCATAACTAAAAAAGTATGTCAATGGTGGAAATAATGATAATAATAATAACCTTTATTTATCCAGGATAACACAAATTAGCATATAGCTAGTTTCCATTGTGGCCCTGCATTAAAAGACATACACAAACATAACATTAACATCTAAAATTAGTATATAAACATAAATACGATATAAAAAGAAAAGGGGAAAAATATATATTATGACATTTCGTATTAAAATACTTTACATAGTCTCGTTTTTACAGATATATTTCACCCCTAAACGATGAAGGAGACCGCGAAATTAGCTAATTGAGCCTCCGGCAAACCGCTAAAAGGAGAACCATTAGCTGATGGAAAACTGCACGGCAGCCACTCTACCCTTAGTGCAAGAGACAGTATAGATATGTACACCCAACTACAATAGCTTAGAGTCAGCAAGCAGTGTTCAATTAGACAGTACTCAACATGGAGAGGAAACCAACCTACCATCAGGGTCATCATCCTAGTGGAAACCACGTCCACAGATATAACCCCTGCTCAAACGACCACACATACCTCAGCATTATTTGGGATTGCTAGACCAATAGGCCTAGGAATCGACTCAAACATTAAGGCAAATGTATTTGCTAACGAGTACATTAAACTTTCTTCATTGACAACCAAAAATAAAAAAACACCCACTGAAGAGTCCAAGTTTAAAACAGTAGAACAAAATGATCAGTTGATATTTATCAGAACAAATGGCAGTCAAAAAATCAAAACTCTGTCACAGTGGATAGAAGCATTCCTTGTGTTTGTCGATATATATTGTTGAATATTCCCCGAGGAGACAAGTCTCCCTTTAACCTACATGTATGCCCAAACCGTTCAAGGAATCTCAAAATCGTATGGCGATGAGTTAGCCATTGACTAGGAAGTAAAAAGTTAGACGGTGGCGTCAAGTCGAGCCCCGCGCTTGTCCTTGGAATCATAAAAATGTGTTAGGTAAACGTTTTTGATAGAATTTATACCTAGATGTTTATCAATAAATATTTCAGATTTCACATTTAAATTTGAGCAATAATGAGTTCAGAATAATTGTTCAAACAAAGTATCTTTTTCAAGATACATATAGTATAAAACGTAAGAGTTGATTCATTTATTTTGCACATTGCTGTATTCTCCTTCTGCTAGGTTATAGTAAGGGTTTTCTGACTCCGACTTTGTGGTATTATCCAACTCAGAAATATGGCTTTCATGCTCCAACGCAAGATAAACATTATCGATGATATTTGAATTATCCACACATGCATATTGATGTGATTCGGAATTTTCTGCTTCCAAATTTTTACTGTTTGTAGATTCATTTGTAGCATTTCCTTTGCATCTCCTTGGAATAAATAGAAAATATATTTGATATACATTGTAATAGAAAATAGCATGAAGGCTCGGATATGTACAACATCAATACGTTATATGGTGTTTGAGATAATTTGGTGACCTGAATATGTTAATGATAATATAAAAGTGTTTTGATTTAGGATTAAGTTTGAACGCTAAAACTCATAATTTCCAGAAAAATTTATTAACACTTTTGCTAATCGTTTGTACTAGTAATCTAAAATGGCTCATTTGAATTGATACTTAAGAAAACGAAAGCGGTATTCTTTTATCTTTAAGAAAAACTGAGTATTCTGAATTATATTCTCCATAATGTCAGCCAACTAGTGTGTGTATCTACACAAAAAAAAACCTTACTTTTCTCTTGAGATTTCTGTCGGTCAGATTATATTAATACATACATGATATAAATCACTGCATATAGAAAGCTTGACTTTTTGAAAAAGAAACCCCAAATTACTCTTAGACGAAACACCATTTAAAATGTTTATAAATCTTTTGTCTGACCCCATCAATAATATGCTCCATTTGTCTGGGATGGGTATAAACCTTTTGATATAGATAAAGTAGAGTACGTTCCGCTAAATCCAGTATCTTGCTATATTCAGAAGCGGGATATAATCCTTTTTCAACAAAATGAAAAGCAAAGTTAACAACTTATCAAATTACATAACAATTCGGTTCCTAATTACATTAAAGTAATTTTCCTCTCCAAATACCTATGGAAATAATTCATCATAGAATTTAAGTAATTTTGAAAAATACTGAATTCCCAAATGGGACTCGTGGTTTGGGGGTAAGAGAAGCAATCGCTTTCAACAATTAAAAACATATACATCTTCTCTAAACTGCCTTTGCATATTTAATGCGGGAAACGATATTTAAATGCAGTCCATACAACATTAAGACATAATTGGGTACTTTTAAATGTACATGTAAGACCTACACGTTTTATCTTAATTAACGATGTTCATTTTCCTTCACATGTAGATTCGATATATCCAATGAATTCAAACTGAAATACACCAAAGAGTCGTCCGTATGAAACCATATTTGAATAATTGCATTGAACATAAATGTAAATGGCAAACTAACAACTCAACTTTATTACAAACGGGATGGCTTGACTTCAAACCCTTGTAACAAGTAACATGAACTTATTTGTCGATATCGTGCCTCAATTTGAAAATCGATCATACTCACAACATGCCTTCACTTATATAATCCGCTGAGAGATATCGCACCACATACAGGTGGTAACAGAATATTTCTACATAAATAAAAAGTGACGACGGAGAGACTGGAGTTATCTTGTTTATCCAATTTCCAATTATAATATGTCCTTAGATTGAATGCTGTCTGACGTCTTTTATATTAATTAGTTCACCTCTTGATCAGGATATAGGGCTAACGGCCTGTGTGACTGGTCAAATCCTTCAATAGTGTATACAGGGATCCGTGTTTGCCCTACTCTTAATTCTGGATTCTTTACAGGATTTATGAGATTGGTCACTGTTCCTTATATTACCTTTACTCAAAATGGATGAAAGATGGAGGAAATACATTATCCTACAACAACAATAAGTTGTTGCAAGGGAGTTACACATGTAAAAATATTGGTATCAACTGAATCACAAAGTAGATGTTAACTATAAAAACAGTACCATGTATACATCCCATAAAGGACCAGAGCCACAACCCCCATATTATGGCCCTTAAAATATATAAAAATGAAAGTAAGTGTTGAATAGGAGTATTGGTGTTATAAATATGTATCAGAATCCGGGGCTTAAAAAAACATGTTAGATTTTAAAAATAGGAGCACAACTAAAGCTGTATACATACTAGAACCGGATATGGTACCGTATTTCTGTCATTTTTCACCAAAAACTGGTTATTTTGTAAAGGTTTTGTCATACTGGTTTCATCTCGCCCAAAATATTTAAAGTATTTTTATAATATACACCTTTTCAATTGACCATAAATGCAAAAATATTTTAGGGCGAGCTATGAGCACTATTTTTATTTTAAAAAAAAACGATATTCCGGATTGCTGAAAAATATTACGGTTATAATGCGCTAGTGGTGGTAAACTTGAATTTTACAGAAAATATGGCTGGTTTAAGTATCTTATGGAGAAGGAAACTACATTTTTTATTTCGTGTCATGTATATGTACATAGGTCATTTTAATTCGATGTTTATTTTTAAAGCAAGGGAAATTTCCTCTCCTAATAATAGTTTTCGGTTGCAGCTTGTTTTGCCCTTTTACTATAGATGTTCATTTTCAATACCTAGTTGTTTTCATCTTTTAAAGTCGTTCACAATACATCTTCATTGCATCGTTGCTTAAAAACTGTGTACAATTTTGGTAGTTCTACATTATTATCATAAACATTATCATTGAACGAAACGACAGTTACCGAAACTGTTAGGCCAAGTGACTGAAATGAACATGGCGCGGCGTCTTCTTTCGCTTTGGGATATCGGAAAATATTCAGGCTTCACGCAAGTATTCTTGTATGGTACTGATATCATATCGAATAATTTTTGCTCTATTTATTTTACAAAAGTGTTACTACGCAGCTTTAGACTGTCAACATTCGAAATAACTGTTTTATTTAACCTAACTTTACGTACATTGGGAGCAAGTCCTTCTTTGATTTACAGTACATCCAAGTTTCGGGCTGAATATTAGCATGACCTGGTCAGGCAAAAATGAATTCAAAATAACAGATTTAAACTACAACATGACTTACCATAGCATGCAGCATTGCCGCCAGTTAAATCCGACAGTAAATTATGTAAGCAATTCATAGATAGCGATCCACATGTTATCGATGAGACATGACGTCATCTGTTGTAAGATATTCATGACGCATTTTATGCTTCGATAGGCGGATCAAGTAACCCCCATATGAAAATACTCGATATACTGGTTTTGTTTTGTTTTGATTTCACATATGATATCGTTGTACATGTCATGAGTTTTTTTATTTTCTATTTTTATGTAACTTTACTTGTAAACAAAGACTGTGCGTTTTGTTTTTTGTTTGGGGGGTTGGGGGGGGGGGGGTAAGACAGTACAGCATTTATAAATTGTGCATGTTTGATTCCGTTGATTTTCAATTTCATGGCCTAGTTCGAAGGCCTATCAACGTATCAGTGTTCCATTGTCCAATGTAAAATTAGAAAAGGAAAAATAGTGTCGTCTTGGTTGTCAAGGAGGTGTGTCCCAATGTCAAGTTACATTTAAACAATATAAACAAATATTTTTTTCAGCGTGCTCAACAAATCAAATTGCGTGATACAAGTAAAATTAAATTATGACAGACGGACTGAATGCTATATTATATATGTTTTGCCAATTAATAAACTGGACATGTGTTGTGCCAATAAATATATCTTAATTTAATAATCCAGCCTACAATAGCATCAGGAAATTGTGCTTAAATTGTCCAATCTTCAAAACCTTAAATTGTGTACATGTGTGTGGTGGCGGTGGTGGTTTTCATCCACTCAAACTGTCCCAATCCCCCTCCCAAATTCAATTTCTTTAAGTGTGCAGTGGATAGATCGCCACATGGACCCATCCAAGTCTACTGTAAGGATGTTTTAAAATATCGGTTTCAAATGCAATTAGTTCACACACAAATATATATAGACAACATTATTTGACGATTTGCATTTTAGTTGCTTCTATTCATACACGCTATACAACAGTACTGAATCTATAACTGAGAGAGAGAGAGAGAGAGAGAGAGAGAGAGAGAGAGAGAGAGAGAGCACCAGTAATTGTATACAGGTACGGGAAGTTTAATCAAATCTTAAATGTACAATATTATTCTTATTAATTAACCATTCCACTTCATTCTGATATATTTAATTTCTCTTTTTTTCCATGTTAAATTATTCGGCTGGCGCGAGTTAGGACTGCCCCCCCCCCCCCCTCCTTTTTTTAAACCGATGTTACGTGCCTAGCTATCTAACGCCCTCTCAGTCAAAAATGAAATAAATATAAAATCTATATTACTACAACTTCATTGGATTTACTAGACTTTTTTTTACCACCGCAATACATGTTTATGCAAGCGCACAATCTAGGCATTTTAAAGAAAATTTCCATCTTCGATAGCAAAATGTGTTCAGCCCACGAAGAGCAGAATGGACCCAAAACCCATGGCAAGCGAAGATGATTTTTGCCCCCGTTTTCGGGTGTTATAACTGATATAAAAAAATAGTATGTTCTATAACTTTCATTCAGAAGACGGGTAAGTTCGTGAGTCACTGAATAAACAAAAAATTGTCCGCATTCTTATTTCAATCGCGTTGTCAACTGTACACTTTTTGATATTTCTACACTACCTGTAAACATGTAGACAGCGGATCTAAATCATCTAATATTCTTAATTACAATGAAAATTATGCATTAAAATACATGTGGTGCACTAATATAAATGTCAATCTTTTAAAATAATCGCACAAATAAACCAATGCTTTTACTTGTCATTTTATGGTCCACATTTCTTTGAGCTGATATAATTCATGCTATTTAACAAATTGAAATCAATGCCAATTTATACCATGTGATATTCGTTTGTTCATTTTCAAAGTCAAATGATCCTTCTCTTGGTGAACTCGTGCTGCTCATGCAGTGAAACAATGTGCGACTAACACGTACAGGTGTTTGTGTACGGGATGTCGAGAATTTGGGCGTTTCATAAAGGTGTGAACGTCTGCGGGGAAGTCTGCATACGGATATATATCAATATCTTGATATATCTATATACAAGAAATAATTCCGATTTACAAACATGTTGAGGTTTCTACTTAGAGATAATTAAAATCCATTTAGTGACACTGTCCACTCTATATCTGCTTCAAACATATAAACGTGGAAAGTTAATACAGAACGGACGTCATAAGTTAAGGGTAATTAAGATGAATTGTTTCGAATAACAAACTCCAACATGTAAACAATTTAAGTAAGTTATCAAATCAGTATGGTAATCCTTTAAAGATAGACAGTGAAGGTACATTTTTAAAAATTAAATTACTATTTTAAATTTACAATAATATATATCATTAAATGATATGAATATATACAAGTCGCCGTTTTATACGTTTTAATTTTCACCCACTAATATTTCGCTTAGTATTTTTTTTTATCACACGAAGGTGCACGGTGGCACAGAGGAGGCACAGATGTCAGATCTCCGTGGACTTAAATGTCTACCTCGCTCAGAAAATTAAGACTTCAGAGGTGCCGACAATTTTCAAGGTCCACCGTGTTTTATTTAAAAAAAAAATAGTTTGAAAACTCCATTTTTGTAATTAGTTACTATAATAACTCAAGTTTAATCAAAATTATACAGTTGTCTCTCTCTTTTTTTTTTTATCCTCAATTATATCAATTTTAATGGAAGTTGATACAAATAGATATATATATATGCAACTTGAAAATATCAACTCGTCTTTGAGATAGACGGTAAAACAATACTGTTTGCTGTGGTCCTTTCACTGCAAGGAATTTTAATTGTTGATCACGATTTTTCAATTACAAATGTATGTCCAATACAGCGGGGAAAAAATTGTAGTGTTATGTAGTGGGAAGGGGGGGGGGGGGCAATATATCACAAATTTAAACATCGTGATAGAAAATATACAAGTTCCTAGTATTTTAACAGTTGTGATTTACAATCAGAATAAGCCCAAAAAATATATATTAACCTATGCGTCCATTATTTGTGTATTACACTGTGATTCTCATAACGTCAACATCATGACGTTATATAGCTTTTCTGTTGAAAAACAACACAAAGTTTAAACGACTGTAAAACGAAAACTAGAAAAGATATTGTTATAAAATAAATTGTTCTATGACCTATAAATCCTAGAGCATCAACTGTGAAAGTCTCATTTATTTTGGTGAAAGGGCCAATTTTAGTACTTTGTGGCTCTGGTCCTTTAAATGAGTTTGAAGACAATGTCATTCATAAACAAAGCAAAAGGTAGCATTCAATTGAAAATTCTTAGTAGCAGATTCTTACATATCTGATAAACATTTACATTTGTAAAGTTATCCATGTTTTCAAGATTCATTTTTCAGCAATATCAAGAGGATTCAGTTGATTTATGACCATGGAATCCTGACTTCTTCATCAATTAGAATATATTTCAGTAGTTTATATTATCTTATCTTACCTAAAGTAAATGATTCCAAATGCAATCACTGCTCCAAGAACAACGATCGGAGTTACAATTGCAGCAACAATTTCCTTATTATCTAAAATCAGATGAAAGCACATTAAATTTATTCCCCCGTTTATATGTTTAAAGGAAAGGGGGGGGGGGTGGGGTTATGAATATATCACAATAGGAAAATACTTCAAAATTTGATATTAAAGAGCAAGGCAGTGATAACCTGAATTTCGATAATAATCCCCACGTAGTATTGACGTATTCTCTTAAAGAACAATCAAATTAGAACAAATGCATATCATATAAAATCCTGACCTTTAATATAATTATGAAATGTGTCAGAATTCCTAAATAGTTAAAACAAACCATTGTTGTTAGTCCCTCTTCTTGTTTCTGTTTTTTTTTCTTTCCGTTTGTTAACGACACATTGAAATCAATTAAACTGATCAGTCATTTTTAAAAAAAATCACAGCTACGTATTTTCATAGACACCAAAATGCATCAAAATTGGTACCGCATAAGTTTTACATTACGACCCATGGGTGGAGACCTCTGCAGGTGGACTGTTTGTCCCCAAGAGTCTCAACAGCCCAGTAGCTAAGTACTTCGTTACTAGCTTCAAAATACGAATGTATATTTAATTGCTGTGATAAATGTAGAAGTTCATTTCAAAATTAAGGATTATCTACTCATGCATAGCTCTGATTCTTAGACGAATTTGACTGCAGTCGTTGGTACTCTGTTTTCCTTTTAGATCTTACAAATTTATTGCTATTTCGGATTTCCTAAATTTCGACTTGAGCATCACTGAAGAGAAACCATTTTCGAAAATGCGCATCTGGTGCATCAAAATTGATACCGTATAAGTTTTACATGAAAGGTAAAAAATAAAGAACAGTGATCAATCTCATAACTCCTAAAATCAATACAAAACAGACCCCTGGACACACCAGATTATCGGTTTGAGAAGATGCATGATTCGTTTTCATCTTGAGAGTGCATGCTAAACGTACACCACGAAATTAAAGGGAGAGGAGAATAACACATTATTTCAAGAATACCATGGACATGAAATTGGAAACTCGAGTTCTTGCTAATTTCAGATGTGGGAAGACAAAAGGTTTTTATTGTTGTTGAACAAAACAGTCGCCTTAATTCAAGTAGATCCATCGCTTATATTATGGCTTCAAAACAAAGACTTTCACTTCACATCTATCGGATATGCTTGATATTCCACTTCATGACATACATATACAACTCATTTTTAATAGACCATAGTCCCCGAGGGTCCCTACAGCCCAGTAGCTAAGTACTTCGTTACTAGTTTGAAAATACGGATGTATATTTAATTACTGCTATAGAATTAAGAAATTCATTTCAAAATTAAGGATTATTTCCCTCACGCATAGCTCTTATCCTTAGACGAATTTGACTCCACTTTTTTGGCACACTGTTTTCCCCTATAATAGCTCTAAAATTTCATTGTTGTTTCGGATTTCAAACGTTTCGGTTGAGCATCACTGAAGAGACATTATTTGTCGAAATGCGCATCTGGTGCATCAAAATTGGTACCGTATAAGTTTTACATACATACAGTGCCAACCAGACCAAACCTGACACCCAAGCAGTCCCAGGAAGCAGTCCCTCGGGACTTATTTCTGGGATTGCTTGGGTGTCAGTTTGGGTCTCGTTGGTACTGTAAGATACCCTAGCGTTCAAATTTTGCTGTAATTTCATACATAAAATGAATACCTAAGAAAACATGACGATTAACGTTCTAATTTTTTAAATAAAAAATATTTATGAAAATTGTAAACGTTATTTGCTAATATTTTTTTTTGAAATCTATTGCTTGCAAGAGATTCTAGAGTAAAACTTTCACTGTGATTTGGTGCATGATATAAATATCTAATAACACATGCCTAAAAGATTCAGATATAAACCTTCTAATACTTTAGGAAAAAAATATTAATGAAAATTGAAAACGTCATTTGTTAATATTTTTTAAATCTATGGATAAAATCTTTAAAACCTTGCTTATAAATAGGATAAAAATAAACCATGACAATGTGTATTTTTGCCGTTTTTTGGTTAAATTTAATATTATATGACTTCATTAAAGACCTGAAATACGTGTCCATAAAAATCATGTCATACATAATTCTGATGTGTTAACTGGGCCCATGAAGATTGATTGAATGCTGGTCAGGAATTTATAAGAAGAAAATACATGTGTGTAGATCAATTAAATGTACATTATGTAAGTACTTTGAACGATAGATTCATCTCTCTATATATCAACATTGAATTGAATGTACATGAAATATATTGCATTCTTTTATTTTGTGCACCCGTTAATTCGGAAATACATACGTATTTAATGTGCGTTGCATTATTTCGCATTACCGCCGTGTGAACGCTATTGAATTTGGATTAATCTAATGGGCATTATTTCATTTCGCATTAAATTTAATGCGAAGTAAAATTTAATGCGCATCTGTGCTAACGGGACTGGGTTGCTAAAAACCTTGGTTAAGCTTAACCAGTGATTAAATCCCTTGTCCACCGGTTAACCTTTAGCCATTGGTTAAATTATGTTGCTCAAATGTTAACCAGTGGTTAAATTGCCTAACCAATGGTTAAATATTGACCAAAGTTAACCAATCTGCAGAGGTGGGTTAAGTCATTTAAACAGTGGTTAAACATGACTGCTTGCTTGGTTTTTGATGTAAACATGAGCTAATAACACAAGAAACGGGGAGTTTAGAGACATTCTAAACCTGATTTCACTGAAATAGAGTAAAAAGAAAGTTGAACAATTTTCTAAAGAATCAGTCAGTTACATCGCACATCTCGTAGAGCCCCAACTGTGCCGTCTCACCATGTTTTCATTGTTAGATATTGTTTGGTTTCCTACAACATTAAGAAAACATATAATTATCATGTAATTCAATGCATCTCTTTCTTTAACAACATGAATAAAATTTAAAGATTTAACAAATTCGTAAACAGGATACATAGGTGCAGTGATCGGGGTAATGGAGGGGAGGAGGTCACGGGGGAAGGGGGGGGAGTAAATTGAGCCCCTTTATTCCTAAGTTTACTGCCGCAGTGCACCAATTCCTAACCATGCTTTTATGTTTGCCCCCTCCCACCATACGCTAAAGTCAACTGTTTATTTATAGACCCATTTCAATTACCTTATTGAACTAATCAAATCATATCATTGTTTATTTTCAAAAAACAAATACAATTTTAACAAGAGGCCCAAGGGCCACATCGCTCACCTGAGTCACTTGGCTCATATTGAACGATTTTCCCTAATATATTTGTATGCAAAACTTTATTATGGCCCCATCCAAACCCCGGGGGCCATGATTTGAACAATCTTGAATCTGCATTATGTCAGGAAGCTTTCATGTAAATCTCAGCTTTTCTGGCTCAGTGGATCTTGAGAAGAAGATTTTTAAAGATTTTCCTATATATTTGTATGTACAACTTTGATCTCCTATTGTGGCCCCGTCCAACCCCAGGGGACCATGACTTAGACAAACTTAAATCTGCACTATGTCAGAAAGCTTTCATGAAAATTTCAGTTTTTCTGGCCAAGTGGTTCTTGAGAAGATTTTTAAATGACCCTACCCTATTTTTGCATTTTTGTGATTATTTCCCCTTTGAAATGGACATGGCCCTTCATTTCAACAGACCTGAAAGCCCATGACCTAAGGATGCTTTGTGGTAAGTTTGGTTGAAATTGGCACAGAGGTTCTTGAGAACAAGATGAAAATGTGAAAAGTTTATGACGACGACGCCGACGACGACGACAGACAACGGACAAATTTTAATCAGAAAAGCTCATTTGAGCCTTCGGCTCAGGTGAGCTAAAAACTACGCAATTTTTGATAAACTGGTAATTAAATTAATTTAAGCTAAATTGAGTTATTAATCAGGTACACACATATTTTGTATTGTACATAGTTATTCATTTATTTTATCAATTCTATTTATTTATCTTTAATATTTTAAAAAGAAAATTAAACATTGAAATTAGGATTTTATTTATGCGTTTAAATTAACTGAAGGCAAACAGGTAGTCTTAGTAGATTAAAAACAGGTTATACACCTGTGATCACTCAATTAGGTGTCAAAAACACAATGTGGACAGATGGCGTTGAGAACTTGAGAATTTCAAGTCGTTGTCTAAGTTAAGTAAACCTTAGAGAAATAATACATTAAAGAATGTAGCAATCATCAATATTGTCACAATCCTCACGGATAATTTTTACTTCTGTGAAAAAACAAACGCCCCCTCCTAAAAAAAAGCACAAAAAAAACCAACAACAACCCTCCAGGTACTTGTTATGAAATAGCACACATATTAGATAAGATAACTACATGTGGATGATCAAAGAGGTAGGGTACAGTAAAATAGTCTTTTTAATTTATCATGTTTATTTGGACAAAATTATCTATGGGGTCAAAAGTGGTGGAGGCGATAGTTTTCCTGAAGAATATTATTGCATATATGTTATGTCAAGTAGAAATAATTAAATGGGATTGAAGTTAAAAAAACATCGAATTCAGTGTATTAAAATTTATGCAAATTATTTTTCTACTGTCGAGATTGAATAAATTCTATGAGGACCCAAATACTACAGGAGCTATTTTTTAGATTACAGTGACCTTCACATTGTGGGTATGTCTACGAATAGATCGACTTGTTTTAGCTATTCCAACATTATCATGTACGTGTGCAGATTATGTTAATTATGCCTACTTTATGTGATGCCTTCACTGAAAATTTATATTGTTGGATTAAGTTACAACTTCGTGTTAGGTGTACCAGAGGAAAAACAATTTAGAAGCCGGTTTGCAAATGAAATACTCCACTTGTATTTCAATTCTCGGTATTTGTATTAGGAAAAGTGCAGTTTTGGTTTAGTTGAGTTTAAATAATACAATAATGTAGGCCTACCGTGAATACCGAGACCTCCATCCTCAACTCCTCCTGAAATCCCGATGAATAAAGTCACTGACACCCGGTGGATCTATATAATTTTCTCTGAGACAGGGTCGAGTAACAAAGGAGATGGACCCCCTCCAGTCTATATTCAGTGAGTTTTCTGCATACAGTTTCTTCTTTTCCTTTCACACAAATCTTCCTGTATATCTCTTTCACATTCTCAACTCTTTACCCCTCCCCTCTTTTTTTTTTTCCTTTTCGAGTTTACTGCCTCGGTTGACTTCAGAAAATAACTTGTAAAACTAAGTTAGGTGAAAAGTTCTCTGTCCGCTTCATTAACATTCGCAGCAGCCATTATTGTTTACATGTCCAGACGACTATTGTTGAATTACGGGATACTAACTACTAGTTAAATGTACTTGACCGATGGTTAGTATGCACTAGAGCTAGTTTCTGTGGAAACGAGGGGGTTATTTATATTCGGTAAATAACCCCCTCGTTTCCACAGAAACTACCCTAGGGCTAAACTCACGTTGAGCAACATAATTTTGCCCAGTGGTTAGTTACTCAGCGGATAGTAAATTTAACCAGTGGTTAGCTTAACCAATGGTTAAATTTAACCAAAGTTTTGAGCAACCCAGTCTTGGGCGCAAGGTTATACAAACACACAAGTTAACTAAGGAAAATCTACTTAAGTTAACTAACCACTGATATTCGAATGATAGCTTGAAAGTAGTATATGTTTGCTTTAATGAGACGTATCTAAACACATTGTTAATTTCTAAATATCAGAATTGAAACGCTAGTACCAAAAAAAAAAACCAAGTATGTAAATGAATTAATTACCGTTTTCCGCAAAGCCTTGAGGTGGAATAGTTACTTTCAACTGTAGTTAATACAAAATCTATTTGAGTCTAATGGATTTTAGATTGCATTAATTGACAAAAAAAATTTCACCATTGGAATTTACTGATGAAATAAATACCTTACCGTTTTACAAAATACCGTATTACGTAATTTTTTGTAACAATCTGTGAACATACATCCATCTCTATTGCATTTTTGACACAATGTGACTTGGGTTTTGGATATATTGCTTAGTCCTGCAAAAACAAATAAAACATATTACAAAATGCTGATATATCGTATGTTAGATTTACATTATTTAGCCCACAACGATTCTGAAATGACGAATAATCAGATATATCAGATCATGAACTCGAAATGAAAAACACTAGTCTTCCACAGCTGCTTTATACTTAGATATTTTATTGAACATAGATGTTCACAGCAAACAAACAGCTCAAAGTTATGACAAACACGATTACTTGACCTTCTCCATCGTCAACTTCCCATATTTATGTATCAATCCTCCATCATCACCTGTATATAGTGTTTATGTATCTCAACTCATTCGATACACAAGAACTTATTCTGCGTATGATCAGTTTTTAAACCGAGGCAGGCTACTGACAAAAGTTGATGTTACAAGTGTTTTAATATATAGTCTCGACTGAAGTCAGCATTTCGCAAATTCTATGGTTGTTATAAAGATATAACTTACCAATACAACCTATCTTTGGTTCAAAAGCTGTCCGACGTTTTCATATAGATTGTTAGGCCATTCTTTGACTACGGATTACTCTGTTTACCTGATTGAGAAACAGGGCTCACGGCGGGTGTGAACGGTCGACATGGGGTGCTTATCCTTTACACCTCTGATATGTCCAGGCGTCTATGTCTATCCTACTCTTAATTTTGTATTCTTTATTGCAGTTATGAGGTTGATCAATGTTCGTTATCTTCATCTTTTCATTATGACGAGAAATACTTTTTCTTTCTAAATGTTTCACCATATTTTTTTTTTTAAATGAATATTATATGTATAGAATTTTTATCATTTTCCTACTCACCAAAAGCCCTTTGGTTATTAAATGTATAGTGCTTTGTAACGGAGCTCAAGTTAGGGCACGGATTTCATGTTGCACACACATGCAGTATTTACAGATGGCAAATTTTGATATCAGAATAACATTAATGTTTGCTTGCTGATGTGTAATGAAATTTATATTACTTATATTTTACATATTCTGTCTACTTCAAATCAAAATATGATAGATAACAGCATTAATGAAAACATGAGGTGAGGATAAAAGAAGAAACTTTAATTGCGAATGCTTTAACGTTAAGAAGATCTCCTGATTTGCCTCTGTCTTCCGATTGATATTGCTCTCGCAGGACTCCTATCCAATGATGACTTTCAAATGACATATGTATGTTCTGACAAGCTGCTGCAGCATTTCTTACGTCAACGTCTCCATAAAGATAGGTATTATATGTAACTATGCATTTCTCCAATTGGTTCCTCCATCCACAATATGTATCTCTTATAGCTAGAACATTAGATCACAATACAATTAAAAATAATGATCAAATATTCATTCTATAAACGTAACATCTAACGAAATGCGTTTTATATTAGCTTTGCGCATGCACTTATCCACCCGTATTCATCACTGCATTATTGTAATCATCATATCCAACTTTGTTGCAAGAAATCATGCATCAAAAGAGCATCGCCAAAAATTTAATCAAATAAAACTCAATTACACACAACCTGTAATTAGTATCTTCTTGTAAATACATGCATATTTATGATGTATAACTTGTTTGTTATAGTCATAAAGCAAAATATGAATTGTGCAGTGGCAAATATTTTCATATTTTTATCAGTAAAAGGATGTACTGTGTAATATTGTAATGTATCACACCGATATTGTGAAATCTTTAGGGGGATACTTTAGGATTTCATGACCGACTCACGGTCTAAGATATATAATATGGAATAGTATATTTAGCTTTCATTCTCTAGAGGGCGTTATTACAAGTAGGAAAAAGTAGATTTCATGACCATAAACTGAGAATAGATGTAAGTTAGACATCCTTGGATTCTTAGAATTAAACAAATACTATACTGGCAATTTGAATCATATTGATACATGTATATGCTCTTGACATGAAATTTATCGACTTTTAATTACCAATACAGATCCTAAAACGTTCTGCTACACATCAAAAGCGTTTTAGTTTCGTATCATATAAAGCGTTTTGTTCCGTGTAGAAAGCGTGTAATTTCCGTGTAAAAAGGCATCGTTCCATGTATGAAACGTATCATATTGTGTGGAAACCGTTTCGTTCAGTTTAAGAAAGGTATCGTTTTGTGTACTAAGCGTGTGGAAAACGTACGACTTATATCATTAGATTATTGATATTGAAAGCGTTTTTGAAATCAAGTTGTAATAACAGTTTGTACACTGTCCGAAGTCGCGAAATGAAAATGTCAGAAAACATCAAATGAAATTCGAAATCGTACCTTAACCAGTCACTATAATCAGATTTTCAGTTGATGTTGAATTTACGGTTAGGTGTTGAAATATTTTGATTTTAAACTGAATCGGATGTTTGGACTGATAAATAAGTAAATAACCAGACCACGAATTGAAAGTAAACCAAGCACTTTAGACTGACAAGAGTCACAAACTACAAATTGATGTTTCGCACTTTGAAAAGCCAAAACGTTAACATTATTATACTAGTACGACATGACTGCGGGGAATTTGCTAGGTTCATATTTGTAGAGACTTATCACATGGGTTTTGTCTGGCCAAATGATTGTGAACTCTGAAGCAATGCAATATTTCACGTGGATTAGATCAATTTGAAAAGTTTGAGTTACTGAACATAAACATTAATGGAAAAATCACAACTCAACTTTATCACTTACGGAATGAACTTCTCCAACGTCAACTTCCCATATTTTTGTAACAATATTCCATTTGTACCTGTAAATGGCGATTGTGCCTGATTCGACATGCGAGAGCATATTCTGCCTATGATCAGTTTTTATACCAAGGGTTTTAAGGTAGTTATTGATAGCTAGCTCCAAAAAAAACGCTCATTGAATTTTTTCAATTTTATTTATTATAACATTTTGACTTTATCCTAAAACATATCAAAAAACCAACAAAAGTAATCAGGTTAATTTTCGAGGAAAGCGAGATTGAAATCCCCTCTTTTGCAGCCCCAAAAGGCAAAAAATGCCAAAATTGAGCAAATTAACAAAGAAGCCAATAAAATTTTTATTGACACCAGAAATATTGTTTGTCATATATAGTTATGTAAATTAAACACAAACAGACAAATAATCAACATTGATCAGAAATTCAAAATGCATCTAAGGAAAACATTGGTATGATTCGACTTGGCAAATGGCCAAATTTACCCTAAATATGGCGTTTCTCAAATACTACCAGGCATATATTTTCTGACAACAACAAAATTCTGCTTATGAAATTTCTGATTTTATTTCATTTTTACAATAAGTCAAGTAGTATCTAAAATATTGAATGGAAAAAAATATACCAAATGAGGTTTAATCTGAAACTATGTCAGATTTTGTAACCCTACCCCCTCCCTTCTACAAATGAATTTTAAGAGAGACAGTCAGCAGAGATAAACTATTGACCTTAAATGATTAAGCATTCCCAAATTACCACATTGAGCATTCAAATTCACAATACTAGAAGTTTCTATGAGCCATTTAAGAATGATATATAGTGTGTGCTATTGCAGTTGACCTTTTTGCACTCACAATGATTGCCTAAATATTTAGTTATTTTTCATACAATTTCTTGTAATAACTGGACCAAATCCATTACCTATACATATTTTTTTATAGAAATGTATATCACTATACAGTATAATACACCAAATATGTTTAAATAACCATCTCATATTTCAATAAATAATTAATATCAATGGAAAGAGACCCATGGACTGGCCATGGATCACTACATGTAAGTCCATCTGAGTCATCTTGCCCTCACAGATAAGTGTGTCTTTCATAAGTTTAAGATTTTTAATTGTAGTTTCACAATGAACCAAAAACTCACTATTGGATAACTGAGAATGCATGTACATGTATATTGCATTAACTAACAGTAGATTTCCCCAGGTGAAGGTCTATGTTCACTGTATGTATAAGGGGGGGGGGGGGGTGAATTAGTTCCATTATGAAACTTTTATAAAAATTTGATATACATTAATGTATCAATGATGTATGTTTCAACTAAATTTTGAATTACAAGGAAAATTCGAACACATTGATTGAAGTTATAAAATTGATATTCTATCATGTGCACATTTTTTACTAATATATCTAAGAAAGAATAATCAACATTGAAATTTCCTTTACATCTATGCAATATTATTGTCTTTCAAAAGACATGTACATGTAATACACGAGTACATGTACTTGTTTTCCCTCAAATTCACAATTTAGTTTAAAGTATGTTGTACAACATCCACTGCTCTGAGCTCATATAAGTGAATTAATGTTTTTCATCCAAGTCCCAAATTTTGCAGTAGTTCTTTAATCTTCGGAACTTGATCAAACAATTTTAAATTTGTGGAGTTGTGGGGGTCCAGGGGATATGTCATCATCACTGTAAATGGAGTACCTGTTCAAAATATAGATAAATATATTTAAATATAGCAAAAAAGATGAATATCTGATATACTCAGAATTGTCTTTACAAATGTTTATCAAAAGAAAATATAGTACCTCTCTTGCTGTTATACTTGTTGACTCGAAATCCACATCAACCTGCACTGGTCCTATCTAACCTCCCTTGGTCCTCAGACTGATGCCTAGAAAAAAGATCATCATAATTGATATTTGCACAGTTAGGTCTATATTATACCATTGAGTAATTAGACTGCGTCAGACAATGTGAATTTTAAAATTGTGTCGCAACACATATTCAGTGAACATTTTTATACTGATGTTTCAAAATTATAAATTGCAATATGAGATGACATGTATATATGTTTTCATAAACTGCCATAGACTTATCATATCTGTTTTATTTACAAAATGTGGGTCAAGAGAAGGGCATACGTGTAGTATACATATCTTACTTATACATACAATGCATACCTTTGCCTATGAGAGGGCATATGCAGACTTGTGATTAATTTACATTATTTTTAAAAAGGTTTTGCCAACCTACATGTTTGTGTGAAACACGAAACCTCAGGTTTGATATATTTCTTAGGTCACTGAAATTTCAAAGTAATAGTATATGTATATACACTATAGTCGAGGGAATTATAATTCAACACATGCCCCCCCCCCCTCCACTTTCTATCCGGTTCCCTCATACCCCTAGATAGTAGGTATATACAGATATTTGTTTTTCATTACTTTTATACATGTAGTTCAAGGTATGTTATTTTCGTAACGGTTATTTTCATAACGATATTTTCTTAATAAAAGAGTTGTGAGAGCCCATGTTTACAAATGTGGTATACATTTACATGACATCCGTTCGTTTACAATCACATGCACAGGTGGGGGTTACATTTTAAGCACACATGGAATACATATATACATACAAAATAATACATCTACTGTGTATGTCGTGTGTTTAAACTTAAAGATGTTATTACAAATCGCGTTGTGAAATAGCAGAGGAAATGTGAGTTGAACTTTTGAATACAAATTTATGGCATTTTTTTCACTCACCAAACGAAACTATGATTTCGTTGTCCAAGTTGAATGCATCCACCAACTTCCTCTTCTTGCAAGAAACTTTGTTTAGCCTCTCAATGACTGTATAAACGGTATTTAATCTCGCAGCATGCTGCACTCGGACATTACGATGTATCAACCAACAACTTTGTTTACGTAGCGCATCTATGTACATGGATTGGTGGTTGGTTTAACATTTCGATTAGCAAAAAGTTTCACACAGATGAAACATTTCATCTACCATTATTACAGATATTGACGTATACTTATGTGGTACGTGCATATTTTCTCTAGGCGAGTCAGTCACAGCAACAAACACTTTCGGAACCCCTTTTTGTTTTTCGACTATTCTATGACGGAGTAAGGAATTCCGGAAAATGAATTCACGTGAAAATACACAATTTTTACTGATCACGTGGTTGCTATCCGTCGCTACCTTAACTGAAAAATTAATTGATGTAACAGGTGGTTCAATAATCTCTTTTAAAGTCAGCATTTCGCAAATTTTATGGTCGTTATGATGACCTACAACATTCTGCCACATATTTATGAACAAACGCAAATAACGCCATTCCCCATTTAAAAGATGCACAGTATTATCGCTAGCATTCATGATTTACAATATGCCCTATTGACGTAGATATTCATTTTTAGCATAGAATTTCCCATATTTGTGACGTGTGTAAAATGACGATATTGTCGTCTGCTCTCGATATGGGGAAAATTCCTGATCTGTCGACACCTGTAAAAGAGTTGATATTGGAAACATGTTTGCGTGGAGAACAATATTCAATGATAGCCATGAGTTTAGGTCTTCCTCGGAATATTGTATATAATGCAGTAAACCGTTATTTGGCAAGGGATTTGTGGAAAAACCTTCAAGGTCTGGTAGGAATAGAAAGCTTGATGCCCGAAATGGGTGACAACTTTTGCGTGTGACATTACAGAACAGTGTGTTTCCGTGAAAAAAACCCAACACATTACATATTCATTTAATCAGGGTAGATACTCAACTGTTTCATCAAGGACTGTTCAGCGCCGATTGTACGAAACCAACACAAACAGAAGGGTCGGGGAAGAAAATCAAAATCACTGCAATGAACCGGAAAAATCGTGTTTCCTGGGCTAGGGTAAAATCAATTTGGACATTGAAAGGACACCGGAATACGGTGATATTTTCGGACGAATGTAAAGTCGTAATTGGAGACAATCGTCGTGTTTATATGTGGAGACATCCTGACGAAGTTTAGTTACCTCAGTGCATATGCCCTGGTGCTCAGGTCAAGGCAAGTTTGATGATTTAGGCGTGTATAGCGTGGAGTAGTGTGGGTACCTAACTGTTGTAAATGATAATAAAAATGCTCAAAAATATAGAAACACAGGATTCAGAACTGTGGCCCGTTGTTCCCTCTAAACAACCTCATTTTCCAGGATGACAATGCCACCATCCATCGGGCACTATGAAATACTAAGTTTCAATTCCTTAATGTGACAACACGCTGAGCTGACCCCAAGAGTCAACAGTTGAAGAAATTTAAAAATACACTGTATGAATATGCTTACGCGCAAGTTTAGTTTTTCTAAATGAGATTTTGGGAATGTCTTCAAAAGAGTCTTCCTTTTCCACAAATGACCCCTTCAAAAAGTTATGATCTGGTAATCGAACAAACTTGATTCCTCTTTACTCAAGTTTACATAAGACTGACATACAGTCAATAAAAATCTGAATCTACACTATATTAGGTATGATTTCAATAATTGGACACATGCATGTTTATGGTTCGCGACGGAAGTTCAAAAGATTTTCTCCAAATATACCTTAAAAATACCATGATCTTCCACCTTTAGTGTAAAAAGTCTAATTCTACAAAAAATGAAGATTTGTGCACATTGGTATGATAAATTATAATCAAGTATTTGAATATTGAGGAAAAAGATTTATAAAGAGAATAACAACAAAAGAAAGGGATAATTTCGACGTTAATACACATTTCGGGACGCTTTTTTTGCCCACATAACCTAAGACATGAAAGACATTTTTTTTTCCTTAATTGAAGGCATATATCACAAAATGTCTGTTTGATTGATTGATTCTTTTGATTTTTACACCCCGTCGAGAGTTTTTTACTCATAAAGAGACGTCGCCAGCTCTAGGTGAGGGACCACAAATTTAGACCTATGCTTAGCGCCAAGGACCGTAAAAGTAAGGGTTATATATATATATATATATATATATATATATATATATATAATAAAGAAAAATTAGAACGCCGAAAATAACTCTACCGGTTTCATTTTCAATTTTCAAGAATTATGACATTATTGCTTAGTTACACATTATAGATTTAACTATGACGTCAAACCTGACGGATTATATTGTCGCTTTAACAAAGATCATTATGACGTCATGATATAACATTATGAAATAATACATGAGAAAAGAAAAAAAAAAGTAAAAGAAAAACACAGCCAACTTTTGGTCTGTGTAAGATAAAAAATATACAATATGTACAATAATTATGACAAGTTTGTTTACATAGCAGTTGACTTCTGACCTATGTGTTAACAATCAAATGAAACAGATTTATAATGTGTGAAAATGTTTATAAATTATATAAAGTTTTGTATTTTATGGAGCGTTTAATGCAGGTTTGTATCCTCAAATAAATACCGTTATTTTCGACGTTCTATTTTTTCTTTATTATACTATTACTTGTGTGGATATTTACTTATATTTTAGATTATATATATATATATATATATATATATATATATAAGCGCCCGACTTTTCTGTTATAAAAATTGACATAAACAATTGAAAATCAAATTGGCATATCATCTACTCACCAAGGTTTTCCCCACATAGTGCATTTAAAGCATCCCTGCAATTTTCTGTTATGAACCTTTTACTCTTATTGCCACACTGCAAGGTGAGACAATTGTATTGTAATTGATCATGAAATTCCTCTTCAACTGAAAAATGTAAGATAATATAGATAGAAATTATTAAAACAAATTTTGTGGCATTTCATAGTACAAGTAAATTTAATATTTTGAATTCATGTTGCAATGACTGATTAACTGGACTTTTTGGATTTACAAGTATTGTATAATGTGTAACTGTATCGCCTCCAAACACCGCAGATCTATACACTGTAACTGTATCGTCTGAACCTGAAATACTCGGTTGTCAAACCCTCGAAATCCCATGACTGCGTTGTGATAATTTAGAATAAAACAGTTTTCCGGTGGTATCTTAATACTAACTTATTGGAGTAAGAATTTGAAAAATATTCCTATAAAATGGCACATAATTTTAGATAGCATTATGTTATTGATTTATACATCGGTTAAACTGGTTTTAACTTGAACATACATGAAACGAATTCAAGTGAATCAGTATGGCGTTAATGCCATAATAATAAACTAGGTGCCCAAAGTTGATTGCTTTAAATATATACATGCTCTTGTTTACACTTACTTGTTCCAAAAACATTAAAAGCCATATTGCTTCCACATTCAGTCGATAATTTATCATCAAATTTGTTTTCACAACTAAAGTTGCATAACGGTTTGTGAGGTATCGTGGAATGAGTAGTTGGAAGAACCATTAAGCAATGACAACGTCGAGACTGAAATCAAATCATTGAATGACTACAGTTTGTTTTCATAAATATTTTTGAAGATTTATCTAAATTTTTTAAAACTTGAAATTTGATGGAAAGTATGTTATAATTTCTGTGAATAATTATATGGGTGTGTATTCATATGCACCGTATATCATGTTTAACATCAAAATACCATTTTCAGCAGATGGTCCACATTGTTATGTCCTAGAGCTCAAATCCTTATGAATATGTTTTACTAGAGGCCTCTTTGTTAATTACAACTATGTACACATCAAATAAAGTCTCACTGGATGATTAATGTCGACTCTCACAAGAAAAGAAAAACAGATTATAAAACCCGGACTATATTTTAGAAGTTTCAAGGCCTAAAGAAGAAAGAAAGAAAGAGGGAGAGCATTGTAATTCATATATTTTATTCATCATTATCCGAAGATGCTAATATATACTCTTAAGTTAAATGTTTAAACGCTTGACAAACGAGGACAGACGGCCCGGGGTGGTAACCACCAGTAAGAGATATAACGTTATCTCTAACCATAATGTTTGTACCGTTATAAATCAAATGAAGCTGTATGGGAATACTGAAAATGATGCACTTTTCTCCATCATAAAATGTTAGATTTTGAAAACACTTTGATATTAATGTAGAATATATTTATCTATTTATCTATCCATCTATCCATCAATAAATATATAGCATACCTTTATTGCAAAATATGCATATCCGTCCGATGTGCAATACTCCTGACATAATCCGGCTGATGAATTGAACATATTGAAGTGTTTGTAATTAACTATATCCTGGTCATAGTAACAGCCTACAAAGCATGTGCATGTATAAGATACTGTCATTTTTAAAATGACTAACTTTTGAAATTTAAGATTCATTTTAAATGATATTTGCATTCTTGATAAAATATCGATACATTTTCGAGACCTATCAATTTGATCCATTTTGAAATCCTTTCATGATATCCCGTCCAGTAGTACTCGTCAGATTTTCTTTCCTGAATTGTCAAACTATCGTTTTTCTCTTGGCATGTTTTCTGTGCTCCATACCAGGTGTAATCAGTTGGAATAGTACGAACTGGTTTTGAGGAGAAAGTGTAAATTAAGAGTATATATTTTGAAACTCCAAAAATAATAAGTTTTCGATGTTATGTGATACAATTCTTTGATAAATCCCACAAAAATGTTTTGTAAATTATTCAATAAAAATACCCTCTGAGAGTGACAAGCATATGGCAATCAGGAAGAGGATGTTCCTCGTGGTAAAACGTTTATTTGTGATTGTCTTTGACCTCGCATTGCATGGTCTAATCAAAGCAACAAGCATATTTGTACTTAGACAATTTTATGGTGAAATAAACTTCCTTGTAGTATTGCACATGTATTCCTGAAATTAGAAAAAAAAAAATCACACTCAATTTTTCATACAGATGAATTTGAAGTAATTACAATTCCTTTACGAAATGTCTCATTGCAATATTATACAGACATATAGAGGGCTCTATATACTCGGACAAAGATATTATCACAAAATTTCACCATAATTTTTTATTCAAGGATACAGACGTGTATGTATCTGCGTAAAGAAACAAAAGGGGCGTACAGTGATAAGGTAAACAGATTCGGCAAACATTATACATTAATATGTTAAGTATTGACAATCGTATTTATTATATGATTGAATAATTCCTAGCTCTCTCATTGGATGAGATCCAACAATGTAGAAATCATTCTACGTTATGTTTACTTGAAAGTGACCTTCCAGGTGAACATAAGGAATTATTTTTTCCACATAGCACCAAAAAATAGGTCGTTGAAACATACAATTAAAGCAAAGAACAATCTTGAAGGGGTTTTTAATCATTTAATCATATAATAAAACAATTATTGCTGTTTTTGAGGTCAATACGATGATTTAGCCACCTTCGAAGTACAGTATTCACCTCGCCCTTCGGGCTCGGTGAATATTGTACTCCTCAGGTGTCTAAATCATCGTATTGACCTCAAAAACAGCAATAATTGTTTAATCATATTATGATTTCTATGGTCTTTATAACGATCTAATTTACAAATACAATCTGTCGTTAGGTCCAATGCTGTCGGATGCGTTTCGTACCAATGTGTTTAATCGTTCTTCACACACTGATTTAGACTTCGGATAACTCCGTTTATCTGATCAGGATATAGGGCTCAAGGCGGGTGTTACCGGTCGACAGGAGATGCTAACTCCTCCTAGGCACCTGATCCCACCTCTGGTGTGCCCAGGGGTCCATGTTGCCCTACTCTTAATTTTGTATTCTTTATAGGAGTTATGAGATTGATCAGTTTGTTATCTTCATTTTTGATGATAAATTCTGCTCACACAGCAGCAAATATAATGACATTTATTATACAATTCATCGTGGTCCATGGAATTATCGGAAACACAGAAAAAAAAACAGGTTTCGTACACAATGAATACAAATATTTGATCTTTGAATATTCACATGTATCTTAAAATTGATTGAGCTAAAATTTTAATTTTTCATTTTTATTGTTTATAACGCTTAACTAAAGTATTTCTAATGGTCAACCAACATTTTAATATCAATTTTTGTGTTACAAGTGATCTACAATATTCACAATCCTTTGATACGGGCATGTAAACAAAACTCGTGCCATGTTTCTGTTTACATATAGATTGCTTAATATAAAATACACTGTAGCATGTTTAAAACAAAATGATATGTGCTAAACACTAGAAACTATTAAATTGGGTTAAGAATTCACTTGTTAATTGAAAATCTGCTTTAAATGAACTTTTACCAGTATATTCAACCTATGCAATTACAAACATGATACCAGCTTTGTTTACATAGCAATCAATTGTGAGCTCTGTATCTTCCATATACCTCGACACCTGACATTCAAATTTTTGCTGATCATTAGAAATAGCTTAGTTAAGCATTCTGAAATTGCTCTAAAAGGTTGTTGTTCTTTCAGATTTCAAAGATTTCGGTTGAGCATCAATGAAGAGACATTATTTGTGGAAATGCGCATCTGGTGCATCAAAATTGGTACCGTATACGTTTTACATTATGACCCTTGGGTCGAGGCCTCTGCTGGTGGACTGTTAGTCCCCGAGGGTCTCTACAGTCCAGTCGCTAAGTACGTCGTTACTAACTTGAAAATACGGATGTATATTTAATTGCTGTTATAAAATTTAGAAATTCATTTCAAAATTAAGGATTATCTCCCTCAAGCATAGCTCGTATCCTTTGACGAATTTGACTTTTTTTGGCACTCTATTTTCCCCTAAAATAGCTCAAAAAGTTTATTGTTATTTCGGATTTCAAACATCTCGGTTGAGCATCACTGAAGAGACATTATTTGTTGAAATGCGCATCTGGTGCATCAAAATTGGTATCGAATAAATTTACATTCTAAACATTAAAAACGGAAAAATGAAATTCGGAAAAAAATTCAGCTCAAATCGTGCCGATGCCCCTTTAAAGATTATACATGTTCATGAACATTACTTAAGATCTATTGTTATCAGAACATTTTCCTTTCATATTCTGTGAAATTCAAGATCTAAACAGTATACTTTGTGTATCATTGATGGTAAGGAGATCTGTGAAATATTATATAAATTTGTCCTCCCGTTTCCCCAGTAAACCTTGAAATGCCTCCTATGCAGACCTAATTCTGGTTACGCCATTGCACTGACAGACGCAGTAACACCGGGGAATTATTGATAGACTAAGTTGTATACGTTTTAGATTAACTCAAAATGGTACATGTATCCACGCATATTGTACGTACTATTATTTCCAATCTACCTGTCATAACCCATGTTTGTTTTAAAAATGAGGTAAATAGTTGAAAATGTCAACAAACATAAGACCTACCTGTGCTTCTTGATTTAAATTCCATTCTCACATGGCTGGTCTCGCCGTTACACGGTGTGTCACATTTACTTCCTGTTTGCCGTTTACACAAACAACGCGGGATATTCCCATAGACAGTGGTGTCACTATCAATGTACATGTATACTCTCCATGGGATTTTGTAAAACTACTGTACGCGACATGAAATAAAGTCAACTAGAATTCACAGTTTTTGCTGAATTTTTACAGTCTTAGAACAATCGTTGATTTTATTAAAGTACACCCTATATGCACAAATCATTGCCACATTTTATACATAATTTGTTGACGGCAGCCGATTGACTCGCACCGTGACATTAACGTTGAGCTAATTTATGATACCGGTAATATGGAAAAAGTAACTTATAATGACAATGCAAGCTCTACATGATTAAAAAAGAGACACATTACAGAACCTGGCCTTTCTCTATTGGCCTGGCAAGGCGTTAAAGTTTGCCTGACTCCAATTTTGGCCTCTAATTTCGCCCCAACCCAAATTTTGGACAAGCCTCAAAAGTTGGCCTGGCCTCAGATTTGGCCTCTAAACTTTTTTTGGTCTCAACTAAATTACGATTTTTTTTTTTAGAATTGTGATTTATTTTATTAACTTATTACTGGTTTTATTTTTTCAAAGTTGTAGTGTACTAGATATATATGTTTATGTTGTTTTGTAAATGTGCATATGTAAATAATAATGTACTACTACCAATCTAATTGATTTAATTAAATATCTAATATTAATAAGGGTTTTTATAGAATGATTTTTCTTTTCTATTCTTAAACTATGCACTAGTACATACCAAAAAAAGTATACACTACTGATGAAATGATATATTTATTAACTGTAATGCAGATAATATCAAAGTTTAATCCATCGTGAAAATATCACAAATATATATGTCTTTACTTAATTTTAATTTCCAATGATTTTATCCAAAATCAAAATAAGCATAGTAAAACGTTTCCTAGGATAAACTTAAATTACCCGTGTCAGAGTACAGACAAATGTAAACAACCAATGAACTAAATAGGATGTCAAATTTGTATTTTTAGTGTTTATCTTGTATTTTTCGTGGACTAGAAAGATGTTTATCTCAGCAAAGTAGATTCAGTAGGATAGGTAGCACAAAATGAGTTTTCGATGCATATAATATTTCTTCAATTTCTATTCTGCTAAATTAATCCAACCTGAATTTCCTTTAATTTTGTAACTAATTTTCAATCCCCTATAGAAAAAGTGACACATTCTCATGCATAGAAAACAACACAATAATGTTTACTTTATTTATAACAACTGTAACTGTCAAATATGTGTTCCGATGCCCGTATGAGCACAAGTTGAACAGCATCACCAATTCTCTACCGTGCTTTTGTCTTGTGCTGCTTAAAAAATCATGTTAGTTTCCAATTCAATATATCTGTATTTCTGCAAACGGACGCTCGTGAAAAGTTTATCTAGAAACTGCTGAAATTTCAGAGTTCAATGGTGATCGATTTTTATTACAATAGGACCTGAAATGACCTCGACATAATTTTGTGATAAAAAATCATTTTTACGATTTCATATTAAAGGTCCCTTTCTCTCCATAATTATCAACTTTGTTTCATAGACTCCTCATAAAAATGCTATTTTAAGATTAATAACGATATTAACTCGAAGAAATTGAGGTGCAAAGGTACATGTAGTCGGAATAGAAAATCGTTACCCGATTATCGTTCCTGATTTCCTGAATTTGTGACGTTATAAAAGACCACACTCTGATTTGCGAATCAAAACAAAAGCACACCCATAGAGGATTTATTCGCAACTGGGAGCTTTTTTGAATGGGGAACCAGGGTTCGTTATACAAGGATATCACTTTGAACTCATAATCAATGCAAATGCCAGCCACATCGACGATTTTTCATCGGAGGACGAACAAGAAGATCGATCAAGGTCCTATTTATTCCAAATCGGTTGAAATAATACTGACTGGTTAATGATAAATGTATAATAATTTCAGAGTACATTCTCTGGTTACAATAAGAGAAATATGGATAGTTATTACTTGTGCTATTTCTAACCCCATGTAGACACGCAGCATCGGGTTTGTTTTCCAAAGGGGGGGGATGTCAATTAAGTTGAAGGTTGACTGACAAAAAAGGTGGGCACCCCCTCATCCCCCTTTGGTTTCATGTGCCCAAGTCCCACCCCGACTCGGATATATTCTATAGCCAGATCGGAATTTCCTTTGCACACATCGTCAGCGCCGTATTTGGAATTTATTTTCTTAGGATTTTTACAAGTATCGTGTGTAGCTATTCTAGTTTAACAGGTGAATAAAATAATGAATATAGGTGGCTACTTAACATTCTTTTACAATAAAATTTGCGACATTAGGGCCTATATATATATGAAGAATAATTTACTATCACCATATAACGTTATTTTTTTTTTTTTTTAATTTTGTCCCCAATAAGAAAACCAACGTGCAAATTAGTGCTTGATTTAAAAAAAAAAACAACTCCCAACTCTTGCATGACCGTAAAAATTGGTTTATTTCACCTGATATAAAAACTTGTAATTTCATGATCGCTCCACCATTTGTTTGAACATTCTTTTTCATACAGAAAAGAGGGGGGCAGGTGGGTCTGATAATGCAACTTTCCAAGATATAAAGTTTAGACATATTCATATTCAATTTATTTACTTATATATTCAGAGAAAAAGATTCTGATCAGAAGAGCTTCTTATGACTATTTCAGGTCATGTTCATATACTAAATTAATTATGAATATCTATACTATCGTCGCGTCATTATACAGTAAACGTTTAGTTTTGCAGGATTTTATCGTCTTCGCCGTGCTTGCAGTTGGTCTGTAGTCGAAAATAGTTAGAACTGCATCTGGTCGAAGATTTGATTTCATAAACCCATTAGTTTTTGCCAAAGTAGAGTGTATACAATAACGAAATTGATCCTCATCAACCCCCGTAATCGCGTAAAATGATTGTCAAAGAACTTCGAGTTCTGTATTCTCGGTGTAGATTTCACACCCAAGTCTTTCTGAACGTTGGATCATTTAGACAAAAGTATATAGAAATACCCGACTTGCTACATTACAGTTGAATGTAAGCACATTGAACATTTTGACGGCTAAAACCCGCAGTTGTTAGTATAAACAAATACACATTTGCGTCAGGCTGGTTTCTTTTGGTCATCAAGCAAGGCAGATAACTCATCTTACTATTTTGATACTTCACACCATAGCAACATTTGACGATCTGTAGCGTCTGTTACCGTACGATTTTTTTCTGAATGACTTATTTACATATATAAGTAATTAAAGAACACATTTTCGTGCAAAACATTTTTTTTTAATCGTCTCCTATGACCTTTAATATCTTCATGTGAATCTTTAGATGAAACCGTACATGCTTTGATTTATTTTAATCGTCAGTTCCTTTTAATTCAAAACGATAAGATCATTTTCAAATAATTTATTTTGAAATGTTTTGGCAAGGACATATATTCTCTATCTCTCTCCCCTCTATCTCTATCTCTCTCTTACATGCACATACACGAAAGAAGTGTTGTGACTTTCATACTTCTATTGCTGCAGTGGAATAAAAGTCTGAAATTTTCCATAACCATTTTTCATTGATCATCACCTTGTTAAATTTGACATTGTATACCACAATACAAGTGAAAGAGAAGTAAATATAACACCATAGTCAACTGTAAACAGGCCTTCCTCACAATGAAGTACCCTCCTCACAATCAAGTACCCTCCTCACAATCAAGTCCCCTCCTCACAATCAAGTACAGCATATTGTTTATTACGAGGGGAGGAGCAAGTTTACCACACCTTAATAAATGCGTTTGAAAAAATATATATAAGGTCTACATCTATCAAATATCGAATGACATATTTTACCGAGTTCAACTTTGTAAATAAAAATTCGATAGTCCTATTATTTCTGCAAGCGTTGTTTGTATTTAGTCTCATTTTTCTACAAAAAAATTCTTCCTTTATACTTTTACGCACATACATGTAAGAAGAAGAAACACATTTTTATTGCAAGGATATTATAAAACTTGCCGATAAATGACTTTGGATGACATTGAATGAGTAGCGCACGATACGACCATTGCTAGGGGTTCCGGAATGAAATAGATAAGAGAAAATGCAATTGCTGAAAAGTTTTCAGAAATGATAGAAATATCGAGGAGTTGCTGTATTTGGTAGTGTAAAAATCGAATTTTATGTACATGTATCACTGCTTGGTAAATTGACTCTCTTCCGCTGTTATAACATTACGCGAGAAGATATGTGCTTGGGTAACGTTGATCTCCTTGTATAACGTCGTGACTTACAGGTATAATATATTTCAAATCTGCAATGTTGTGAAGGTTTTATCGTAATGACATTCTTCATTATTAGGTAGCACTTTATTGTATCCATATTCTGAATCTAAATTGTTCCCTCCGGTTTTATCATACATGTTTTCTGTTTCCTGGTCATACTTCCGTCTGGTGACGTCATAATTGGATGAATCGTCGACGTGCACATGCAGGGCGTGGTGATATGTGTCATCTCTTTCTTTCTGTCTCGACTTTGTCTCTCGGAGATGATCATAATCTCCTTCCTCAGCGTCATTATAGGGACTACTGCAATCTTCATTCATTTCGTCTGCTACCTCATGACTAGGATGCGAAGATTCAAGAACCAAATAGTTGTTTTTCTGATCCCCCTCGGTATAATCAGAATATTTATCTTCAATTTTCTTTGATTCACTATTCGTTTGAACCTTGATTTTCTTTTCTGTGTTATTTGTATCTTGCTGCCTGTCATAACTATTGACGTGTTGACGTTTTTTCCTGAAAGGGCGAAAATTAACAAAAGTCACAGGATTTGATTTTGCAGTGAAGAACTTGAACAAAGTCAAATTCAATACCTTATTTTAGTTTTGAAAAGAACTTTTATGTACTATGCACATATAACAGACAAATTTGTATCTTATGACTATAATGCAGAATAAAGATGACTAAATTTGCGATCAATTTCTATTCCTCTTTCAAACTGATATTTTCTGAGACTCCATTCATAAACTTCAAAATTAATTTTATTGAAATACAGGTAGCTGGGGTATCATATAATGATATATTGTTTGAAGACAAGTTTGAATATACCATACCTTACATAAATGAACAACAATACACCCCCAATGATTCCAAACACAGTAATCGTGATGACTGGTGCAAGAATAGATTCAAGTGATTCACCTGAAATAAAGTCCAATCATCTGTCATGGTAACTAAATTCATATTAAGCATACATCTACACTGTTCATTTATTACGAATACTAGTATTCTGTTTTTAAAAAAAACAACATGAAATTGATTCCACGAAGCAAGCCATTGTTTATCTTATTCTAAATTTCATATTCTATATGAAAGGTGAAGATAACGAACAGTGACCAATCAGCAATAGAAATAGATAGTTGGATAAACACGGACCCCATGACACACCAGAGGTGTATATAGGATTTATGACATTAAACACTATTTGTAATCTCCATTTCTCATTCAGCAACTGTGTAAGACAATAAGTGGTCTTTTAAAAAAAAAGAACCAATGGCTACTTGAAACATGCCATAGAATTAGAACCCTGAGGTTGCGAAAATCATAATTTTGGTATATATCTTTCTGTTTTTCTTATATAGTATCAGCAAAATAAAATTCCAAATTATATACCTTTAATCACTATAACCATTTTGGCCCCACCCTGATACCAAATCCCTACCCCTGTAATCATGAAATTTCCAATTTTGGTAAAGGGATACCTGATCCTTCTGAACATTCATTTAGTTTCAATTTAGCAACAGTGCATTAAAAGATGTCAGTTAAATGTTTTTATAAGTTAAAAGCAAGGTGAAGATAACGAACAGTGATCAATCTCATAACTCCTACAAGCAATACAAAATAGATAGTTGGGCAAACACGGACCCCTGGACACACCAGAGGTGGGATCAGGTGCCTAGGAGGAGTAAAACAAATGTCCAATTGTTAACACACGACGGACTATGACGGGCACAAACCAATGACAATAAGTCACCTGCAGAGTGACTCAGGTGACCTAAAATGCTTGGTACAAGAATGTATGAATTACCTACCGTTTTCAGTCCTGGATGGAGTTGATAATTGAGTTGGTAATGTGACTTCTAGCTGTAACCGACATGAAATTCGATACAAAGTTAATTTGTACATTCAATTAATCTACATCAGATTTTCTCATTAAGATCATTAAAAAAAATCGCCTCACCTTGTTACAAAATACCACATTACGTAGCCTCTGGAGACATCTTGTGAATAGACATCCCGTTCTATTACATTTTTCACACATCAAAACTTGTGGTTTGTTTATATCGTATTGACCTTTCAATAAGAAAAATGAATTGTATTCACATTTTGTAAATGAACTGCACAATCTGTTTTTAACAATGCTACAGTTTATTGCTATAGGAGTAAGATATCCCTCACCCTCCATCCCCGGTCGACGCAAATTCCAAACTGTGCATAGTAGAATGATTATATTTCCTGGATGCTGTTTGGCGACCAAGTAATCAATTTTAGTCTATATACTATTTTTCCGGAAAGTAGTTTTAGAAGTAACAATGATTACATCTTTGACTTCACTAACATGATCATTATGAACAAGTGAATATAATGTACAGTGACCAAACTCTTAAATTCAGTAAAGAGTTGGAAAAAACCGGATCCTAGAAACACCAGGTGTGGGATCAGGTGATTAGGAAGAGTAAGCATCCCCTGTTGATCGGTCACACCTGCTGTGATCAGGCAAACCGAAGAGTACAGTATAACACGGATAAATTGAAAATAAAGGGCCAGCGAGAAACAGTTCGTTATAACCAAACTTCGTTATATCCAATACAATGTTCATTTTCCTCTCATAGGGGAATAATTATCACTTTACAATAGCCGTTAATTTCGTTTTGAGCATGTTCATTATAAGACTGTTTTAATGTAATTTGTAATCAAATGCAAAATGTAAAGTTAACACGAAACACGTCAGACAGCATTTAACCTAATGACAGGATGTATTTTGCAAATAAGATCATTATACTATCCATATAATGTGCGAAGTGCGGACTTTGAACAATACTGTTAAAACCCTTAAATACAAGTTTCTTTGTCAGGCTACTGACAATTAAGTTAATTTAAAAGTTTCAAGTCTCGTATAAAATCGGTATTTCACAATGTGGTTGGTATAATGATCTTGGTAAAGAAAAGTTTTACATTGTGAAAACATATGCTTGAAACATGGTTATGTCAATCATATTCAAAATGAAATTATATAGTGTATATTTCACCTCTGTCTTTCGAGAGATATCTTTCTCGTACAACTCCAACCCAGTGTTGATCGCCAAATGTTGCATTCACATATTGACAAGATAAGTCTGTGTTTGACATATTAACATTTCCAAAAAGATAGCGATTCCGTTTCTTACAGTTCGTCAGATGATTTCTCCATCCTGTATAATTGTTTAGACCTAAAATGATATGTAAAAATATGATGACAACACATGTACAGATACTAGTATCTCTCAGTACTATATCGATAATCAAATGTTATTTACTGAATATGGAGAAATATGCCCGAATGGTAAATGAGACTGGGATCGCAAAGTCCTCGTCCTTACAACGACCCCGGGGTTGGACATATTTTCTGATATTTCATTAACATTTTCATTATATATTTATCGTATTCTTTTCGCCTCTAATTCTAGAAGCACATATTCGCTTACATTTTCAGAAACAGACAAAGCATTTTTGTCCATGATTATTTCTAAAGATATGTGACGTCACATAACAGGCGCGGACCTAGAAATTTTTCAAAGGGGGGTTGAAGAGGAAATGCAGGGGCGGATCCAGGAATTGCGGTTACGGGGGGGGGGGCCACTTTATGAGGCAGTGGGTTTGAGTGCCGCCTTGAGGCTCCCAGGGGTGGGGGGCAGGGGGGTGAAGCCTCCGGAAGCTCTTGGATTTTACAGATTTTATAGGGCTTAAACTATGTCTCCTATTTAAGTCATTTTTACTATTTTCTATCATTACTAATAAGGTGAAATTAGTAAAATAACACAAATTTTAAGGGTTTTTGGAAAAAATTAAGTTCTCCCAATGAAGTAATTCAAGAAATCAAAAAGATTTTTTCATTCATTTCTCCGGGAGTGAAAGAAATTATTGCTTCTTTTATCGTTTAGTACATTTGTGTAAACAAGATACCACGATTTACCTTAAATTGAAAAATTTAGGGGGGGGGCACCAATTGCGCCTCTCCCCCCTCCTTAAATCCGCCACTGAAATGAGAGTTGTTATAACGTACGTTAACATAGTTAAACGACAACTTAACAGGAATGCTATCAATTTGTATTTCTAAATTCAAATTTGGATTAATGTTATTCTATAATTATCAGACATAGATTTGTCACTCTTGATTTTAAAACGAATCTTTTTTAAAATGCATTCCGATTTACTTCCAGTTTTTAAAAAAAAATAAAATGTAATATTACAGATATATATACAAACTATATAAAAGATAATATGAATTATCATCACCCGATAGAAATGTTGACGCACAATTGTATAAACAAAACCCATCGTCTAGGATTTTAATAACTCTATAGTCATTCTCTCTCTCTCTCTCTCTCTCTCTCTCTCTCTTTCTCTCTCTTTTAGCGAATCCAAAGGGGGGGGGGTGCAACCCCCGTAATCCCCTCTAGATCCGCCACTGCATAATGATTTCGTAGCTGAAGACCGGATACGTGGGGATCCGTGTTAGAATAGGTCATCAGTAACCATAGGTCATCAGTAACCCTTGCTCGTCGTAAGAGCCGATTGAATGGGGACGGTACTTCAGAAGAGACCGCAAAACCTGAGGTCCCGTGTCACAGCAGGTGTGGCACGATAAAGATCCTCTCTGCTCAAAGGCCGTAAATGCCGATCATGGGCCTAAATGTTGCAGCCCTCCACCGGCAGTGGTGACGTCTCCATATGAGTGACGAATTCTCCAGGTGAACGTTAGATAATATATACAATTAATCAATCTATAGAATCTATAGGGAAAGATCAAAATGCGTATCGATTTGTGAATATATGACAGATAAAATGACATTCGAATTATAATTCAATGAATGATACCATAACAGTAAAATACGATCAAGCATACATTTGTACGTGCCCAAATTTTGGGTATGAAAAAGAAAACAAGTTTATACGCTATCTCTAGTTGGGTAATATCTGTATTGTCTTGCATTGAGACAAAGAATATGAAGTATGTCAAATATAGAATCAACTAATATGTAAGATTATAGTTTATAACAAGAGGCCCAAGGGCCACATCGCTCACTCGAGTTACCTTGGCCCATATCTAAAGACTTTCCATATATATTTGCATGTAAAACCTTAGTCCGTATTATGGCCCCAACCTACCCCCGGAGGCCATGATTTTTACAAATTTGAATCTGCACTGTCAGGAAGCTTTCAGGTAAATTTCAGCTCTTCTGACTCATTGGTTCTTGAGATGATTTTCAGATTTTATATTTATTCTCATGTAAAATTTTGATCCCCTATTGTGGCCCCAACCTACCCCCGGGGGCCATGATTTGAACAAACTTGAATCTACACTATGTCAGAAAGCTTTCATATATATTTTAGCTCTTCTGGCTCATTGGTTCTCGAGAAGATTTTTAAAGATTTTCCTTATATATTTCTATGTAAAACTTTGATCCCCTATTGTGGCCCCAACCTACCCCCAGGGGCCATGATTTAAACAACTTGAATTTGCACTATGTCAGAAAGCTTTCATGAAAATTTCAGTTCCTCTGGCCCAGTGGTTCTGGAAAAGAAGATTTTTAAATGACCCCACCCTATTTTTGCATTTTTGTGATTATCTCCCGTTTGAATAAACTTCAAAGCCCTTCACCCAAGGATGCTTTTGGCCAATTTTGGTTATAATTGGCCCAGTGGTTCTTGAAAAGAAGATGAAAATGTGAAAAGTTTACAACGCCGACGACGACAGACAACGGACAAATTTTGATCAGAAAAGCTCACTTGAATCTTCGGCTCAGGTGATCTAAAAAGGCTTACGTAATTAAACACATAAATATTGCAATTTCATATACATATCGTATACTAGTATATTGTACCTTCAAAACAATCTGACACCACTGTGAGGAGCTAAGAGTAAAATGCTGACTTTGAAGCCTCCAAATCGGAGAGAGGGTGGAGCCTCTTGTCATTAGAGACTGTCAAAGGTAGAGCTTCTGGAGGGAAGTCCAACACATAGCTAATTCTATCTGTCATTTCAATTTCTGTATCTAAGTAGACTAGTTATGTGGCAGATAACATTATTTAGCCAGTCCAATGCATTACAAATATATTTACATTATTGATATTTTATAACTCAAAAGTTACTTATGACTTCTTTGAAGCATGTTAGTAATATAAAGCATGTTTTCCTTGCTAAACAGGACTCATATGTTATCAACAAAGTGGAATTGTAAATTAAAGGTAAGGGGTGTTATTCCTGAAAAGAGAATTAAATGACAAAATAACAAATTAAATATCCAAAGCACCTGGGGTCAGATAACGTGTGACATATAAGACAATGCTTTTTGAAGTCCTGACAAATCTATAATCATATACAAAAAAGTTTCAAAGCTAAACGTAAGAGGAAGGGAAAAGTATCTATGTTGTCCCTTTTACATCTAAATGTTTAGATGAGAATCAATTTCAAATATTGAAGGTATACCGTATACATAATAATTGTCAATCTCTTTGTCCCAGTAGATGTACATGTAAATCAGCATTATTTAGGATGAAAATACACGTGATTAACCCTATACAACCCATTATGATTACGTTTGCCATTGCAGCAACAACGCTTGTCATATAATGATAGGGGCCGGGTATGACTCGTGAATATATTTAGTGTAGATGCGTTCAGTCTGTGTTATTTTAAAGTCATTCTGCTGTTTATACGGATCTTTAAAGGACTATATTGTGTTTGGATAACTGTATATCTTAGCCAGAAACATCCCAGGCAGCCAAGATGTCAGAAATTGAAATGACAGAATAAATTCACTCCAAACGTTTCACCCTGACAGCCTCTCAAATTAGGAGGTCCAATTTGAAGGCTTTAGAGTCAGCATTTTACATCAAGTCCCGGTCATTACATATGAAATAAATTTTCAGACCAAAGCATCTTCACTGGGATGCTTTTGAACTGGAGTATTCCAAAATGAGCGTATGTAAAACTTATACGGTACCAATTTTGATGCACCAGATGCGCATTTCGACAAATAATGTCTCTTCAGTGATGCTCAACCGAAATGTTTGAAATCCGAAATACCTATGAAGTTTTAGAGCTAAATATAGCCAAAAACAGCGTGCCAAAGGAGTGGAGCCAAATTCGTCCAAGGACAAGAGCTATGCATGAGGGAGATAATCCTTTATTTTGAAATGAATTTCTAAATTTTATAACAGCAATTAAATATACATCCGTATTTTCAAGCTAGAAACGAAGTACTTAGCTACTGGGCTGTAGAGACCCTCGGAGACTAACAGTCCACCAGCAGAGGCCTCGACCCAGGGGTCATAATGTAAAACTTATACGGTACCAATTTTGATGCACCAGATGCGCATTTCGACAGATAATGTCTTTTCAGTGATGCTCAACCGAAATGTTTGAAATCCGAAATAACAAGTCAATGAAGTTTTAGAGGTATTTAGGGAAAAACAGAGTGCCAAAAAAGTGGAGTCAAATTCGTCTAAGGATAAGAGCTATGCGTGAGGGAGATAATCCTTAATTTTGAAATGAATTTCTAAATTTTATAACAGCAATTAAATATACATCCGTATTTTCAAGCTAGTAACGAAGTACCTAGGTACTGGGCTGTAGAGACCCTCGTAATAACCGAAAATTTTATTTTTTTTTAAATCTAATTATCTGTAATTTTGAGTAACATCCAACATGGGTTTCCTTTCCCTCTAATGTAACATACTTCCAATGTTATTATAGGAGACACGGTTCTCGTTTTCAGTATATAGTTATGGGATACAGTGTTATTATAGGAGACACGGTTCTCGTTTTCAGTATATAGTTATCACATGTAGGGATATCAGTCATTCGTATAGACTCTCTTAAGAAAAATATTTATTCATATTCCAGTCAAAATATCAGCAGCTTACTCGTTTAGTATTGTAAATATATAAAAGTATCAGAGAAGTTAGAGTGAAATATAAGGGATATTAACTCACTCTCTTTTCCTTGACAGACCGCTTTCAAAGCCGTGTTGCAAGTCTTTTCTTTAAAAACTTTACTTTGAGCACCACATTGTAAGGATAGGCAGTAATTATCTTGTGAATAGAAAACCTCTGTTCCTGAAAATATATAATTCAATATGACACCATGCTATTCCAGAGAATAGAACATAAACTCACAATAAATAAAAAATTCGCTCTGTGTACGTTTCATGAGAATTTTTTGGTAACATTGCTTCTACTCTACTTCAGAATGTATATGGACTATGCCCTGTCGGAAAATGTTGATAAGCAATAACATCACGCAAGAAATAAATATGTTGCCTTAATGTATCCGAACGCATTTTCCTCTTTCACTTTATTTTCCACAACTGAAAACCATTTGTGATTTCTTCGGTCGAAATTGTAATTTCCTTGATAAAACGTTTAACGTGATGATAAAGTATAAAATCTGAGATTAATAATAGCAGACTATTAAAACATTTCAAACATAGTATGTTGCACAACAACAAAATACTTCCACTAACATTTATAAGCCTATACTATATCAGTTATTGGATTTCAAACGTTTAATTACCATAGGATTAAACATTCTTTTTGAAGAATTCATCGATGTGTAAACTCTGGACATTTTACTTTCAAACTGAATAAAAGTGCGAAGCACTTTTATGTTAAGTTTGTGAGTAAAATGTCCAGAGTTTACACATCGATAAATTCTTCAAAAATAATGTTTGATTCTTATAATTCCAATTCGTTCCCTGTATTATCAATTTCAATAATTTGAATAGTTTCCCCGCACTATGTTATTTGTGTTCAGTCGTGTATGTATACATAGCGGTTTTGGATTTATTGATGTGTAAATTCTCGTTTAGATTTATCTTTGTCCAATCAAAACAATTGTAATAAATAACATTGGAATTATATAAATTTATATTTACCTGTTGAAAACACATTAACAGTTGTATTGCCCCCACATTCAGTTGATAATACATCATCGAAATGATTATTGCAGGTGAAGTTGCAAAGTGTAGCTGACGTCGTTGACATCATTCTGTTGAGGTAATCGTTGTTCAAACAAAAACAACTTCCTGACTGAAAAATAACTATCTTTCTGAATAATAATTAGTTAGTGGCGGATCCATACAATGTTCATAGAGGAGTTGCGATCCTAGTTTGGCAACGTTCCCGCTCCGAAAGAGCCAAAATTGGCAACCCCCATTTTCTTTAAAATATGTTCACCGGAAGGGGGAGGGGGTTACAACCTCAATAAACCCCCTCTATACCCCTCCCATTGTTAAGTTTTGTCTGTTTTGCTTTTTGTGTTTCGTTAGAAATGAGACTTCCACTATTCAAACATTCAGATTATATATTTGTAATTCCGTGGACATCCGGGTTAGGATAGGTCCTAGGTACCACTTGTTTGTCTTAAGAGGTTACTAAACGAGGCGGTCCTTCGGATGAGACCACACAAACCGAGGTTCCGTTTCCCACCAGGTGCACCACCATAAAAATCCCTCCCTGCTCAATGACCATATGTCTAAAATTTGCAGCCTTTCGCCTACAATAATGACGTATCCATACAGGTGAAATATTCTCGAGATGGACATTAAAAAGTATACAATCCATCATTAATTTGTTTGACCTTGAAAAGGAACAAAAATTCACCTTCAAAACTAGTACATCATCTATATTTTATGCTTAGACTTCTAAAGTATGTTAAAATATCATTACAAATAATTACAAAATTTTACGCATTTTTATAGCTCTCTGTTTTTGGATGATTTAATTTGTTTGACCTTGAAAGAAAAAAAATGTATTGACCTTGAATACTAGCACACCATCTTTATCTTAGACTTCAAACTTATGTTAAAACATTATTAGATAAAAGGTGAAGATAACGAACAGTGATCAATCTCATAACTCCTATATGGAATACAAAATAGATAGTTGGACAAACACGGAGACCTGGATATATAACAGAGGTGGGATCAGGTGCCTAGGAGGAGAAAGCATCCCCTGTCGACCGGTCACACCCGCCGTGAGTCCTATATCTTGATCAGATAAACGGAGTTATCCGTAGTCAAAATCAGTGTGCCAAGAACGGCCTAACAATCGGTATGAAATAAGTCATACAGCAACCCAATGACAGGTTGTAATGGCAAACTAGATTGTTGCATGTAAGGATCATAGAATTTGCGAAATGCTGACTTTAAACTTTAAATACAATTATAAGTACGGATTTATATAGCCCTCTCTTTTTTATGTTGCAAATTGTTTGACCTTGAAAGGGAAAATAGAGGGGGAAAATGATCTAGAAATCTAGTACATCATCTTTATCTTTAGACTTCTCTCACACTGATACTTCAGTGCGAGATTCATTTGTTTGTCAAACTAGATCGGCCATATAATTTGCGAAATGCTGACTTTAAGCGAGATTGTTGAAACTTATGTTCGTCAGTACCCTGCTTCGATTTAAAAACTGTATGAAAATAAATATTGAAATGATCGAGAGAGCATAAGTGTGATTTTGGAGTGATGAAAGTTCAGTTTACGAACTACGATGTCCAGAAACAGTCATTGTGTCAGAGTCTTTCTCCATGGTCTTACAACAACGGCATCTCGGAATCCATTACCTCCTATAACTACGCAGGATTGTGTTTGGGACACCCCCCCCCCCCCCCCCCAGCAAATTTAACGTTATATTACTCAGAAGAATGTACCATTATTTTGGTTTAGAAACCCTTCGACATGTATGTAGGAAGTGTTCTATCTTATGGAAGTGAAATTTGGGGGTTCCGCAAACTACTTGCAATCGAAGGCTTACATTTATCTTTTCGTAACACTGTGCTAGGTATAGGGTCACAATTCCATGTATATGGATCGCAGGCTGTGGAAATCCATTTGTCATGCAAAGAAAATAAAAAAAATAAAACCATGACGCACAGGCGTAAACTACTAAAAACAGAATATTGCATTCGAAAAGTCTCGTATGAATAAATGCGATGTGAAACAGACGCTGGGCCAGGACATTGGACACGCGATGTAAAAATGAAGGGTTTGATGAAATTGGATGAATTAGAAATCTACTAACACCGTACAATTTATATCTACCTTCAGGAATACAATTCCACACAAGGACAATTATTCAAAATGATACCTTTGTACATATAAGCACTTTGTACATCACAACTTTTGTAATTTCCAATCATGTTTAACAAAACCAATTCAGCATAAACTAAAATAGCTTATATTTCTCCCATTAGGCTTTCTGTTTGAATCTTGGGCATCACAGACAATGTGAAGGTCGTGACACCCCAACATATCGAAGATGAATTTCATTTTATCAAAGAATGCCTGAAATATCCTCAACTGAGGAGAAGATAATATCGATGAATAATCATATTATTTTTGCAAGTGCATTTAGATTAATCCAGTTATTTGGTTCACAGCACATATCTACAGCGGTTGACCTTGGGAAATATATTCATCACGGTCTTAACTCGTGGAAGTAGATTCATTGTACGTCTATGATATTACCCCTCCCCCTTTTTTCAAATGACAAATTTTGCTCTCTAACACTAATTCACACTGTTTTACAAATAAATATGTAGATCTAATATGTCTTACGGTGTGACCGTGTTTGAAAGCGAAGCAAACAATATTGGCATTAGTATCTAGATCCACAACAGGACTAAAAATATCCCGAAATATTAGCACATAATGTGTGAGGACAGAGCTCAATCAAAGTATTCTAACTTTAGACATTTTTGATCTGCCTATTCATTGAACGCGGGAAACTCTATGCAACTGATGTAAACAGTGTATTGCTACGTCATATTCAGCGTCGGTGTTTAGCAAATATACAAACATAGGAGACATAGCACAATTCGCGTTAACCGAAGAGTGATTTTATATGATTTAGGAAAAAAAGATTTACATGCTTTTACGGATTTTATGTAACATCTCAGAACGACGTGAACTAGGGTAGACGAGATTCAAAATGGAGAAATACATGTTCACGCGCTAGAATTCGAATCGACGCCATTGGGACCAAATATTTTCAAGTTCCATAGGTATGGTTTAATTTTTCATTAGTTTTCTATATTTTCCTTTTAAACATGTATATACGTGTTACCAATAGGGAGAGCTCCGCTCTCACGGCCTTTCGGGCCGTGAGAGGGCTTCGTCCTCTATATTTGTATATTGATGGACTGTAAAGGTCTAGGTTATTTTTACTTAATAAACTATATATTGTCTTATTCATCAGATAATACTTAACTTTTGAAATGTGCAGTGCTAAAAGAAGTTTATACAAGTATTTTGCACTGTTATCTGAAATCAACGGCGAATAGAGAACACTATAAAAGAGATATTGTGTTTTTGTTTAATAAAACTTAGTTTGTAAGTAGATACTGAAAAACATCCCCCAAAAAAAATCCGAACTTTATCAGCCCACATTTAGAAACATCTTACGCACTTTATGTAGGTAGTTAAGATTACAAACTGGATTATGTTAAAATGTAAGGAAAGTAAGTGATGTTATATAATGAATAGGAGGAAATGAATTGGATCCCACTTTTATGTACTAAATTCTAGCTTATTTTGTGTATAGTTGAACATACATAACCTATAAATAACATCTCCTTACATTGAAAAAGCAATGCTATAAATATTGTATATAGATGATAATATTATCAGAAATGGTGTTATTCTTGTACAATTATGAATCAAACAAATAAGAAAGAAATTATTGCAGATTACCAGCGACACCCCTTGAATCATATATGTGTAAGTAAATAAATGACGCTATAAATAATTGTCTTACATCAAAAAATAAATCTTTAGATTTACTGATAAAATACTGACAAAACTAAGTATTGATGCAATACAGCAATATGAATCTGTGTTGGTGAATATTAATACTCGGTGATAGGACATTCAGCGTGACTTGTACAAACTGTACACTAAATAATAAATTCGCACTTTTCAGTTTACAAAATGTACTAAATGGTCACTTTATGGCCACTGTAAATACATTAAATGACCGATTTCTGTCATTCAGTTGCTTTGCGGTTTCCATACTGAATTTTATGATACAATGTGTTCAGTGACTCTGAAACATAAATATATTCACGTGTATGTTAGCGTTCATACCTGTACAGCGAAGGTTGCATAATCGTCCGAACCACAGAGCTCCTGGCACAATCCAGCAGACGAATTGACCATATTAAAGATCCGGACTGCAGTCACATCTGTCATCTTACAACAACCTAAATTGATTATTAATCATACATGTATATCAGTAGGTGCATGTTCATAAACCATTTCCGGTATTTCAATTCAATAGCATTTTTATACTTTGGATACATGATCGATACCTATTAATTTGATCCACTTCGAAATGCGTTTGTAATTGCCAGTCCAGTAGTATCCATCTGATTGTGCTTTCTTAATTGTCAAGCTATCGTTTTTCTCTTGGCATGCTTCACGTGCTTCAAACCAGGTGTAACCTATTGATGTGCTAAAAACTATTTTAAAAACGTGATTTAAAACATTTCATTTATATTAAAATTTGGCCATTTCTTTGTAAGGTTAAATATAGTACATTGTATATGTAACTGAGCTTGGATAGATAGCCTTCAGTATACTATTCAAACAGCATACCGTCTGAAGTACACAACATTCCAAGATTAAAATAGATACACGGAAAATGTAAATTTGTGTGTATAATATAAGAGGGTAATTCAAGTGTTCAACAAACAGCAAAGCGTGGATGAAAATACAAAATATACATTTATGGTAGGCCTATATAGAGATTCAGGTCAGAGAAGCAATAATTTTACACAGAAGTGTTTTTACAAACAGAAGTACATTATATAATGATGGTTTTAGGGACTGAATTGAACAGAGATGACACTCTCTGGGAGAGTTTTTTGTGCCGCTTTCTGGATAAGCTGGATTAATTTCTTAATGTCAAAAGTAGTTGTTAGTGCACATGTCCCAAACCCATTAATTATAAAGTGAATACGATGCCATGCTATTAGCAATAAAAGTCATAAAACTATTCTTCCTCTATGAAAAAATACCTTTATATCTTCAATCTCTAAACCCCAAGTACATAATACTAGTTTTTTTTTTTTTACAATGTAGCGGGAAAAAAAACATTTGAAAAGGTTACCGTTAGAAAACGAGGTATATATGCAAATCAGAAGAAGACTTTCCGTCAGAATGAAGCGTTTCCTGGTCATCTTCGTCTCAAGTTGCCTAGGTAAAAACACAGAAACCTATAGGAAATTATAAAACTTTTATGAATTGAAATATCGATCCCCAACATGACGAAAGCGCTTACAGTTTTTTTTTTATTGTGCGAACTGTGTCATTCTTGAGATTGGATTTTAAATATATATAAATATATTGAATACACAAAACATGGAATACAAAACAATTTCACCATTTCTGTGTTCCATGGTAAACACACCTTTGTTTAATTAAGAAACATGAAGTTCACATGAGCGCGATACTTCACGTGATAAGATCACAATGCCGAGACGGATCCCAAACAGTCCATTAATGTGCTGTCATATTTTTGTAGTTACACCCAATCAGTCAGAATTATAATTCATAACATTGTTTTCAATATGAAATCGGTAGTCATGGGCGGATCCAGGAATTGCGGTTACGGGGGACGCCACTTTATGAGGCAGGGGGTCTGGGGGCCCAGGAGGAGAAGCTCCTGGATTTTACAGATTTTATAGGACTTGAAATATGTCTCCTATTTAGGCATCTATTCTATTTTCTATCATTTTTTATAAGGTGAAATTAATGAAATGACGCAAATTTTAAGGGTTTTTGGAAAAAATTAAGTTATCCCATCAAAGTAATTCAAGAAATCAAAAGATTTTTTCATTTATTTCTCCGGGAGTGGAAGAAATTATGGCTTCTTATATCGTTTAATACATTTTTCTAAAGAAGATACCACGATTTACCTTAAATTGAAAATTTTAGGGGGGGGGGGGGCTGCTCCTACCTTAAATCTGCCACTGGTAGTGTTGATGAACAAAGACGGTATCAGTGATAGATAGATACACACCAACACGTGTCTCACACTTGTCAGCCGTGATTTCAATCCTAGTGGTGTTTTCCGTACATTATGGCGATAAGGAACGGATTGTTGTCGAGAAATAAAGATTGATAAAGGTGGACATACCTGTGCTTCTTTCGTTGACCTTAATTTAGATTCCATTGTTCCCGAGTCTCGTTTTGTTAGTTTCGGAATGAATGGAATTCACTTCCTTGTTGACTATTTCGAGGGAAGTGCAATATCACGTCGTTTATGGAGGGTGAATTAATCACAGGATGTACGGTTACAACACAGCTTTACACTAGCTAGTTGACAAGGCAAATTACGTGTTTTCCTCGGTCTTTATACCGGATATTGCTTGATGATTTAAAAATCTTCTCTGGAGATGAAGGCGTTGGGCACGAAAGCCTCTTAGTATTACATGCATGTGAAACAAATTCATCCTTCACTGTCTCGTAATTACGAGAAAATATTTCGTAGTTACGATAAAATTATCTCAAATTTACGAGAAAAGATATCGTGATTAGGAGAAAACAATCTTGTTATTACGAGATGATTATCAGAAACGATCTCGTATTTACGAAATAATTATCTCAAAATTACGAGAAAACATCTCGTGGTTTCAAGAAAATGATATTCAATTATGAAAAAAGATGAATAATTGTTGGTCGTATGATATCTCGTTATATAAAAGTTTTGATTGAAGTAGTTTGCGATGACTTGCCGATCGCTATCGGTTTTAGTAGCGTTCAACATAGCATGTTTATTGAATACACATCAACATGATCAACACAGCTGCTAATGAATGTACCATACGGTTTTAGCTTGCCATAGCCGTCAACATGCCACATGGAATTAGGACAAGGATTTGAGTAACGTCGTCTTTTTAATCTTTTACACACTCTGGACTTCATGACTTCCGGGTCCAATAATTTTGTTAATTGGTAAACAGTGTCCATTATGATATTGGGACACGTCTGTACACACCTTTAAATGCACCAAGCGATAATTATCAAGGCTCCTGATACTTAATAAAACTAGCTACATACAATAGATTATAATATTTCTTCCTTCGAAACTATACCACGGATTTCATTTAATAGTCTGTTGAAATATCAATAATAATTCCCTCACAGAGAGAGAGAGAGAGAGAGAGAGAGAGAGGCGGTATGGAAAATATGAAAGCAGGGGAGCTGCCATGTGCCTCACACAGGGATTTGCAAGGACCCACCGGGGGGGGGGGGGGTTAAGGCAGCTCCCAGGAATTTTGCTTTTAGCCCCATTCAACCCCTTAAATAAAATCCTGCATCCGACACTGTAGCTGCAAATCTGTGGCTCTCTGGGAAATAGTGGGACAGACCAGACCATTTAAAACTGACAATGTGCGTTTTCGAGTCGCATAAGACAGTCCCCAACTTTGTTTATCCACACATACATGTAAGGTTTGATAAAAATAGGTTGTCACTCGGGTTGATCTACGGGTAAAGGAATTTCATTTTATATGCCTATTTTTTTTCTCGTAAATGCGAGATGTTTTCTCGTAATAACGATGTTTTCTCGTAATAACGAGACATATTCTCGTGATAACGAAAGCTTTTCTTGTAATTTCGAAATGATGATTTCGCAATAACTAAGATCTACTATCGTAATTACAGGATGCTTATCTCGTAATTTCGAGATGGAGAAGTCTCGTGGGGATCCTGGTTATAATTGGTCCTCAGTACCCCACCCCCCATCCCCCGGGACCCGGGTTAGAATAGGTTCTCAGTACCCTTTGCTTGCAGTAAAAGGGGTACTGACTAAATCCCGGTCTCGGTCCCGGTCTTCGGTCTCGGTCCCGTGACTAAAACCCGGTCTTCGGTCCCGGTCCCATATACTTTTATTCAATAAAAATAGAATATATCAGGATATTTGAGCCCCATTTCTCAATAACTTAGGTATGACACCTCATGCCTGCATTCTGCTGGTAATTAGATTGATCATATTATTTCTTCTTTTGTAAAATAATATGTGAAAACTCCGGGACCGGTGGGACCGAGAAGTGAAAACAGTGCTAAAAGACGGTCCCGGTCTCGATGTTTTTTTATTTTTCTAAATAGCCGCTTTAATCTACTTTTTATGAGAAAAAGATAAGAGTGTTATATTCAATGACATTCCTTTGTATGCACATGTATGTTTCTGATTTATTGTATGTTTGTGTTTTATTCCAATTTTCCTTTTTAATGTCAAAATCGAACTCAACTACGTGATTTTTTTTCTCCCAAATGAACGCGTTACAATACATTTTCATAAAAAGATAAGGATGTAGAAGAGAAATGATATATGTATTATCCTGGTGTATTTGTTTGTAATTTACTGTTGGATGTAGTATTTACAAAATTAAGTCTTTTTTACATTTCACCTGACCACACGATTGATAAAATTTTCAAATCCAATGTTGGTGTATTCCGAACCGGGTCTCTGTATAGGTACATGTATACGCGGGTTACTGTTCTCTCTCTCTCTCTCTCTCTCTCTCTCTCTCTCTCTCTCTCTCTCTCTCTCTCTCTCTCTCTCTCTCTCTCTCTCTCATTTACGAGTGTATAGTGAGAATCGCATTAATTTGTTAAATTATTATGTTATATTAGTTGTTTTAATCAGGGAAGAAAAGCCTCTATGTAAATATTAGACATGAGTCCAGAATGTACGATGTATGAAGTACTTTAAAAAAATATGTTCATTAGTGAAATGGAAAAAAAAAAAAAATATTGTCCTTAAATTTTATTATGATTATTGAAACATGATGGATAATTGTTGTTGACAGCGAAACAAAATTAATGTGCACTCTAGTCAACAACCCCTCCCCCGCCCCTTTCCAGAAAGATTCTGAATACAAGAATGATGCTTTTGAAAAGCAAATGTTATACCCCCGTAATCGGATATTCGGGGCGCATTTATATAGTTTTTGGTCCATCCGTCTTTTTGTCAGCAAAAACTTGAACCTTCGGCACAACTTTTGAATGCATGTTGATAGGGTTTTCATATTTCACATGTGTACTCCCTGTGACAAGACCTTTCTTTACATGCAATTCTTCACCTTTCAAATTTGACCTACTTTTGAAAATCTTTAACTTTAGCCATAACTCTTGAATGGTTAGTAAAAATACACGAGGGTATAAAATGCTTCACGCAGGCATACTTTTCATGAAGTGCTAACAGTACCGTAGGCCTATTTGTATTTTCAAAACTGAAATTTATTTCTTAAATAAATTTACATGTATGTCTTGCATATTTATAAATGTAGATTTCATTGTTTGTAAATTTATCAGTTTATGTCAAATTTATGTATGCACTTTGAAATATAAGATATTTTGAAAATAGGAAACCAACAGTTTTTGTGCAGCATAATTAATACATATATGTTTGCACATATACGTATATAACTATTCACAATAAATATAGTTACAACATAATATTACAGTTAAACATACCATAGGTTATTTGAAGATCATCTAAAGTCAGAGAGTATCTTCTGTATAAGTATACAGAATCTGAGAATTTTTGGTGAGCATGTGCTCTATGTATGACACACTTTTATAGATACTATAAATATATTAGGTGGACTTTTTTTTAAAGAATTGTATCTAAAAGAACCACAACTGAAAAAAAGAAAGAAAACTAAGTATGAAATAAGAAAGGAAGAAATATTTTATAGTTATTATTTATTGGTTATATACAACTATACCCATATAAAGAGATCGGGTTCGGAATACCAAACATGAATCTTTGAAAACTGATTTTGACAGGAATAGAAGAAATAAGATAAATGAACAAATAAACTAACTACAAATTACAAACAAATACACCAGGATAAGTACATATATATTATTTTCCTTCTACATCCTTATCTTCTAATGAAAAGGTAGTGTAACGCGATCATTTGGGACAAAATGTACATGTAGTTGAGTTCGATTCTGACATAGATACATGTATAAAGAATATTGGAATAAAAAACCTATACACACAATAAATCAGAAATATATGTATACAAAGGGATGCCATTGAGTATCACGTCCTTATATTTTTTATGAAAAGGTAGATTAAAGCGGCTATTGAGGAAAAATGTCGAGACCGGGACCGGCTTTTAGCATTGTTTTTATTTCTTGGTCCCACCAGTCCCGGAGTTTTCACATATTATTTTACAAAACAAGAAAATAATATGATCAATTTACTATCCGAATACAGGCATAATATGTCATACCTAAGTTATTGAGAAATGGGGCTCAAATATCCTGATATATTCTATTTTTAATGTCTTTTTAAACAATCCTGAGTGTTTATAATTCTTCCATCTGTATATGACTCACCATTATTTATTTATATTACTTAATCATCTTAAAAAGAAACCACAACATTACAAATGTCCCAAGTAAATATGTCCTATTGCTCCTCTTTCCGTGTCTTTAACATCTAGCGTCCCTCGTCACCCCGTTTGTTTGTGCTACTATAGTACGGAGCATTTGTTAACTTCCTTATTTTATGAATGCGAGGTCTCTGTTCGTCTGTCACACCACTAATACAGAGGATTTCACAACTATTAATGTCTATAACATCTGGCATAAATTATATTGCATATAAAACACCACCACAACTAAAATCCTCAATGGCGGATTAAGTGGGCTTACGTCAGTTCACGTATTGTGTGTATGTCTGTGTACATGTATATATATATATATATGTATGTGTGTGTGTGTCTGTGTGTGTTTCCGTGTTCGTTTTTGCGTGTTTGTGTCTACCCCTCCCCCCCTCTCTCTCTTTCGCTGTGTTTCTTTTCAGTTGAATGATTTCAGCTTTAACTGAAATATTTTTTTTTATTATTTATTAATTTTTTATTTCACAAATATTGACATAAGACAGAAGAACATTTACCATTTTTTTCTAACCACTTTCACACACTTTCATACTCACACTCATACATTTGTTGGTAAGTGCTTGCATTTTTAATATAATTGTAAGAGAAAAATGATAACAATACAGAGCTCGAGTAAATAGATAAAAGTACATGTGGCTTCAAAAGTAGGGAAAAAACATTGCTTGAAATAGCAAAATTATGATTTTTTTATGTTGTCAAAAAGTGTTTTCCATACATGCCAGGTATTTTCAAAATTTTGTATTTCTAAATTCTGATACGCAATGTATTTTTCAACCTTGTATTTGTTGTATAGATAGAACAATAATTCCAAGAATCTTGGCAATTTGTTTTTGTTTGTTTTTTTCAAACAAGAAAAAATATATTGTTTTGTATAAAGGATAAGGAAGTTTACAATTCTGTTGCCTTTCGACAATGGGAGTTCACCTAATAAAATATTAAGTACATTAAAACCTATTCTTTTGGAAGTTGTTTTATAAATGTGCATGCTCAGATTGCTCCAAAATATAGATACTTTTTCCACAGCCAATGAAAACGTGTTGAATTGTCTCAACTTCATCATTACAAAAGGTACAACAATCAAAAGACACAACATTGATTTTTTTAAGATAATAATTGACAGGCAGAATTCTATGAAGTAATCTATATTGTAACCATTGGATAGTAGAGTCCTTGGTAGTCTTAAAACATACAGTAAAGGCATCCTTAACACATATTTCTATTCCATAAGCTTGTATATTACAATATAACAGTATATTGAGTGCAATATCAACTCATCTGAAATTGTTTGAAAACAAAGGTTTATTCAATAGATCTTTTACACCTTATATTCCATTATATTATAAACCTTTGATTTTGCAAACTAAATGTACTAAATCTGTTTACAAACAGTTAAATGTAAACCATGATATACCTACTTCTGTTTCAAAGTGGAATTTAGATCTGGTAACTGAAATATTTTAATTGAGTAAACATCTCATAACGTCACGCTGATGTTCGTTTAACGGTTTATTTGATAACTTACAAAAAGTAAATCTACGTGCATCTTTTGGATTCAAATATATTGGGGTTTACATTTCCTTATAACTGTGGTTAAAAGCCTTCTACTGTATCTGGCACGAGGGTAATCCGGACCAATAACAGAATTAGGGACTGGTTTGGGACCCAAAATTTCCAAACAATTGAATTATAAACTATTAAAAGATTTAGCAATTCATTAACAATAAAATACATCAATTTTGTAGCGAATTCTCTACTGCTTTTTCACTGTTAAGTTGAATTAATACTGTTCAGGGCCCATATTTACTACAGTTCGTAGACGTAAACGTAGCGTAAATCTAGACGTAGCGTACGTTTACGTGTTGGACGGTATTCACGAAACAGTCGTAGACGTAGATTTACGTCAGAAATAAGCGTAACTCTACGTGTGCTACACTAGTACACGTAAGCTGATCGTAACTTTAAGAATAAACAAAGCAAATGGCGACTTGTCATTTTTATCGATAATTTCTTGCGTAAAGACCTTACAAACCCTCTAGATGGATATAAGCTGGTTAGTAATACACAAATTAATTGTATTTATTCAGATTATCGTTTTCTTTGAGATCATCTGCAATTGTGTGACAATTCTCAAAATTTTGAGCCCGATCTAATATACCTTGTGGCGGATCACAGTCTGATTTAAAATCAAACCTCTCACTTCGCTCGATATACGGACAGTCGCTGTCCGTATATCGAGCAAAGTGCGAAATTTGATTTTAATCACACTGGGTGGATCTAACCTTGCCTTTAGAAATAATTGGGAAGCTTTTTATTTTAGTCATGCAGGTTATTTAAAAAAAAGAATATTTGCCATTTATCTTATTATATAGGGTAGGTCTAGCATCTTTCAGGGAAATGCATTTTTTTAATTTTCCGAACATGGTGGAATTAATGTATATATATGCAATCAAACATGCAATGTTTTAGATTTGAAAAGAAGAGAGTCACTGTGTGTACAAGAATACATGGTGATCGACAGCTATAGAAAAACTATTTCTACTTATAGATATGTGATCTTTACTTTGTGGTTATAAGCAAATATTGGTAGTCCAAATAACTATTTGTTACATTGTTACTTACACAACAGGGAAATGAGCCTCTAAATAAATATTTCTTTAAAAAAAAAAAGATATGCATTTCATTCCAAGAATACAATTTGGTGTAATTTGTTTCAGAGAGCAATTGTGATGCCTACTAGTGTAGTCATGTGTAGACTTTCAATCTTTCAGAGTGCCATTTCCTTTAACTATAATCCTACAGGAGTCAAACCTTCATTGATAATGCATATATATGAATCTTTCTACCATTCATGATTTGTATGTAATTGACTTTTATATGTGATTAGCTAGGTAAAAGTCTTTGCAGTGTATATTACCAAACTCCAAGGATGATGCCTTCAACATACATATTATTTTGTTGAAGTCCATCCCCCCCCCCCCCCCCCCCCAATTTACAAAAATCTCGCTGATAAAAGTTCATTCTGAAGGCTTCTCACATTAAACCGACATATGTACTAATGCTCCTCTTTACAAATTTTAACCCACCAGACAACTTTGTTGACAAATATTTAAGATTTATTTATTATGTCATCATTTTAATATCAAGATGTTAAAATCATTCTAGAAATGGAAGTAATACATGTACATGTCAATATCAATAACAACATGAAAATTCATCTAAGAATTTATCTATTAACAAATATAATTACATGTACATAATTGTATGCATAACAATGCATGTACATGTACTTAATTTCTTAAACATGTATTGTAACATTCTAATTACATGTACATAATTGTATGCATAACAATGCATGTACATGTACTTAATTTTTTAAACATGTATTGTAACAAATTCTATTTTGCTGAATATCAAACTTTTTTTAATTTTAATGTCAATTTTTAAATGTCCATATGATATATAAATGAATAAATAAATATATAAGATGACATCAATGTAGCAGATGGACCATCAGCATGGATTGATCAGTGGATAGAGTACCAGACTACGGGTCATGGGTTAGATTCTCAATCCTGCCATATATTTTTGAATCATTCCTCTGCTCGTCCTTTTACACAATCATGGCAATGGAAGATAAACATTTCTCGGTTTCGCAAAAGATTTTTCAGGCCATTACAGCAATGTACCCATAGACCTAGAAAAATAATAGTATTACATTGATTTAAATAAACAACTGTCATTACACTGCAATCAAATTTCATAAGGCTTGAAAAATACATGCAACATAATTGTTAGTTAAATAAACTGTAAAATTGTGATAATACTTATTTTATTTACTGTATATTCATCTACCGTACACCATATCTGGGAAGATGTCATGTGGAAATGTGGAAGAGATGGGAAGATATTTTTTAATAATTTCTTTTTTAATTTTTACATGTTTTTTTGTTATGCTTCAATACTGTACAGCAAGTGACCACAGGAGAGAATGAAATGTATGTATGATTGATTGTCCGTTTGTTTATTTGTCTGTGTGATTATATTGTATGTGTCAAAAAACAAATAAATTATAAAAAAAAAAAAAAAAAAAAAAAAAAAGTATCACCTACAATTTCTAATTTTAATGATTTATAACCCAAGAGCCCATATTAAGAAAAAGATTTCAAATGACCCCAAGGTCAACTTCAGTATTTTTTCATTAACCATTCCCCTTGTAATGAAATTGGCTTCTTTCCAAACCAGAAAAAAATACTTTTTAACCAAGAATGGTAAGTTTCAGTTAAGGTCATTCACGTTTATAAATAAAAAATAATTTTTTGTGACATTTCAGGTACAATTCACTTGCATTCTATTTTCTTTCTACAAAATTCTCAGGTTTAATTAGTCTAGAGTTAACATATTTTGATAGTTCCTGGTTGTGGCAAGTAAAAATGTAAAATCAGCTGATATGTACTGCAGTAAGGTATATGAATGGGATTTTACTGTAGCAAAGAAGGTGAGAAAAATCTTTAGCACAATTGAGTATTGAACGTGGTACCTTTGCACTGAGCTACTCAGGCTGACATATAGTACATGGTAGTACAACATTATAAATTTAAAGGGGCATATTTGCTGTGAAAGTGATGGCAACCATTTTTATCTCTCAAAATATCCCAATGGCAAAGGAATATGTATTACTGACTAAGAAAAATATTTCTTTAGTAAAATTAAAAAACAAGAAAAACAACAGAAACCTAACAAGAGGCCCACAGGCCTTATCGGTCACCCGAATACTAGTGGAAAAGTATCATTACTTCCATGGACTATGAAATCTAGAAAAAATTTCCTGTTCTAAATATCTAAGCTAATTATATTCTAATGTTCAGCAACAGTATAAAACAAGATGTGTTCTTAAAACTTCACATCCCTCAAAGTGCATACACTGATGAGAGGCTTTAAATAGGTGTATTCACATGAAAACATCAAAAGATATGACTAATTTGGACTCATCTTAAAGTCATAACCCTGGGTTGTGAAATTCACCATTTTTTGTACATCCTTTTCTGCATTTATATTTTATACAGTATCAGCAAACTTACACATAAATACTATATACTAAGTTTGGCCCCACCCTGGGGTCAAAACCCTTACTCTGGGGGAAATCAAATTTACAATTTTGGTAAAAGACTACCTCCTCTATCCATTTAGTTTCAATTTAGTATCAATAGCATTAAAGAAGATGTAATTTAAGTGTTTTATACACATAAACACTATATAACAAGATTTGCCCCGCCCTGGGGTCAAAACCCCTACCCCGGGGATCATGAAATTTACAATTTTGGTAGAGGCCTGCCTGCTCTACATCAATATGCATTTAGTTTTTCTTATATGTGTGTGTTTCTTGATAAGAAGATTTTTGAAAATTAGTCCCCCTTGTCCCAATGATGCTTCATACCAAATTTGAAAAGAATTGGACTGGTAGTTATTAAGAAGTTAAAAATGTTCAATTGTTAACGCACGACGAATGAAAACTAATTGCAATAGGTTACCGAGTAAACTCAGGTGACCTAGTAAAAGTACATTTGATAACCGCTTTTAGTGTAAAGAAATATATAAAGAAGAATTATTGGCTTGCAAGATAATAATTATTTAATCACCAAAATTACATATATTCATTTGCTTGCTTTGAGATTAAAAGGTGTTTCAAATAACTGAATACATGTGTTATTACTGATCAGAAATATATAACATAGAGCAATTTTTATTGAGTGTTGATTTCAAATTTTGGTGACAAAATTACAGCTATTATTTTGGAAAGCCTCATGCAAGAATTTTTAATATCGAGGAGATAAAAAATAAAATTTCAAAGAAACATAGTGTATGTCCTTAGATTGGTTAAATTTCTATTTGCCAAAAAGGTGAAGATATGCTTAGACAGACAGGTACAAAACATGCAAAATGGACAAACTTTGATCATAAAAACTCATAAATTTATGTTCTTAAATCTTTGCCTAAGGATTTAATCATCAATGCATTACAAAAATCATTACATGTACCATAATTTGTTTTGGATTTTTTTAAAACTTTGTAAGTACAGAAATTATTAAATGTGTACAAACAGTGGATATACTTACATCATATATATGTACTGTACATCTTGCATCCCAGTCCTAACCCTGAGGCATCATGGAAAATCTTTTTAGGAGAGGACATGAAGAGAAATGTATCTAAATCAAGGAATGCTGCTGTCTGTTGGCAATTTATTTCTTGACCACCTTTATGACCCTTTGAAAAATAACAGAGGTCAGCTAACTTGGATATCTAGTGCATTATATCACACCTAATATCTCCAATTGATATATAGTCAATGTTATTCTACATTAAATAAATTAACACCGACTTCACACAGTTGTACAACTGTATTTGAATGCGATTTTGTTTCACAATATTTTCTGAAAGTTTTGCACATGGATGTGGACAAGCAATAATTGAAATGATGCTAAAAGAGACTGTAACTGTCCTCATCTGGTACCGAGTCCATTCACCCTATCTACCTGTTCGCCCAGAGTATATATTGTTAAAGCAATAATAATTTTCATATTTTATAACCATGCAATAAAGGGGCACGTACAAATCACACATTTTAGAATAAGTGCCTGTATACATAATGTATATTTTAGATTCATTTTTCACCAATATTCTTGTTTTTCTTTTTGCGAAATGATGTGAAAGCATGTGCGTACTTGTGTACAGGTAGCTATGATACTGCTTTGATGTTGTTCCAGTCATGAAATTAAAAAAATGGGATAAATAATTTTGAATTTCAATTGTGGTATTGTCAAAAGTTTGAAGTTACCATGTACACAAATGAGCTTGTGTCTTAATGTGTTAATAGTGGGCACATATCAAATTGTAAATAACTTACACATATGTATATGTGCTCACTATTTAGAAATTAAGATCCAGGCATTATAGCAGCTACATAGGTTGAGAACAAAATGAATAAGGGACTGTGATTTTACCATGTGTGTCATGTACTGAATCCCCTTGAAGTCAATTTAACATTATTTAGGGGTCTAGTGACGAGTAGTCAGTGGTAAAACATTTAAGGTTATTACTACACAAACAACTTAACTTACTTGTCAGTCCATGCCGACTTCTTTTTGAAGACCTACAGCATCGCAGATCCATGCACAAGTCAAATGCGTTAAATTTGATGAACCTTCCATTTGGATTTGTAAACAACACTGAATAACGGTACAGTTGATCGACATGCCGTTGGCAGGCATACGTATACGTTGAAATTCGTTGCTTTCTCACAAAGTTCTGTGTTCTTTTTCGTCATAATGCGGCATGCGGCGGTAGCGCAGGGAAGTCAAAGTAAATGAGCAAATTCACACTTTTTACGCTTCGAAGTGAAAATAGCCACTGCGCACGCGTACGTGCAATCGTACATCGTAAGTTACGTTTGCGGCTACGAACGGTTTTGTAAATACCATTTCACGAGTGCGTAACTCTAATCTTAAGTCAGACGTAAATCCTACGTTTACGTCTACGTCTACGAACTTTAGTAAATATGGGTCCAGGACACTTATAGAAAATGAGTATTGTTTGTTCGCTGAATAAACACACTAGAATAAGTCTGTTCAGGACAATGTTTTACAAAATGTCTATTGTTTGTTCACTGTTAAGCTGAACTAAGGTATATCTACCCTCCTGTGACGTCATAAAAATTTGCAAAGTCAAGGATATAACAAGATGTTTGCATGACAGGAACGTAAATTTTGTCGGAGTCTTTAGTTATTGTAAAAAGTCTTATTAACCATAAAATACTTTGAAAGTCCAAGTTACATATGAATAATCAATTACATGTTTCAAAATATATCATCCAAGGGATATAACTCTGTTTTCATTAGATTATTTATCAAGTCCATTAAGCGATAGATTTCATTTATTTTTCACAAAAAAATTGTATAATTTATAAATAAACAGTTTCATGAAATTCTTATGAATACTATTATATCGTTAGAACCAGTTTTTGTGAAATTTTGATAATGCTGTTTAATGGAAATTGCAATTTTCTGGCGTTGCTAATAGGTTTCTTATGCTAATTGATACAAAATTTATTAATATCGCAACATACTTATTTTATCACTTATTTGTTATTAAGATATATTATTTGAAGAATCAACAATCAAATACAAGATTGAATCTATAAATCTAAAAGGGTTGAATTACCTTAACACTGTTCAGGACAATGTTATACAAAACATCGATTGTTCACTGAATTAACACTCTAGAATAAGTCTGTTCAGGACACTGTTATACAAAACATCGATTGTTCACTGAATTAACACTCTAGAATAAGTCTGTTCAGGACACTGTTATACAAAACATCGATTGTTCACTGAATTAACACTCTAGAATAAATCTGTTCAGGGCAATGTTATACAAAACATCGATTGTTCATTGAATTAACACTCTAGAATAAGTCTGTTCAGGACAATGTTATACAAAACATCGATTGTTCACTGAATTAACACCCTAAAATAAGTCTGTTCAGGACACTGTTAAATTGGGGGTTAAATCCAGTCCTGTCCAGTCCCCATTAATATAATATCCAATGTGATTCTACAGAGTGCTCATTACCACAAGATTTGCTATCTCCTTTTACTAAAAGAAATTCTAGGGTTTCTTTCTACAAATTTAAAAACAGGTTCCTTGTTAACGTTCTGAAAAAAATAAATAAAGGTAGAACGCTATGAAACCACCAAAGGCTTAAATCCGGGTCAGTTGTTTCAATAAACAATTTCTAGTACATCTTTACACAAAATTGGAATCCCAAGAAAGCATTCAATCGATACAGAAAAAGTATTTCGTTTAATTATTTGTACAGATGTATATACTCGGTATCTTGCCATTGACTTTTCAAAATTTAAAACTGAATTAGAACTTTTTTTTGTAAATCTTTATCTTCATTCATAAACAACATAACGAGTTCCTTTCAACAGATATACACACTAAACATATTTTTACACTTTGAACAGCGTTCCGGAAAGATACAGCACAGACCTTGTACATGTTAAAGTTGAATGCATGTTCTATTTTGCGCTGCGAGAAGTTCACAGTGACGATGGGGGGGGGGGGGGGGGGGGGGGGGGGGGGGGGGGGGCACGTGTGTGTATGTAATCTCTATGTCACACTGCTAACATCAGTAGGCATACTTAAACTTACGAGAAGTCAAACAAAACATTGGTTTTATCCGGGAAAACGGCTGCATTGTGACGCAAACACCAAAGACAAGATCACACTCTTTATGAGCAATATAAACAGAAAGAACGAGAAAGAAATAAATAAGAAGAGGAAAGAAAATAGTGACAAAAAAACGAGAGAGAAAAAAAGTATCAGCAAAGGACCAAAGAAAACACAGAAGGTAGTGAAGAAAACCCCAATCGAACAAACGAGATAAGCAACAGGTAGATAGCCTTCCAATAGCTTTACCAACCTCACCACCACAAAATGTCATCACCCATCAAGCCGCAGTTGCTAATTAACACTGAAGAGTGGATACAATGCGTAGGAATGGGCGGAAGAAAATAAGAGAGAGGCAGAGCTAAAGCCTACCGAGCAATCTAAATGGGCTACTGGAGAAATGGAGAAAGGGATACCAACAGACAACAGTAATGTAAAAGTGAGGGTTCTGGGCCAGATACTTTACATTTAAATCTCCTAAGTGCGTTCTCAATCTTGACCTCAATTGTTTACATTACATTAAGGGACGCGCTGGTGGATTCCTCATCCATTATTCTTATCGTTTCCCACAGGTATGATGACATGGAATTTCCAATAGAAATTATTAACATCAATCTATTTAATCAATGAAATATGACCCCCTTTTTCATCTCTGATCTATTGAGATGTCAATCACTCCCAGTGATCTTCGATTCATCGATCCCTTCAAGGTTGTCATATGATCCTTTCTTTTATTCTCGAGAACAATAGGGAAAACAATAGATGTATTGTTTCTACATACTCCTCATTGTCTGGATGTCCGTCCAATTGTGACGCCATGAGATTTCCCACCCTCTTTGTTGCCGTTATTAATATCTTATTGTGTGTGTTGCTATGGTTATGGATGACGTCATTGGCTCCTCAGAGGAGCCATGAGGAGCCCATAGTAAAGTATCTGGCCTAGAACCCTCACTTTTACACTACTGACAACACCCCCCCCCCCCCCCCCCCCCCACCACCACCACCACCACCACACACACAAACATATACAAAATCAGCTTTACAGAAAAGGGTTGATTTCATAATTCAAAGGGGAGAAACTAAAAGGGTTCCTATGCATTATCAGACAATTATTAACAGGATAAGAGACCGTTACAAATGGCAAAAAAAAAAAAACAAAAAAAAAAAACAAACAAACAACCCCCCACAAATTCGTCAGATATCAAGAATAGTCTGTACATAGCAGACCTTAAGATGTTACCGTATGGGTCGGTGATCTCTGGGAAGTTTTGTCAAAAAGAAGGATTAGACTAGATGGTGTATGAAGGTGACTACAAGGACAAAGAAACGTGTGTGCGAGTTTCTCAGTCATGATGACAACTCAAGAATGAAAGTCAGGAAGAAGGCTACAATGAACAGGAAGAAGATAAAGAGACGGATACGATTATTGAACTTTGACTTAGAAACGCTGCATGCAAAATTCCTTACGGAGACGTCCTGCAAAATTTCCTATAACTTATTTTGTGGCTTCAAGCCTTTCAACGTTCTTCGACAAGCTGCAAAGGGTCGATATCTATGCTTATGAAGAATATGACGAAACATTAACTTCAAGTTAGAAAAATGTTTTCAAGAGAGGGCATTGAACTTCTCTAGTGTTCAATACCAAAACATAAACACAATATATACATGTATAACTAAATGCAAATCTACTACTAATCCTTTTTATTTCCTAAACGTAAGTTTTCACACCTTTCCAGCTTTCAAACATGGGTTTGGGGTGATCAGGATTGATTCTTTATCCGCTCGAGAATATTTCACTCATACCTACGACCTTTGAGCAGGAAGGGGTCTTTATCGTGCCACACCTGCTGTGACACGGGGTCTCGGATTTTGTGGTCTCATCCGAAGGACCGCCCCATTTAGGCGCCTCTTACAACAAGAAAAGGGTACTGAGAACCTATTCTAACCCGGTGCTGCGGATCTACCCTAACCCGAATCCGCACGGGATTGGGTGATCAGGGTATGACAAGGGATCTCAGCGATTGATAAGGGTACACTAGGGAATAACAGGATCTATCAGGGTAAGGGGTCAGGAGATTTTTTTCCAGCAATGGAAGCGAGTACCCTACCTACTAGGTTACTACAGCTGTCAATGCTCATGTGAAACTAAAAGAGTGACATATGTCCGTCTCCTGAACAATTTATTATATAGATAGAATCAAACTTATGGATTATCATCCTGGCATCAGTAATCATAGTTTGAACAAACTTCAATTTGTATTAGAAGTATATACATTTGATTTTAATATATTTCATTGCGTGAATATGCACAGAAGAATTTAATGGCAAGAGGATGCAAATGTTTTGATATCAATTTCACAATTTATTTCCCATCACTGTGGTTTTTGAAAAGATTCATAAAAACGTATCTATATACTCGTAGTAATACTTATAATTTTGAACCCCTTGCCTGGTATTTGACAAGAATATTTCAAAGGATTTTTTTTCTATTTATTTGAGGGTTAAAATCTGAAACCACAGTGTGACTCCGTCGTGACTTAGAGCTCAGAATTTAAACAAACATGAATATTTAAAAGGAGGTTTTTCACAGAAATTTCAGTGTTTCTGGCTCAAAGATTATTGAGAACATCCTACTCTACATGTATTTTCACAAATTCTTATACAGAAAAAGGACATATTACATAATTTGAACAAACGTGGATATACATTATCAATAGGTTGATGTGTAATTTTCGATAGACAGATGCATTTATAACAGTCAATACTTCAGAAATTAAAAGCATTTACGTATATAGACTGTTGTATGTCATTTTACAATGTATTTTGTGTATAAGGTGTGACTCTTGGGTAGTGTGTCTGGGATTCAAGTTGGAGAAAGTATTCATGCATTTCAGGATTTGCCTATTCAACCTATTTGCCTATCTTAACTACGATCCAATGTGTTATATCCATAATCAGAATTTCTCGTGTGTTCATTTGCATGATCATAATACGGATTTTCTATCTCCTGGTTTCCGGCTCTTCCAGCAAAGTCATAATCAGACGATTCTTTGTTTTGAAGACAGTGAGCATGTTGGTAAACGTTGTCCGTCGTTTTTCGTCGTGACTCCTTGTCTCTGAGATGATCGTACGTTCCTTCTCCCCCGTCAATGTACGGACTCTCTGATTCCTGTATATCATCATCAAGTACTTCGTAATTAGACTTAGGTGACTCCAATACAAAATAATTGTTGTTCATTGAATTGTCAGACTCGTTGTAGTTTTTGTTTTGTTGTATTTCTGGCAACTCATTCTTCAAACCGGCTTTTCTGACATTCTTTGGAATTTTCGCCTGTCTCCTTTGTCATTGCAAAAGAAATGAAAATTTATGTTTGACACACTGAAGGGAAAATAATTCTTGAAGTATTTCATCTGTTTTAATGGTATACCTTTTCAAAATGATAATACCGATGACAACTCCAGCAACGATCAGTACCATAACTGTTACTAAGATGCCCACCAAAACACTGTGTTCTGAAAGAGAACAAAACACTCAACACAATCACTACAAATGCTTTCTCTCTTCTTTATCAGTTTAAACAGATGTACAATATCAGTATTCTTGTACCGTTACTGTCTTGCTGATTTGAATTCCGATTGACATGACTATCCTTCGTTGTATTTATTGCTACATTTGTAGCTGCTGATGTAGTGACTTTCGTTGTTGCTGTTTGTTTTGTCGTTGAACTTGTCGTTGATCTTGTCGTCGATCTTGTCGTTGAACTTGTCGTTGCTTTTGTTATGTTCGTTGTTGGTATCTTCGGTAAAAATAATTTCAAAGAAGAGAAACAACTGCTTTCAGATATATTGGATACGCATATGTAAGGTATTCCGAAGATCTTATAGTTATTGTAAAGTTTTTAAGGTATGAAATGCCTCATTGTTATTGTAAGCTTGTCCCCCTATTATTCTTAAATTTGTTCATACAAATCGAGATTTCTTTAGAGAATTGATCCACAATGTCAATATAGATCAGCTCTTTGGACAAATAGGACGTGTCCTAATTCACTCTGCTCTTAGCATTGATTGCCAATCCAACCAAAACCAAAAATATGTAGTCTGCGGTGTAAATATATTTCGTAATTTAGTGCAATGTGTATTTATATCTAGTTTTTGTAGTTTTTGTTCTTTTGTTATCATTCTCTCTTGACATTTGCCATATATAATTAAAGGACAAGTCTTTGCGAAAATGTGACAATCTGGTTGGTCGTGTTGGTCATTTTAGTGCAGTATGTATCTTTTGGTATATGACCTCGTATCCGCATTGTGTCGGGTGTTTTGCGGATTGTTCCTGTCCGAGGTAGATGTGAAAAACAAATTTATGTTATAGGGCTTTTAAACGTTTCGCAAATTATATGGTTGTTATAATGATTTTATTTTCTAATAGAGCCTGTCATCACGGTTGTATTTGCATTGCTTAGTTGCCTAATGAATTCTTGCGCAGCACAAATTGTTTCTATTTACAAACATTTGTTAACATTTTTACAAACTAGGACATATAGTTTTGTCTTTTCCTATTAAATTATGAGGAATGGAGCCTAGGTTTTATCTAAATGTATAATTTAACTTGGAACAATTTATACTTTTTTATAATGCACAAAGACTCATGCTAGATTATATCACAGGATATAGGTAAAACTAAATTATAAGAATTTAAAACATTTTTGTTACGCAATCATTTGTCTTTTCAGGCTTTTATATAGGAGAAAGTCTACTTATAGTGAAAAGGTTACCTGTAGGTGTCCAATAAGTTGACAATTGCTGTCCATTATTTTTAAGAATGGACCGATACTGTCTGTTCTTAAAAATAATGGACAGTAATTGTCAACTTATTGGACAATGCCAGGCAAACCCAATAACTTATCAGACGTCTACAGGTAGATTGATAATACGTTTGTCAAAGAGATACAAATTTAATTTTAAATTCTCTACAACATAAATATGGGAAAAATCACTCTAACACTTAAAACAATATTTCCCTTTAGTAGAATTAGCTGCTTCAACTTTAAGATTTAATTTTTTTTTAATTCCATTGGCCATTATTATATCGCATCAAAACTTAAATTTGAAAGACATATTTCCATACTGTATTTGAATTTCGCTGGATTCAGAGGCACATTTCAAAACTTCTTCACATTGCTTTTTTTCTTCTTTATTAGCATATCCTAATTCTGAATTATCATTTTCATGAATAATTTCATTTCACGAGTTGGGAGTATTGAGTTATTTGGTTGGTGTTAATTATTTCCTCATCCAAATATTCAAAAACACAATGCTTTTCAAATCAAATTTGGCTCCATAACTTTCTCATCTTCCATACCCAGAATATCACACTCCTTAAGAATATTTGCAGTAATTTCATTAAAATCCTTCAATTTTGATTGTGCAATAAAAATGCTCTCCCCATCAGAGGAAGACATGTTGATATGGCTCAGTACTATAGAGGGAGTGAATATGAAACCTGCAGTACAAGACTACTTACCTGATACTGTCCAATAAGTGAACAAAAGAAACAGACTTGTACGCAAGACTGGTTGTATTGTCAGATTATTCAAAAATAGCTTTATTCATAATTATCATTGTCAATGGGTTTACCTGAGACTCACTGTCCATTCTTAGACAAAGATGTAATGTTTTAAATAAGATATAAGCCTTAAACTGTCCATTCTGTGAGAGAAAGAAACTACTCTCACTAGAAATTACAATACTCTCAATAGAAATAACTCTCATAGAATGAACAGTTTTTGGCTTACATGTATATCCTTTACATAAAAGTTAAATTTATTCCTGATCTGAACAATATAAAAAATAAACGACATAGTTGAGAAGGTTCTGGTCATATCTGACAAGTATTCTTTACATTGTCTGCCATTACTGATGTACTGCATATACTTCCCCAGAAATTCAGAAAACGTAGACAAATCCTTTCATTAAAATTAATCCAAAATGCTCATAAATGCACTGAAGTGAATTTTGTCACAAATATTGTTGTTTAGCGTCAAATATCGCGATTGCAAAGGAAAGATTGTAAATGTAAAAACAAACCATTGTCATGCTGGGGTAACTTACATCTTGAAAAAGAGGTCGATTTCCGATTCGTTATTATCATTATTATTATTATCATTACTCTTTCGTAAAGAAGGTTTCCATCAAATTGTAACTACTTCATTAGATTCATTACAATGTCAATTTAAATGTTTAATTTTTAATTGTATATTTTTAACTTTATATCTTATTTTATTCTTATTCTTTCAAAAACATAAATGCGATATTGTTTGAAGCTATTTGATAAAAGTTGAATTATATCATCTCTGTTATCCCAAGTTTGGTGTAACTATGAATGATGTTTGATGCTCTGTATATATATATATATATATATATATATATGTGTGTGTGTGTGTGTGTGTGTGTGTGTGTGTGTGTGTGTGTGTGCGTGTTTACATTTTGCCAATCTGATTAAAACCAGATCCTAAGATCCGCTCACTTAGATCGCTACACTAGGATCTGACGTAACCCCATATAAGGTCACGTCCGCATGACCTTTCGTTAAGCCAATCAAATTTACCCTGTCGATTTATACCAACGATAATTTTTCTCCCATGAACCTTTGCGTCAATATTTACGTTAGAGATGCACACACAAAAAAAAAATGGCTTCGCGTTTGACAGACGACTGCACACCTGTCAAAACATGTGATTTAAACAACGTCTGTTTTCTCTGCGGGTTTTCTTTCATTCAAACGCTAAAAAATCCAAATGGAGTTCACAATTCAAGGAAAATGGCTGCGATTGTTTGGTTTGAAAGAACACATATCGCAGCTAGATGCGACGTCACAATGCACCGTTTACGTCGACTGGCGTTATATTCCTCGCGTTATTTAAGTAAACCATCTTGAAAACTATTCAATTCGTACCCGTCCCAATTCATACATAAATCTGAATTCACAATTAATTTAATTTGGGTACATTTCATATCGTACGTTTTGTTGTTTGAATGAACAGAATAGATTAGGCATTATTGAGAAAGTTTTAAAATTCGTTATGCGAGAATATACAAATTTACAGTGTGGAATAAACTTCGTGGGAGAGAGATTACAGCAATTTGTTTACGAATTGCCAGGAACCGCCTAAATAGCCATCATTGTCTGTATGGCGCAATCTGACTGGCTGATAGTTCTCATGAATATTCCAAGCGAAAGGTCATGCGGACATGACCCTATATGGGGTTACGTCAGATCCTAGTGTAGCGATTGTGAGCGGATCTCAGGATCTGGTTTTAATCAGATTGACATTTTGCAGTATTTCTGCAGAACTATACTTGCTTATATTATGTATTGATATTGTTTTCTATATACATTTGTAAACTATGAAATTATCTTTTGATATAAAGGTGTTGAAAGTTTGATGACATGGAAGCCGCCAAGTAATTACTCACAGGTATGCACAGCACTTCTGTCTGTAGGGTGGTGTTGCATTGTTGCATACCACACTCTTGTTGGTTGCACGTTTTACACAGTTCAATTATATTTTGCTTTTCCTTTGAAATGGTCTGACCTGCAATGACATCAGTAAAATTGAGAATTAACAATATTGTGAAAGTGGAGTTTTATCAGATATGCTCTTTAATATCTTAATACGTCCCCTATCACCAGTCTCTAAACTTTGTTCTCGTAAGGTCCAAATTATACACTTAAAGGTTAACTACGTTATAAGAATGCGCTTTATAAGAGGAATATTTCCCAATAAAAAATGTGGAAAAACTACCAAGGATTTAAAATCCCTACGAGATGAAGCTACTTTATAGTTGGACACATTATAGGCGAATGTTACTGCATATGTTTTACCTCGATCAAAATTTATGAACCACTGCTTTGCAATTCCTATCCATCTAATGCTGAATAATCTGTTTGCTATCGTATTGCAAACTGCATCTATGCTTGAAACATTAATATCACCGACGAGATAGGACTTAGAGTTGTTGGTGCATACATCCATTGAGGCTGTCCAATTTCGTTGATAAATCATATCAGAGACTGAAATGACAATATCTTTATTCTCTTAAATTGAATTACAGTGTAGAGAAGTAAACAAATAAAGATACTATGAATGTACATGTAAGTCGTGGGTAAAGGTACATTTTGAAAAAGAGAAGAACAAAAAACTAGAATATCTTGTCCGTGGATGGATTTATTAACCTGGAAAACATACTCTCTCAGAAATGATTTTGATAAATTTACTAATATTGATTAATGTACATCTGTTTTGTGAATTAAAAAGTTGTTCAAATTTATAAATATTTCGGTGTTTGTAGAAATAACTTGCCATGAACGATGCTCTTGAATTTTATAGATAAGCATCATTACAATTGAATAGATAATGAAATTAATCGACTATCTTTTCATATTGCATAGCTGACATAGCCTATTTTCTCTGGGTCACACCATCTACCTGTGTAGGTAGGTTATTTCGGATTTCAAACATTTCGGTTGAGCATCACTGAAGAGACATTATTTGTCGAAATGCGCATCTGGTGCATCAAAATTAGTACCGTATAAGTTTTACATTACGACCCCTGGGTCGAGGCCTCTGCTGGTGGACTGTTAGTCTCCGAGGGTCTCTACAGCCCAGTAGCTAAGTACTTCGTTTCTAGCTTGAAAATACGGATGTATATTTAATTGCTGTTATAAAATTTAGAAATTCATTTCAAAATAAAGGATTATCTCCCTCATGCATAGCTCTTATCCTTGGACGAATTTGGCTCCATTTTTTTTTTTTTTTTGGCACTATAGTTTTCCTTTTAGCTCTTACAAATTTATTGCTATTTCGAATTTCCAAACTTTCGGCTTGAGCATCACTGAAAAGACATTATTTATCGAAATGAGAATCTGATGTATCAACATTGTTACCGTACAAGTTTTCTATATACATGTAGCACAGTCCACAGTCATTTGGATTTTTTGATATAACTATACTAAGGGTTGTTAAAGTTTTTAATAAAGTAGTAGTAGAATTTTGTTGATAGTTTTGAGTCTTGTGATGCAATTAATGTTCCCCAAAATTATCATTCGTAACTTTTATGGTAATAGATATTGGGTATCTTCCTAATTCTCCATAAATGATCAAGTTTGGAGTGCTTTGTTTTAGATTAAGTATGTCTTTACAAAATTTCAAATGATTTTTTTTATAAAGGTGATTGAATATAGCCCCATATTTCACAACCATATAAGATTATAGGTTTTACAATTTTGTCAAACATGTCAAGATTACAATGAAGTGTGAAGATAACGAACTCTTATAATCAATAGACATATTATCCAGTTTACATGTTCATTTACTAATTACACCATACATTGCTTTGATACCCTTATCATATAAAAAAACTCTATATACTTGATTTAAACGATTACACCAATGTATTCAAAACTGTCCACAATCTCCATAGGTTTATCATTGAAGGTAAAGGTAACTTGATTCAGCCGTCTATACTTTCCAAATATAACAACATTTGTTTTGCTATTCACCTTAAGATGCCCGGTTTTAGAATAATTATTAAAAATATTTAATTGATATTGAAGATCCTCTGGGGTTTTAAATAGAAGTATAGTGTCATCTGCATATAAATGAACAAATAATCTAATGCATGAAGTTGAAGATAACGAACAGTAATCAATTAATTTCATAACTCCTATAACCAATACAAAATAGATAGTTGGGCAAACACGGACTGCATGTAGGAGGAGTAAGCATCCCCTGTCGACCGGTCACAACCGCCATAAGCCCTATATCTTGACCAGGTAAAGGGAGTTATCCGTAGTCAAAATCAGTGTGCCAAGAACGGTCTAACAATCAGTATGAAACACGTCCGATAGCATTTGATCCAATGATAGGTTGTATTGGCGAAATAGATTGTTATAACGACCGTAGAATTTGCGAAATGCTGACTTTAAACGAGACTGTTGAAACCCCTGCACCATCAACTTGTTTGTCAGTAGCCTGCCTCGTTAGAGCAAATCGAAGAAAAGATATAAATGAAATACTTCAAATTCAGATATAAACGTTATGTAATATTTGTTTGGAATAGAAATAAAAAAAAATTCTGCCAAACAAAGAAAATAAAAAAGATAAGCCCCCCGCACATACATGTTTATACTTTTTTCCGTGATTCGGATCGCGGCCACGGGTTTTCTGAAAGTATGGTGGGATAACAAACGCGTTTCCATTTCAACGAAAACAACACAGCGAACGCTTGCATTTTACATCTTGAAAACGGCATGATGTCATATGAGGAAAGTGCCCTTGATTTCCTGTTATAGGATGACCCAACCGATCATGTATTCAGTATAATAACCATTAAAGTTGATATAGCCACATAGGCTGACTAAAAAGGAAAAAAAGTTTGCAGTTTTGTCATGTTATGAAAAATGCACGATTAATTAACCGCGATTTGATGCCATAATTTGTCGTTTCATAAAAGAAAAAAAATTGTATTTTATTAAATCTAAACCAAGCGTATAACGCTCAATTGTTTATTAAGAGCTGTCCTGGCCCGCAATTTTTTTTCTTACCTTACCTGACGCGCAATTGTAAGGAGAAGGGGGTGAATTTAGTGTGCAATGGGAAGGGGGTGGGTGTTCTTAATCAGACTGGGCATTCATAGTCGCTGGTGCTGAGGCTATTTTCCCCAGATTTTTCAATGTTTATAAACAAAATACCTTTCTATGAGAAGAAAACAAAACCTGTTAGGAAAACACATATTACATTATTGTATTATTGTAATAATAGACTTGACTAATTTGTGTTATTTTTTTTCATCATGAAGCAAAAAGAAATGTGTGTTTGGGCTAAAATGGGGGAGTAACATCAATCAAAGTCTGGCTATGACAGGCTAATGAAAAATCATATAAATTTCACTTTTTATATAAAGTAAAAAAATCCAGTACTTAAAATTTTATCTATAGTGCTTTCGCCTTGCGGGCTCGTCCGTAGATGTTTTTTTTAGAAATCTACTGACCACTCAAATTTATGATAAACGCAATGATTTCAGCTTTTCATCGTCAACTCCCCATATTTTTGTAGCAATATTCCAACAACAACTGCATGCTGTGTTTAAGTCTCTCATCTGCAACTGATTCGATATGCAAGAGCTTATTCTGTGTATGATCAGTTTTTAAATCGAGACAGGCTACTGACAAACTAGGATGGTCGAGCGGTCTAGCACGTTTGACATAGGTTGCTAGACAATATGGTTCCGCAGGTCGTGAGTTCAACCCCGGGTAGGGATGGAAGTGGGTATCCAAATAAAATAAAGTGAATTTTCTGTGCTTTATATCAAATATTTCTTCACTTAGGGCAGGTCTGTTATTTAAGAGTTCATTGTTATTTCAGTGCTTTATATGGAAATATTTGAAATGAATTTTGTATCCTGTATGATCCTCTTAAATGTACGTTAAATAAGTGTATCGCATTTCCATTCTCAATGACCGTGTAGCGTGCATTCCATCGTCATCGAAAGTTTTAGATTTGCCGCGGTGGTCGAAATTTTTCGTGCTTTACATCAAATATTTCTTCACTTAGGGCAATTGTGTTTATGTAAGAGTTCATTGCTATTTCGGGATGTCCTCTACAGTATAAATAACATGACCACTTTCTAAGTATGCAAGGGAGGTAATAAACATTGAATTACCTCGTTTTCAAAAATTGTGAATTTTCCCTCGTGCCATATATCCTTCTGTGTTGAGCAAACCATATAATTAAAAAATTAGATATATTACATGAGGTGTGTGTTTTGGTTCCAGCTGAAAAAGCTTGTAACAATCTTGTCTTTGTTTGTAAGGTTCATTATTACAACTCTACTTGAAACGAACTTAGTATTGATTCCATATTATGTAATTGTACATATACTCTATCTGTCCTTTCAAAAGATCAAATTCTTCAAAATCATTCTTTAATTTTAAACACACTTAATATCCAAATAAATGATTCCTAAACTTCAGATGAAATTCCAGAAACAAAGATACATTGCTGGATCAAGTAAATATTCTACCAAGCCCCTATCTTTGCTCCTCACGAAAATATTTATTACTGTGAAGGAAGAAAATTCAAGCACATTGTGACATAAGTCCACTTCTGCTTTATACTTAGATATTTTATTGAAAGTAGACATTAACGGCAAACTGACAACTCCACTCTATGACAAACGGGAGGATTTCAGCCTCTCCATTGTCTTCTTCCTACATTTGTGTAGCAATATTCCATTATCACCTGCATATGGTGTTTATATATCTCAACTGATTCGATACGCAAGAGCTTGTTCTGCGTATATGTAGTTTTTCAATCGAGGCAAGCTACTGACAAGCAAGTTGATGGTATAGGGGTTTCAACAATCTCGATTGTAGTAAGCATTTTGCAAATTCAACAATCTAGTTCGTCAATAAAACCTATCATTGGGTCAAATGCTGTCTAACATGTTTCATACCGATTGTTAAGCCGTTCTTAGCACATTGATTTTGACTACGGATAACTCCGTTTACCTGATCAGGATATAGGGCTCACGGCGGATGTGACCGGTCAACAGGGAATGCTTACTCCTCCTAGGCACTTGATCCCACCTCTGGTGTGTCCATGGGTCCGTGTTTGCACAACTATCTATTTTGTATTGCTTGTAGGAGTTATGAGCTTGATCACTGTTCGTTATCTTCACCTTGCATCTAGTGGTCAGTCTTTCAAACAAAATGTGATGTCGATATTAAAAAGATTCTGGAGTTCCTCATTGCTAATATCATTGTAATCTTTTCACACTGAACTCGATAGAATAGACATCACAAACTCTTCCACATTTGCTTCGTACTTAGGTATTTTATTGAGATGGATACTAACGGCAAACTAACAACTGAAATTTATGAGATCGGGATGATTTCACCTTCTCCATCGTCAACTTCTAATATTTTATGTAGCAATATTCTATGATCACCTGCAAATGGTGTCGATATCTCTCAGCTGATTCGATGTGCAAGAGCTTGTTAAGCATACCATAAATTTTCAATCGAGGCATGCTACTAAAAACAAGTTAATGATGCGGGGGTTTCAACTGTCCTTTCATTTAAAATCAGCATTTCTCAAATTATATGGGCGATAAAACGATCTAGTTTACCAATACAACCTTTTATTGGGTCAAATGGTGCCTAACCTATTTCATACGGATTGTTAGGCCGTTCTTTGAGGACTGATTTTGACTTCAGACTACTCCGTTTACCTGATCAAGATAGAGGGCTCAAAGGGTGTGTGACCGGTCAATAGTGGATGCTTGCTCCTAGCAACCAGATCCCACTTCTGGTATATCCAGATGTCCGTGTTTGCCCAACTCTTAATTTTGTATTCCTTATAGAACTTATGAGACTGATCACTACTTGTTATCGCGTCTTCATTAATACAAGGACATTTTATAAAAAGACAATGTACAATAAGTTTATCATTACTCAAAGTTTAGGTAATTTGGCACCATGTGAATAGTCTGGAAAAAACGTGATTGAAATGACAACTTTTGATACTCTAAATCATCTTTGCACACTGATATTGAAATGTTGTGTTATAATAATAGAAAAAAGATATATAGAATCTTTGATTGCGTGTAAATTTTTATGGGTAAATGAATATTTCTGAAATGCTATTTTGTAAGTGTACATGAAATAGAAGTATTTTCAGGAACAAAAATGTAAGTATAAAGTTAATGATATATATATATATATATATATATATATATATATATATATATATATATATATACATATACATATATATATATATATATATATCGCATACATGTGAAAAATCATACACAAGATGAATTTGATACATCAATTAGCGTCATATATTAAGATGTAAACATGACATTATCAGAACATAATAATATGAAACGGACGCCTACAGTAAAAGTAAATGTTGTCCTTAGCTTTGAATACCTGTCCAAACATAACTCAAAACAAACAAAATCAACCAATCTTGTTTCCATACTTTTTGAAATCGATGCCTACAAATCTGTAGTCATTGGTCAAAAGTTTACATCTCAATGGTTGATGGATCTGCTCTCATGTATGCTTCAAAAACAGATTTAAGTAAGGAGGATGTGGTCTCAATACTGGTACTTTTATCATCCACTAACAAGATTTTTTTTTATGAAATTTGCATCATCTGGCGATACTGTATCAAGGGAAGCCATGCAACATTCACGTGCTTTGAAAATATATTTTCTTCGAGTCCTGTCACTAGATATTTTCAAAATATGATTTAAAGACTGTATAGGACTTGTGTTACAAGTGTTCAGATATTCATTTCGTTTCTCAAGCCTCTCGTCGTTACAACTGACGTTTCTGTCCCTTGACTGTCTACTGTGTTAAACTCATGGATATTCTTTTGGCTGGATAATATATAATCACTTTCCTGAAAATAAAGGACGAAATCATTACAGGATGGATAAACAAAAGCTATTTAGTATATTATAATGACAACTGACTGCTTTGATAAAATCGTTAGCAGAAATAATGAATATGCTCAATTAAAATCATTTTCCAGAAATAATTGATCATTCAACTTTAAATAATAATTTGATTTAACATCTCCCGTAGGGTTACAGGTTAGAACATGGGCAAATATATCGCTTGGACTGAAATTTATTATTAAAGAGTTAAGGTAGAGCACTCTAAATGTAGAACTTATACGGTATGAATTCTGATGCACCAGATGCGCATTTCGACAAATAATGTCTCTTCAGTGATGCTCAACCGAAATGTTTGAAATCCGAAATAGCAATGAAATTTTAGAGCTATTATAGGGGAACACAGTGTGCCAAGAAAGTAGAGTCAAATTCGTCTAAGGATAAGAGCTATGCGTGAGGGAGATAATCCTTAATTTTGAAATGAATTTCTAAATTTTATAACAGTAATTAAATGTACACCCGTATTTTCAAGCTAGTAACGAAGTACTTCGCTACTGGGCTGTTGAGACCTTCAGGGACTAACAGTCCACCAGCAGAGGCCTCGACCCAGGAGTCATAATGTAAAACATATACGGTACAAATTTTGATGCACCACATGCGCATTTCGACAAATTATGTCTCTTCAGTGATGCTCAACCGAAATGTTTGAAATCCGAAATAACAATGAAGTTTTAGAGCTATTATAGGGGAACACAATGTGCCAAGAAAGTGGAGTCAAATTCGTCTAAGGATAAGAGCTATGCGTGAGGGAGATAATCCTTAATTTTGAAATGAATTTCTAAATTTTATAACAGCAATTAAATATACACCCCATTTTGCCGATGTAAGAAACAATAAACTAAATGCTATACATTTCTACTCAGTATTCTGATATATTTATACATAATCAATGTACATTACTATCAAAGTTTATCCATAAATCCCGCATACTTCCCAAAATATGTAAAAATTAATTCGGAAAATGTCTATCATTTTTGGTCGATTTTTAGCTGGGCCCTGTCACCATGCAACTAAACAGAATGTTTGAGAATTGCAACAATTTCAAATTCGGATTTAATCAGTCCAATTGATTACTGAATACAAATTAAGTATTGGTATCATATGTTGGAATGTTTTAATAATATTGTAAGCATATATTTTAGGTCAAATTGTTTTCAATGTTGGTTGATATTTTTTCGCAATTGATATAAATTATGCATTTTTTTTTTCATATAGAGCCTAATTGTACCATTATAAAAATCACAAATCATGCATAATTGTCAAGTTTTAAAAATAATATTGTCTACAGGTTAAAACGTCTAATGGCATAATCTTGGATTTAGTATAAACTATCTGGCGTGAACTGTATTGCTTTGATTTAATCTGATATTCCATATTTAAATCAATCACAAATACTTCAGAACAAACATTTAACATTAAAACGATTTAGCAACAAAACTATTTTATTATGCATTCTGTCGATGGGCTAAATATGAAAGAAAACTCGATAAATTGTCAGAACAGATTAAAAGTGTACGAGGAATATTAAAACACCGCTTTTACAAAAGTACATTCCATGTATCCTTCTGTGTTTAGAATAAAGAACAATTACTCTCCCAAAAAATCCCGCATTAGACACATAAAAAAATACGTACCATCCATTCTTCTGTGTTTAGTAAATCAATTATGATAAAATAATTTTATAGGTTACATGAGGAATATGTTTTGGTCCTAGCTGACAAAGCTTGTAACAACATTGCCTTTGTTTGTAAGGTTCATTATTACAACAGTATTTTACACAAACTTTTGGTAATCGTGCTTATACTCTATTTGCCCTTTCAAATGGTGAATTCCTTCAAAACCATGCTCCTCACGAAAATATTAGCAGCTGCAACAGAGAAACCTCACAACACTATGCAACTACATATACCATAAGTGGTGTAAATAAAATTGGGCTTTTAAAACATTCTAAAGAACTTTTAGCAAACTTGAAATAGCAAAGCTTTTCTCAAATCAACAACATTAAAACGTATGACCTTTAAACACTTTACACACCATTCCTCACCATAAAAGAAAGACGACTTTTTGACATCATAGACAGTTGTTTCTTCAATAAAAATGAAAAACGGAAATATTCATATCTAGTGATTAGTCATTCAAAAAATGACTTTGTTAAACGCCACTATGATTCCACACAAAAGTATTCTGAAGTTGAAATAAAAAATATGTTCCACTTCCTCATTGACAACACCTTCGTAATCGTTGGTGATCAGGTCTTCCAACAGTCTGTTGGAATTCCCATGGTAAGGAATTGTGCTCGTTTGTTAGCTGACCTGTTTTTATATTCTTCTTAAGCAGGATTTATTCAAAAACTTCTACGCGAGAAGAAAATATCCTTTGTTCGAGCGTTCGCCCCGTATGTGGAAGGCCGGGGTTCGAATCCCGGCCGCGACAGACCTAAGTCGTTAAAATAGATAGTGACAGTTCCATCGCCAAACACTCGGCATCAGGTGTGAATGTCACGGGTCCTCGGAGATGACCATAAAAACGGATGGCCCGTGTCACAGTAGGTGTGGCACGCTAAAAAAACCTCACTGCTCAATGACCGTAAGTGCCGAACATAGGCCTAAATTAAAAACCCTTCGCCGGTCTTGGTGTCGTCTCCATATCAGTGAAAAATTCTCTCGCGAGACGTTAAACAAGATACAATCAATCAATCATTTGCTAAGGCCTTCAATTCGACATTCAAATATATCGACGACGTTTTATCTATTAACAATAATAATTTTCATTCATATGTCTATTCAATATACATGTATCCCTGGGAACTCGAAATAAAAGACACAACATAGCCGTACACGTCTACCTCATTAAAGGCGAATATAATGAACAGTGATCAATATAATAACTGCTATAAGCAATACTTCAATTCATACTAAGATATATTATCAAAAATAGATATTATTGGCAAACTAATCACTCAACTTTATGACAAACGGGATGATTTAAGCTTTTCCACCGTCAACTTCCCATATTTATGTAGCAATATTCCATTATCATCTGCATGTGGTGTTCATATCTCTCAACTGATTCGATATGCAAGAACTTGTCCTGCGTATGGTCAGTTTTAAATCAAGGCAGGCTACTGACAAACAAGTTTATGGTGCAGGGGTTTCAACAGTCTCGTCTAAAGGCAGCATTTCGCAAATTATATTGTCGTTATAACGATCTAGTTCGTCAATACAACCTCGCATTGGGTCAAATGCTGTCTGACCTGTTTCATACCGATTGTTAAGCCGTTCTTGGCACACAACTCATCTTTATGACAAAGGAGATGATTTCAACTTCACCACCGTCAACTTCCTATATTTATGTAACAATATTCCATTATCACCTGCATGTGGTGTTCATATCTCTCAACTGATTCGATATACAAGAGCTTATTCTGCATATAGTCAAATTTTAAATCGAACAGGCTACTGAAAAACAATTTGATGAAGCAGGGGTTTCAACAACCTCATTTAAAGTCAGCATTTCGCAAATTCTATGGTCGTTATAACGATATAGTTTGCCAGTACAACTTATCATTGGGTCAAATGCTACCTGACTTTTCATACCGATTGTTAGACCGTTCTTGACACACTGATTTTGACTACGGATAACACCGTTTACCTAATCAAGATATATGACTCTCGGCGGGTGTGACCGATCGACAGGGGATGCTTACCCCTAGGCACCTGATCCCACCTCTGGTATATCTAGGGGTCCGTGTTTGCCCAACACTCAATTTTGTATTGCTTATAGGAATCATGAGATTGATCAATGTTTGTTATTTCAGAATAATAAGAAAAAAACCCACAGAAATCGAACATTAAATTTTGAATAAATTCTTTCACTATTCTGAGATAATCATGATAATATTACCAATATATCAACGACGTATAACATTTCTTTACTACCTTTTATGTGGTCAATAGAGTTGTCTATATGGTATAATTATGATAGTTTACTTTGGTTGAGGTTAACTGACGATGTTCAGATAATTATGAAAGGTGACGATAACGAACAATCGATAGTGATTATACCAACACTGATTGTACATGTGATAAAAGTTTTAATATATATCTTTAATCCAGTGAAAAATGCATTGTATCTTTCACATTATGTAATAAACAAGAGGCCCACATGCCTTATCGGTCACCTGGATACTAGTGAAAAAGTATCACTACTTTCATGGGCTATGACAAAATTCCTCTTCTAAATATATAAGCTAAATTCTAATGTTCAGCAACAGTATAAAACAAGATGTGTTCTTAAAGCTTCACTGCCTTCAAAAGTGCATACACTGATGAAAGGCTTTAAATAATAGGTGTATTAACATTAAAACATATGACTAATTTTGACTCATCCTGAAGTCATAACCCTAGGTTTTGATTGAAATTCACCATTTTTGTACATCCTTTTCTACTATTCCTAAGTATGCATTTAGATTTTATACAGTATCAGCAAACTTACACATCAATACTAGATACAAAGTGTTGCATGAGAACCCTTACTCCAGAGATCATCAAATTTACAATTTTGGTAAGAGATTACCTGTTCTATCCATTTACTTTCAATTTAGTATCAACAACACTGAATAAGATGTTATTTAAGTGTTTTACACATAAACACAATATATACCAAGTTTGGGTCCGCCCTGGGGTCAGAACCCCTATCCCGGGGATCGTGAAATTTACAATTTTGGTAGAGGCTTTCCTGCTCAACATCACCATGCATTTAGCTTTTCTTACACTGTACTGTTCTTGAGAAGATTTTTGAAAATTGATCAATTTTGGGCAGGTTTTGCCCCGTCCTTAAGGCCCCAGGGGTGCAGGAATTCTGAACTTAATAATTCATGTTCCTCTTGTTCCAAAGATGCTTCATACAAAATATGAAAAGAATTGAAATGATAGTTATCAAGAAGAAGCTAAAAATGTCTATTGTTCACACATTCAATAATTGACCATTTTGGCCCCACCCTGATACCAAAACCCCTACCCCCCGAATAATTAAATTTACAATTTTGGTAAAGGACTACCTGCTTTTTCTAAATATCTATTTAGTTTCAATATAGTATCAACAGCACTAAAGAAAACTTACACATGAATACTAGATACAAAGTGTTGCATCACCCTGAGGTCAGAACCCTTACTCCGGGGATCATCAAATTTACAATTTTGGTAAGAGATTGCCTGTTCTATCCATTTACTTTCAATTTAGTATCAACAACACTGAATAAGATGTTATTTAAGTTTTTTGGGCCCGCCCTGGGGTCAGAACCCCTACCCGGGGATCATGAAATTTACAATGTTGGTAGAGGCCTTCCTGCTTTCCATCACCATGCATTTAGTTTTTCTTATACATGTGCGGTTCTTAAGAAGAAGATTTTTGAAAATTGGCCAATTTTGGGCAGTTTTTGCCCCGCCCCTAATGCCTCAGAGATGCTGGAGACCTGAAATTTACAATTTATATTCCCTTTGTCCCAAAGATACTTCATATAAAATTTGAAAAGAATTGGACTGGTAGTTATCAAGAAGTTAAAAATGTTCAATTTTTAACGGACGACGCACGGCGTACGACGACGGACAACAACCGATTGCAATAGGTCACCTGAGTTTAGTTGAAAAGTTGAAATTGTGTTCTATAGGCCAATGTTTTATGGGGTTGAAATCTTTGTGATAGATATGGTGAAATAGATTAAAGTTACTCTTATAAAATTCAGTACTAACTATTCATTTAAGAAGGAGTAAGAAGGAGTAAGAAGGAGTACAGTAGCGCATACCCCATTGGTATGAATGATGACGGAATGACAAAAGGACGGAATGAAAATTCTTGCAACATCAAGTATCAGAATACTAGAGTGACGTAGCGAGAGGTTTTACTAAGTGCAATGTAATATCGATTGGTTGTATATTGTTTAACGTCCCACTGGATAATTTATCACTCATATGGAAACTTCACCATTGCCGATGAAGGGCTGCAAATTATAGACGTATGATCTGCACTTTTGGCCTTTGAGGAGGGAGGAATCTTTATCGTGCCACGTCTACTGTGAAAGGGACTTTGGTTTTTGCGGTTTTTGCGGCCCTATTTGAAAGACCGTCCCATTAATCGCATCTTACGACAAGCATGGGATACTGCATATATAGTATACCCCGGATCCCCACGGGACTGCAATGTAATATTTTGTCAGAAGTTTTAGCATGAAGGTGAAAGGTGAAGATAACGAACAGTGATCAATCTCATAACTCCTACAAGCAATACAGAATAGATAGTTGGGCAAACACAGATCCGATGACACTTAATACGCAATTTCCGAGTTGCCCAATATTTCTTTTCCTCTATGGAACCCTTACGTACAATGAGACACAAAACATACTTTGGTCCACACGCGATGGATACAAATGCTTATCGCTGCCTACATACATTGCCTAAAGGCCGAATATCAGATATCATGCAACCACCCAAAGTGCAGAGACACTCAATATTAGTAAGTTTATGACTATTTGATAATAAGATAACTCAAACAAAAAATTATAATCACCATCTTTCTTTGATTAAAATATCACTCATGCAGAACAGGAAATCAAAAATAAATTTCATATTTAGTTTAAAGGCTTAATTCAAACAAATAGTATTCTTGATATGGTCAGTTTAATATAAACCAACGGCTGATATAAACAAAATTTACACTTTCATAACTTTAGTCCGTTATTATATAGCTAGTCTAAAATATGTGTATACAGCTTGTACCCACCCAAGCGTTCAATAGAATACTGAACGTACTTCCATCACAGAAGAGCTGATATATCGGATATACATTTATCAACATTCAAAAGAATAAGAATTCAAAAGATTTAATACTGTGCTTTAAAGTACCTGTTCACCAAATGCTATTGTCTCAACAATACTTTTCTCAAAATATTTATTCCGCGTTGATCTGGTCAGGGATTTTGCGCAGTTAGCAGAAATAGCTAAAAGGAAACAGCGATAAGAGTTAACACACTTTTTATATAATTATGATTAGATTTATGGTAATTAAGGTTGGGGGCACGTGAATTAACATACATGCATTAACTCACTGTTTACAGAATAAGTTAGTCAACTAACAACTCCCACAAGGAATTCAAAATAGAGAGTTGGGCAAACACGGACCCCTGAACATACCAGAAGTAGGATCAGGTGCCTAAGAGTATTCCCTGTCAACCGGTCACACCTGTTGTGAGCATTATGTCTTACCATATATTACATATCTAATGTTTCCCATTTATTTTTAAATTAAAGTTGATAAATGTTTCTTGCTAGATTGAAATATGTGTCATAGGATTAGCTCTCAAAAATTCGATATCAAAAGATGTAGAATATGTTTTTATGTAAAACTTATACGGTACCAATTCTGATGCACCACATGCACATTTCGACAAATAATGTCTCTTCAGTGATACTCAACCGAAATGTTTGAAATCCGAAATAACTATGAAGTTTTAGATCTAAATATAGCCAAAAACAGCGTGCCAAACAAGTGGAGCCAAATTCGTCCAAGGATAAGAGCTATGCATGAGGGAGATAATCCTTAATTTTGAAATGAATTTCTAAATTTTATCCCAGCAATTAAATAAACATCCGTATTTTCAAGCTAGTAACGAAGTACTTAGCTACTGGGCTGTAGAGACCCTCGGGGACTAACAGTCCACCAGCAGAGGCCTCGACCCAGGGGTCATAATGTATGAGAATTACCATATAACATTGACCGTCTATAATTTCTTGATGTATATTGTTATGCAGTTTTGAAAACTGTTTATGGCATCATATACCATGACGTTCATACATTTAATCAAGATTTATAAAAGAAATGATTATCTATCTAGTAAATTTCATGAATTAAAGAATCACTGTGGACTGTTTAATGTTTTTTCCGATTTAAATTGTTGCGGACACCACAAATATATTGAAATATTACTGCGTGACTCCAGATTTGGTTCACATTATGAATGGGGTGAAGTGAAAACCTTAAAATGAATTCTTCAATGAATGGTATAATATAATGGGATAATAAAAACAAAAGGCCCAGGAGTTTTAACGGTCACTTGAGTATCATAGCTCATACAGCGAGTCTCCATTTTTGCGTTTAAGCTTCAATGTAAGGTGAAGATAACGAACAGTGATCAATCTCATAACTCCTACAAGCAATACAAAATAGATAGTTGGGAAAACACGGACCCCTGGACACACCAGAGGTGGGATCAGGTGCCTAGGAGGAGTAAGCATCCCCTGTTGACCGGTCACACCCGCCGTGAGCCCCATATCCTGATCAGGTAAACGGAGTTATCTGCAGTCAAATCAGTGTGCCAAGAACGGCTTAACAATCGGTATGAAACACGTCAGACAGCATTTGACCCAATGCGAGGTTGTATTGACGAACTAGATCGTTATAACGACCATAGAATTTGAAAAATGCTGACTTCAATCGAGACTGTTGAAATCCCTGTACCATCAACTTGTTTGTCAGTAGCTTACCTCGATTTAAAAACTGACTATACCCAGAACAACCTCTTGCATATCGAATCAGTTGAGATATATAAACACCATATGCAGGTGATAATGGAATATTGCTACATAAATGTGGGAAGTTGACGATGGAGAAGCTGAAATCATCCCGTTTGTCATACAGTTGAGTTGTCAGTTTGCCGTTGATGTCTACTTTCAATAAAATATCTAAGTATGAAGCAGACGTGGACGACTCGGTGGTGTCCTTTATTTCGAGCTCACAGGGATATATCAAATCGACATATGAATGAAAGATATCATTGTTAATAGACAAAACGTCATCGATATATCTAAAAGTCGAATTGAAGGTCACATCGAGATATTTTTTCTTCTCACGTAGAAGTTTTTGAATAAATTCTGCTTCATATGAATATAAAAACAGGTCAGTTAACAAAGGAGCACAATTCGTGCCCATGGGAATTCCAACAGACTGTTGGAAGACCTGATCACCAAATACCACGAAGATATTGTGAATGAGGAACTCTAGCATATTTTTTATTTCAACTTCAGAGTACTTGTGCGTGGAATCAGAGTGGTGTTTAACAAAGTAAGTTTTTGAATGACTGATCACTAGATATGAATATTTCCGTTTTCCGTTTTTGTTGAAGAAGCAGCTGTCTATGATGTCAAAAAGTCTAATCTTTAATTTATCGTGAGAAATGTCGTGTATAGTGTTGAAAAGTCATAGGTTTTAATGTTATTGATTTGGGGAAAATTCTGTGATTTCAAGTTTATTAAAAGTTCTTTAGAATTTTTTAGAATCCATATTTGATTAACAGCACTTCTGGCATATGTAGTCGCACAGTAAGTTTGAAGTTTATCCTTAACAGCTGTTAACATTTTCGTGAGGAGCAAAGATAGAGGCTTGGTAAAGCACTTACTGGATCCAGCAATGTATCTTTGTTTGTAAGGGTTTTTATGTAGTTTAGGAATCCAGTATAGGTACGATAACTCATATTCAGTCGACCCATTGACTGGAATATTAAATGTGTCTAAAACTGAAGCATGGTTTTGAAGAATTTCGTCTTTTGAAAGGGCAGTTGGAGTATAAGTATGATTACCAAAAGTGGAATTAATGCCAAGTTCGTTTAAAATACAGTTGTAATAATGAGCCTTACAAACAAAGACAATATTGTTACTAGCTTTGTCAGCTGGAACCAAAACATATTCCTCATGTAACCTATCTAATTCTTTTATCACTATCAAGTATTTTGTACACATGTTTATGATCTTTCAAAATATGCATACAATTCCTATTCAATTACAGAAGAAGGAAAAGTTTGAAACATATAAATCATTTTGACATCCCCTATTAACTCACCAGAAATCCTAAACCCCTGTCCCATGGGCCTTCAATTTCATGATTTAGGAAATGGACATCAGAACCATGTATTTACTTCATTTCCCAAAACTGTGAAAGTAAAGGAAAATCTTAGCTTTTATGCATTTTCCATATAGGCGCTGTCAAGGGTCTCAACCAAGAGATCCCGTGGGGATCCGGGTTAAAATAGGTCCTCAGCACCCTTTGCTTGTCGTAAGAGGCGACTAAATAGGGCCGTCCTTCGGATGAGACCGCAAAAACCGAGGCCCTGTGTCGCAGCAGGTGTGGCATGATAAAGATCCCTCTCTGCTCAATGGCCATAAGCGCCGAGCATAGGCCTAAATTTTGCAGCCCTTCATCGGCAGTGGTGACGTCTCCATATTGTTTAACATACGTGACACTGAATTAAAATTAAAAAATGGACATGTATATACTTTATAATTGATATATTGCTGTCATTTCCCTAAGTATCATTCTAAACGTTTTAGTCACTTGGGTGACCTATGATGGATGGTCTTCGTCCGTCGTCGTGTTTTTCCGTTAACAAATTTACATTTTTAATTTCTTGAAAACTGCATGACCAATTGTTACTATTTTTTGTTTCAAGCATCTCTAGGATAAGATGAATATCAATTGTGAAATAGATGATCTTACCATCCACGGGGCCTCATGGGTGGGGCAAAATATGCTAGAATGCAATATTTAAAAAACCTTTTTTACTCTCGCACATATGGCAGAAAATTAAATGCATGGTTATGATGTTTATAAAGCCCTTTATCAAATTGTGAAATTCATGGGCCAGGATTGTTTTTGTTAAATCATAAGGATTTTGTTCTGTTGAAGATCGGGATCATAATAATTTTGTTCTGTGTCTTAGTCTTTCAGTCCATGCCCATTACATGACCGATGTAAATTCATTCGAACTGATGAAGCCTTCCTATACATTATGATTTTTTGTGCAGCAATTAAGTCAAAATACTTTGGTTTGACTTTTTATGAAATTATGATGGAATGACATTTATATTGAACCAAAAGCGATATACTTACGTGAATCTATGGTGACAACAATCCTTTTAACAGACTGAATTTCAAGGAACATCTGCTCCGTTACTGCTCTGTCCGCCTAACTCCATAACAGCATGTCTTCTTTTGATTCCCTTTCATGCGTGAACAATATTATATCAGGTATACCGCACAATTTGGATTTCGCATATCTTCTATTTTCATTTGATAATTTCGTCTGATGATTGTCGCAATAACAAATACCATCGTGAGTTCAGTCGGCAGAAATCCTGAATTCTTGTATCGGATGGTACATTTTTTCCAATGGAATTTTGTTAAGAGAACACGTCTTAAAATTACAATTCGTTTGTATTTAACTTTTCCGCCATATCTTTTACAAATCACCCTAGGGATTTATTTTAACCTATTTTCATACTGGTACCTCTGTGCAAATATAAAGTTAGGATGAAAAGTTGTGTTATGAAAGGTGAAGATAACGAACAGTGATCAATCTCATAACTCCTACAAGCAATACAAAATAGATAGTTGTGCAAACATGGACCCCTGGAAAAACCAGATGTGGGATCAGGTGCCTAGGAGGAGTAAGCGTCCCTGTCGACCAGTCACACCGGTATCTAATGTAGAGATGTTATCTAACATGCATACTCAATTATTACTTCATCTATTTAAATAAAAAGGAACAAATCCAGTATTTTGACACCTTTATACGAAATTTGTAATTCAGCTCTTATTAATGTTCATATACTACATCTGATGTGTTTAAAAGGAATATTTAACATCCCATTATTTTCGATAGAAAATACAAGTATGATTAATTGACACCAGGTTTCCATGGCAACCAAGCGCAAGCTTCGCAACATTATGATATTTTATGGTGTCTCAACACATGATAAATACTTTCTTAAAGTATTATCATTTTTCGTTATATAACAGGATCACGCCATTTTGAACATGGCATAGAAGTGGTATTTTAACATAAAACCGTGGAAGAGGGCTTAATAGACTGTCTCCGCTGCCCAATTACATTCATGTACTGAGTATTTGATGATAGATATTGTTTAAATTAAACCTGATTAAAACTCTGAACATTATATACATTATCTAATATAAATGTATGTGTAGCTGTACTCGCTCAAACAGTAGCACGGTCAGCATTTTTATTTTTCCTCATGCAGCACAATCGCACCGCAACTCTGTTTTTACTGAGTAGGGTCAATTAAATGAACACCCAATGTAGAGATGAAAAATGTCATTTATTGAAAATGACTAAAATCATGAAAAATATATAAAGCCTGATAGGGAACCAGGCTAACAGCTAATCACACAATGCAAAATGGCATTTCAGTATGCTGATCCCCTACAATTACAGATGTACAATACATATGCACAAAATTACAACAGGAGGCCGACATGCCTTATCGGTCACCTGAGTACTAGTGAAACAGTATCACTACTCCCAAGGGCAATGGAATCTAGAAAAAAAAAATCCTGTTCTAAATATTTAAGCTAATTTCTAATATTCAGCAACAGTATAAAACAAAATGTGTTCTTAAAACTCCAATGCCTTCAAATGTACATACACTGATGAAAGGCTTTAAACAATAGGTGTATTAACATTAAAAAGATTAAAACATATGACTAATTTGGACACATCCTCGAGACAAAACCTTGGGCTGTGAAATTCACCATTTTTGTACATCCTTTCTGCTATTCCTGAGTATGCATTTAGATTTTATACAGTATCGGCAAACTTAAATATAAATATCGTTTACTAAGTTTGGCCCTACTCTGGGGGTCAGAACCTCTACCACTGGGATCATCAAATTTATAATTTTGGTAAAGGACTACCTGTTTTTTCTAAATATCCATTTAGTTTTAATTTAGTATCAATAACATTAAAGAAGATATGATTTAAGTGTTTTACACAAAAATACTATATAGTAAGTTTGGGCCCGCCCTGAAGTCAGACCCCCCCCCCTCCCCACTCCCCCCTACACCAGGGATCATGAAATTTACACATTTTGGTAGATGCGTTCCTGATTTACATCACTGTGCGTTTAGTTTTTCTAGGTTCTAGAGAAGATTTTTGACAATTGGTCAATTTTGGGCAGTTTTGCCCCCCCCCCCCCACCCCCCCCCCAAGGCCCCAGGAGTGCAGGAATCCTGAAATTTACAATTTATGTCCCCCTTGTCCCAAGAATGCTTCATACTAAATTTGAAAAGAATTGAAATAGTATTTATCAAAAAGAAGTTAAAAATGTTCAATTGTGAACGTGCGTCGCACGACGACGGACGACAATCAATTGCAATAGGTCATCTCAGGTGTACATCATCGTCATTATATTAATGAAACAGCAAAAAGCGCAGATGCTTGATACACTTACTTCGCATACGTTATCACTGGATCAGAGTTTATATTGAATACTTATTTTTGTCAGTGTTTCGTGTAACGTTACTTGTAAGAACATATACATCTTGTTCGACATCTTGAAAAAAGACTATCATTGAGCACGTTTAATTCCGTTGATTTTCAATTTCATAGAAGGTCTAACGAGTTAACCGTTCTGCGATGTAAAATTAAAAACAAAATGTGTTTTTGAGACACTAATGTCCCCAGGTTACAACGAAGTGGAACTGTAAGACATTGTAGTTGAAAATTTTGTAACAATACTGAGAATGTGTAATTTTCGTTTTGCTCACCTTTTATTTAGAGGTCAATTTCAAGGTTTCAAGGTGAAAACATTCAGTATGAATGGAAAGGTCTCCCCACAAGAAATGCACATGCCTTACGGTTTAAAAGATATGATATATATTAGTAATTTCTAAATATATGTTAAAGGTCAATGTAAAAATCACCGGGTCAAAGACGTTGATATCAATAGGAAGGTCTTACCATAAGAAATACAAATGCCAAATATGAAAGCTGTATCTCTTATGTTGTGAAAAATATGACCAATGTTAAAGTTTTTTGAAAATTTCCAAAAACTTGGTCAAGGTCAGGTCAAAAACTTTGGTATCGTTGGAAAGGTCGTCTCACGAACAATACTCATGTTTATTATAAAAACAGCACCCCTTACGATTTGAAAAAAATATGGCTTATATTGAAATTTTCTAAAATGTAGGCCAAACATCAATGTAAAAATCACCAGGGCAATGGTTTTGGTGCCAATGGAAAGGTCTGACCATAAAAATACACATACCAATAATGAAAGCTGCACCTCTTTAATGTATAGTAGAAAAAAGGTATCACCAAGATTTTTTTACCACAGACATACAGACGGACAGGCCAAACTAGATGCCCCCGAATCCTTGATTTGACAATTAGCGTCATTTTAGGTTATCAAGGGGTGTACCCCCATACCATGCTACATTATACAATATAAGATATTTTTAGTGTGTTCAGCCAATCGAATTGGGTGTTACAAATAAAATAAAATTATTGTCAATTAAATGTAATTTAATCGATTTAAAGACAAGCATGTAGATTGGCGCCATTGAGAGACAATCTCGTTTGAATGGGTTAACTAATATTTTGATGTGGTAGTATTACTAGGAATGGAGATTTCAACTCAGGAGCACTGATTGATAAAATATCTAAGCTTACTGGTGGCAGAGGCCCAAGAGCAAAACTATTGTATGGACCTTTGGCAGTAAAAACTGTCTAAATCCCACCATTGAAGTCACTAAAACAGATCTAAATTGCAGATTGATTATAGTAGTATACATTAGTCACGCCAAGCTAATTAAAATTCAAATCCTTTGATTAGCTCATCTATATCACTACAAAGATCTGATGAAATCGCATACGCGAGTCAAATCTATTGACCTTTCAATCATGCGTATTAATCGATATGTTCATCCAACCAGAGAACTTTTAATATTTGTATTCGGTAAACGAAAAGTTCCGGAAAACAACAAATATGGCGACCGAATATAGGCGCACGTTTCAAGTTTTGAAAGATTACAAGATTCAATCTTTAAAGAGGAACATAGTGTTGATAGCTGTTCTGAATAATGAAGACTGTATGGCAGTTTTTCCTACCCTCCGCGCGCTGCGGTAAATTAATCAGCTGTCGAATCACATCAACCTTTTCCTCTGTAGGATTTAATTTCAATTTATATAACTTTTTGATTTGAGAGTTCCCTTCACTGTCGGTCTCTCGATTGAATGGTTAACTATTGTTTAACGTGCCTATCGAGAATCTTTCACTCATATGGAGATGTCACCATTGCCGGTGAAGGGCTGCAAAATTTAGTCCTATTTTCGGGGCTTACGGTCTTTGAGCAGGGAGGGATCTTTATTGTGCTACACCTGCTGTGACACGGGGTCTCCGTTTTTGCGGTCTATCCGACGGACCACCCTATTTAGTAGCCTCTTACGACAAGCAAGAGGTATTGAGGACCTATTCTAACCCGGATCTCCACGGGAATTACAACAAATGAAAATCCACACAAACAACAAATATTTGTCAAACTATACACTCTTTGAGGTGTCCTCGGTGTGTCTGACACGTTGTTATTACCGGAAAACTTCGGCAGCTAGTTATATTTCAGTGCTCTGAATAACCCAGGTTTACATCGTCGATTTCATAGCCAATGCGCTGATTGGACAGACTTAAAGGTCACTAGATTTGACCACCGTATGCTTTTTCGTTAGATCCCTGCGTAGCAATATACTTGAGCGGAGAAAAGGATTTAATTTTAATTAGACTGCAGTCATGCAGAACCCATTTGTGGTACCCGGTATATGGAAAAGTGTGAGTGATGGCGGGAAACGCACTCTTTCCTCCAGCGGTCCTTATAAAATCGTTTGTCTCTCGCTAGGTACAGATACTCCCAGTAGCATTATAAAAATATAATTAGTAATTTTTAGCTTTAAACCTATATTACTATAATAGCGTCGCTTGTAAGAAAAAAGGTAATTTCTTTGACATGTAAAACTTATACGGTACCAATTTTGATGCACCAGATGCGCATTTCGACAAATCCATCGCACTTTGAATATTAAAAAAAAGATACTAACTAAATAAATCTAACTTTAATGCATAGGTTGTTTTAACATTCTTTGCATATAATTCCAAAATCTAATAAAGTGCATGTACAAATAAGTAATTACCTGGAGATTCACAAAGTCTTGCAATATCTTCCCCACACGATTTTGTCAGAAATTTTTTATCCTTCTGAGAACACTGTAAAACCATACAGAGATTCAAGACATCTTGTGGATCATTCATCTCTCCTACAAGCGTAATGATATGTTATTTTTCATTTGAGAAAAGTGAATATCCGAAGTTGAATCACTTATATCTGTTTATAAGCAGGTTTAAATGTACGAGTATGTAGGTATTTACTTCCAATATACAGGAGTTAAAGACACTACACATCAATTCTTCAAGATAAAAATAAATCAACTCTATTTTTCTGCAACTGTCTACATCATCACAGGTCGTTCAAAAAATTGATCAACTGTGGCTATAGCCAGTCATCCTGGTACACATACACGTATTATTAGTTTACTATGTATTACCTTTTTATTACTTATACATGTAAATAATTTATTCTTAAGAGTGACGAACCTAATTCGTTTCTACAATAGAGATTTTATTCAAATTTTGATATAAGGCAAAGTATGCATTAATGAGTTAAAATCAATGACAATTAACACACGAAAATCAAAAGTTGGCTATGAAGTAGTCGTAATTGCATTTAGGAAATATAGAGAAATCTCCAATGTGCAATATCAAAGTTAATTTTTTTTTTAAATCTACAATACACTTTTAATCCAAATTAAAGAATGATGTTAAAAAGACAGTAAGCATACTACTTTTAAAAAGTGTTAAGATAGCTCCTTCCACTAAAATGGTATCTAATATCTCGTTAAAACACCTCTTATGAAGTATGATTTCACCTTCGAAAGAATGGTACAAGCTTTCCATTATTCTATATGCATGAAAGTCTTGTGATTTTCCGCAGAATGATAAAAAGGGTACATACAGTTTGATCCCTTTGAATTCTATCAAGTGGAATTTAGAACTATAGATCTGTGTAATTAGAATGAAGAATGAAATATTTTATCCAAGTCTAAAAAGTAGCATTTACCTGTAAAAAAAACATTGTATGATGAATGCCCTCCACATTCTGTTGAAAATTTGTCATCCTGCTCCGAATTGCATGTAAAATGGCATCGAGAAGATAGCTGCTTATCACCATTTATACGTTGTTTTAAACAGAGGCATATATTGTTCTATAAGATAAAATCAATTCAGTTCATTATTACAGACCCAATAAAGAAATACACATTAAGACCGCAGTGGTACATTTAGATTTAGTATTTGAATCCTTGCTAACAAAGTTGATAATGTTGTTCCTGCTGACCCTTCCCCTCTTGACCCATGTGTTTAGCTTCACATACAGTTCCGATATCATCAGATATTGGCTTGGACAAAACCTACTGAACATCGTACATCGTGTACATGTATGTCTACAGTGAAGGGAGTCTGCCTGAATTGTGACCCTTAACCTTAAATCTTATTGACCTCGTCGGCTCTCCTACGTATACATTTCACATCGGCTCCAGACGTTCTTCGGCTCTTTGTTTTAATTTGATACCAACGGCAGTCTTGCTACGATCAAGAAATTTGTATCATTACTATAGCTTAGTTATTTATCATTATATAGACTTTGGACAAACATGATAACTGGGCACTATATTTATTTCTCATATCGTTATTATGCCACTCTGGATCAACAAATCAATTTTTATATTTATGTTCCCCAAACAAAGTTTGGGAACATATTGTTTTTACTCTGTTTCTTATTATTAGGGTCTTCCGTCTTCAGCGGAAGACCCTTCTATTATTCTATTGTTGATTTTTCACTTTTCTTATTATTAGGGTCTTCCGTCTTTAGCGGAAGAACCTTCTATTATTCTATTGTTGATTTTTCACTTTTCTTATTATTAGGGTCTTCCGTCTTCAGCGGAAGACCCTTCTATTATTCTATTGTTGATTTTTCACTTTTCTTATTATTATTAGGGTCTTCCGTCTTCAGCGGAAGACCCTTCTATTATTCTATTGTTGATTTTTCACTTTTCTTATTATTATTATTATTAAGGTTTTCCGTCTCCTGCGGAAGACCTTACTATTATTGTTCGTGTTCTTCTTCTTCATTATTATTAAGGTCTTCCGTCTCCTGCGGAAGACCTTACTATTATTGTTCGCGTTCTTCTTCTTCATTATTATTATTATTATTTTCCTTGGTAGTACACGCGTTTTTCTCAGCCACTTCTCGATTGATTTTCACGAAATTTTCAGGAAAGATGTCTTTTGGTGACGAGACTTTGCTTGCAAAATTTCGTGCTTGACGTCACTTCCGGTCAGGAGTTATCTCTCTTTTAGTGACTTTTTGAAGGGCCTTGTTGTCCACACATCTCCTCCGTTAGTTTTGAAGCTAGAGTCTTGAAATTTCTACACAAGATAGAGTAAACATTTTAGAAGATTTGTGGGGGATTCGATTTTACCGGAGGCGATTTGCCTAAACGCTCGCCTGGACCTGAAAAAATGGATGCCAAAATTTTTCGCCGATTTCGGTGATTTTTGACCTTTGATCTCCAATCTCTTTTTTCTTGCAAATATTTTGTTAAGACATGGAGAACAAAAGTTGTGCACATTTACGAGATCTTTTCGAAAATATCAAGATTTAGGGGCTAGCCCCTTAAATTAGGGATCTAGATGGGCTCAAAGTCTAGATCAAATATCTCAAAAATCGTTAATATTTTGGTATAAGTCAAAGAACAAAAAATGTTCATCTCAACAATCCAAATCTATTCATATAAAAATTTAGGTCATATGTTACGTAATAAGGGATTTCAAGGGCCAAAACCATACATTTTTTACCCCTTGTATCTCGAAAACGACAAATATTTTGAAAAGCAATAAAGAACAAAAGTTGTTCAGAATGATGATCTGAACAATATGCATATTTCGTTTTTACCGTATGTGGCCCCGTTAGGGAGCTACAGTTTGGCCCCTAAAAATTACTTCTAGAAATAACTCGAGAACGGTAAAGAATTTCTAAATACTTGTTGAACAAAAAATGTTTGAAATGTCATGACCTTTCTTACGATATCAAGCAAAAGGGGCTGACCCTTTGAATTAGGGGCCCAGAAGGGTCCAAAGGTTTATGAGAATATCTCAGAAACTATTAATATTTTGTAATAAGTCATTGAAGCGGAAATGTTCATCTAAACGAGCTTGTTCTTAACAAATCAAAAAGTAGGTCATATGTTACGTAATAAGGGATTTTAAGGGCCAAAATCATAAATAATTGACGTCTCATATCTTGAAAACGACAAATATTTTGAAAAGCATTATTGAACAAAAGTTGTTCAGAATGATAATCTAAACAATATGTACATTTCGTTTTTTCCCTATGTGGCCCCGTTAGGGAGCTACAGTTTGGCCCCTAAATATTTCTTGTAGAGATAACTCGAGAACGGTAAAGAATTTCTAAATACTTGTTGAGCAAAAAATGTTTAAAATGACAAGGCCTTTCTTACGATATCAAGCAAAACGGGCTGGCCCTTTAAATTAGGGGTTCAGAAGGGTCCAAATGTTTTTGAGAATATCTCAGAAACTATTAATATTTTATAATAAGTTGTAGAAGCGGAAATGTTCATCTCAACGAGCTTGATCTTATCAAATCAAAAAGTAGGTCATATGTTACGTAATTAGAGATTTTAAGGGCCAAAATCGTAAATATTTGACGCCTCATATCTTTAAAATGACATATTTTTTGAAAAGCATTATTGAACAAAAGTTGTTCAATGTGTCATAACCTATCGATCAATATCAAAAAATGGGTCTGTGGGCCTCATGGCTCGCCTGTAGAGTCGATTTTTGTCGATATCAGTCGATTTCAAAAACTTGTAACTGGTAAATATTTTGTAAGGACATATTGAACAAAAGTTGTTCAGTTTATCGAGATCTATCGATTGATATCAAAAAATAGGCCTATGGTCCTAATGGCTCGCCTGTAGAGTCGATTTTTTGTCAATATCGGTCGATCTCAATAACTTTTTACAGGTAAATATTTTGTAAAGACATATAGAACTAAAGTTGTTGAGTCTATAGAGGGCTAACAAATGACATCAAGAAATAGGCCCGCGGGCCTTATGGCTCGCCTGGAGAGTCGAATTTCAAACGAATTTCACCGCAACTTTGCTTCAGAAGCTTATGATATGAAAAATTGATTATATCTAAAGTGTCTTAAAGTCGGAAACTAATTGGGACTCATTTGTCTTTTTTCTTTTTTTAACTCCGAGTGCATCAACAAATCGGACGGAAGACCTACTCGTTGCTCGCAACGAGATCGTGTCTAGTTATTAGGGTCTTCCGTCTTCAGCGGAAGACCCTTCTATTATTCTATTGTTGATTTTTCACTTTTCTTATTATTAGGGTCTTCCGTCTTCAGCGGAAGACCCTTCTATTATTCTATTGTTGATTTTTCACTTTTCTTATTATTATTATTATTATTATTCTTTTTTTTTCTCCTTACCGATTTTTGTGTAGAAGATTTCTCGGAGATGGCTTGATCGATTTGCTTCAAATTTTCAGGATTGATGCGTTGCCATTTGAAGTTTGTACCGCCGTTTCAATTTTTGAAAAATCACTTCCGGTTGGAAGTTATCCCCCTTTTATCGATTTTCAGATGACCATTTTGTCCAGACAAAAACTCAAAAACCATAAAAGCTAGAGTGCTGAAATTTTCAGTGATGTTAGACGACATGTTGTAGTTGTGCACCTGGGTTTTAAAAATTTCCGGAAGTGCCTAGTATGGAAGCTCGGTAGGGGTCGAAAATGGAGTTTAGAAAAGTGGCCAATTTTTTTCCACGTTATAAATCATAACTTTTTACTCGTAAATATTTTGTTTAGACATATATAACAAAAGTTGTACAGTTTATTGAGGTCTTTCGTGCCATATCAAGAAATGGGCCCATGGGCCTCATGGCTCGCCTGAACCATTGAATTTCTGTTACAATGATTAACTTTTTTCTCACGAAACTTTTGATAAAACATGTAGAATAAAAGTTGTTCAATTTTGCAAGATCTATCTAAGGATATCAAAAAATAGGCCCCCAGGCATCATGGCTCGCCTGAACAGTCAAATTTGTATCACAATTAATAACATTAATAACTTTTTTCGCGAGAAACTTTTGACAAGACATGTAGAACAAAAGTTGTTCAGTTTCGCAAGCGTTAACTAACGATCTGAAGAAATAGGCCTGCGGGTCTCATGGCTCACCTGAACAGTTGGGTTATTGTTGCAGTCTATAACATTTTTGTCAAAAAACATTTAATAAGACATCTAGAACAAAAGTTGTTCAGTTTTGCAAGATTTTTCGAACAACATCATGAAAAAGCCGAACGGGCTTCATGGCTCGCCTGGAGAGTTTGATTAGTTTCACAATCAATAACTTTTTTCTCGAGAAACTTTTGATAAGACATGTAGAACAAAAGTTGTTCAGTTTCGCAAGCGTTAACTAGCGATGTTAAGAAATAGGCCTGCGGGGATCTCATGGCTCACCTGAACAGTTGGGTTATTGTTGCAATCTATAACATTTTTGTCAAGAAACTTTTAATAAGACATCTAGAAAAAAAGTTGTTCAGTTTTGCAAGATCTTTCGAAAAACATCATGAAAAAGGCGAAAGGGCCTCATGGCTCGCCTGAAGAGTTTGATTAGTGTCACAATCAATAGCTTTTTTCTCGAGAAACTTTTGATAAGACATGTAAAACAAAAGTTGTTCAGTTTTGCAAGATCTTTCAAACGATATCAAGAAAAAGGCCCTCGGGCCTTATGACTCGCCTTTACAGTCTGATAAATGTCGCAATCAATAATTTTTTTCTCAAGAAAATTTTGATAAGACATGTAGATCAAAATTTGTTCAGTTTTGCGAGATATATTTAGAATGATATAAAAAAATAGGCCTCCGGGCGACATGACTCACCTGATCAGTCGAATTTGTATCGCAGCAAATAACATTATTAACTTTTTTCTCGAAAAAGGCTGACCCCTTTAATTAGTGGCCGAGAGGGGCAGAGAGTCTTTAAATTATAACACTTAAATGATCAATATTTGTAAAACATTACCGAAGCTAAATTGTACGTCTAGATAATATATTTGTATCATTATTTATGAACGAAAATCTCAGTCAAATTCTTATCTCATCACATCTAAAATTGGGCGGAAGACCCACTCGTTGCTCGCAACGAGATCGCATCTAGTTATTATTATTATTATTCTTTTTTTTTTCTCCTTACCGATTTTTGTGCAGAAGATTTCTCGGAGATGGCTTGATCGATTTGCCTCAAATTTTCAGGATTGATGCGTTGCCATTTGAAGTTTGTACCGCCGTTTCAATTTTTGAAAAATCACTTCCGGTTGGAAGTTATCCCCCTTTTATCGATTTTCAGATGACCATTTTGTCCAGACAAAAACTCAAAAACGATAAAAGCTAGAGTGCTGAAATTTTCAGTGATGTTAGACGACATGTTGTAGTTGTGCACCTGGGTTTTAAAAATTTCTGGAAGCTCGGTAGGGGTCGAAAATGGAGTTTTAAAAAGTGTCCAATTTTTTTCCACGTTTTGAATCATAACTTTTTACTCGTAAATATTTTGTTTAGACATATATAACAAAAGTTGTACAGTTTATTGAGATCTTTCGTGTCATATCAAGAAATGGGCCCATCGGCCTCATGGCTCGCCTGAACAATTGAATTTCTGTTACAATGATTAACTTTTTTCTCACGAAACTTTTGATAAGACATGTAGAATAAAAGTTGTTCAGTTTTCCAAGTTCTATCTAATGATATCTAAAAATAGGCCTCCGGGCGTCATGGCTTGCCTGAACAGTGGAATTTGTATCACAATTAATAACATAAATAACTTTTTCCTCGAGAAACTTTTGACAAGACATGTAGAACAAAAGTTGTTCAGTTTCGCAAGCGTTAACTAACGATCTGAAGAAATAGGCCTGCGGGTCTCATGGCTCACCTGAACAGATGGGTTATTGTTGCAATCTATAACATTTTTGTCAAGAAACTTTTAATAAGACATCAAGAACAAAAGTTGTTCAGATTTGCAAGATCTTTCGAACAACATTATGAAAAAGGCCAACGGGCCTCAAGGCTCGCCTGAAGAATTTGATTAGTGTCACAATCAATAACTTTTTTCTGGAGAAACTTTTGACAAGACATGTAGAACAAAAGTTGTTCAGTTTCGCAAGCGTTAACTAACGATGTTAAGAAATAGGCCTGCGGGTCTCATGGCTCACCTGAACAGTTGGGTTATTGTTGCAATCTATAACATTTTTGTCAAAAAACTTTTAATAAGACATCTAGAACAAAAGTTGTTCAGTTTTGCAAGATCTTTCCAACAACATCATGAAAAAGGCCAACGGACCTCATGGCTCGCCTGAACAGTTAGTTAGTGTCACAATTACTAACTTTTTTCTCGAGAATCTTTTGATAAGACATGTGGAACAAAACTTGTTCAGTTTTGCAAGATCTTTCAAACGATATCAAGAAAAAGGCCCACGGGCCTTATGACTCGCCTTAACAGTCTGATAAATGTCGCATAACTTTATACTCGTAAATATTTTGTTTAGAGATATATAACAAAAGTTGTACAGTTTATTGAGGTCTTTCGTGCCGTATCCAGAAATGGGCCAATGGGCCTCATGGCTCGCCTGAACCATTGAATTTCTGTTACAATGATTAACTTTTTCCTCACGAAACTTTGATAAAACATGTAGAATAAAAGTTGTTCAGTTTTGCAAGTTCTATCTAATGATATAAAAAAGGCCCCCGTGCGTCATGGCTCGCCTGAACAGTGGAATTTGTATCACAATTAATAACATTAATAACTTTTTTCTCGACAAACTTTTGACAAGACATGTAGAACAAAAGTTGTTCAGTTTCGCAAGTGTTAACTAACGATGTTAAGAAATAGGCCTGCGGGTCTCATGGCTCACCTGAACAGTTGGGTTATTGTTGCAATTTATAACATTTTAGTCAAGAAACTTTTAATGAGACGTCAAGAAAAAGGCCCACTGGCCTTATGACTCGCCTTAACAATCTGATAAATGTCGCAATCAATAACTTTTTTCTCAAGAAAATTTTGATAGGACATGTAGAGCAAAATTTGTTCAGTTTTGTGAGATATATCTAGAATGATATATATAAAAAAAAAAATAGGCCTCCGTGCGACATGACTCGCCTGATCAGTCGAATTTGTATCGCAGTAAATAACATTATTAACTTTTTTCTCGAAAAAAGGCTGACCTCTTTAATTAGTGGCCGAGAGGGGCAGAGAGTCTTTAATTTATAACACTTAAATGATTAATATTTATAAAACATTACTGAAGCTAAATTGTACGTTTAGACAATATATTTGTATCATTATTTATGAATGAAAATCTCAGTCAAATTCTTATCTCATCACATCTAAAATTGGACGGAAGACCCACTCGTTGCTCGTAACGAGATCGCATCTAGTTATTATTATTATTATTCTTTTTTTTTCTCCTTACCGATTTTTGTGCAGAAGATTTCTCGGAGATGGATGGATCAATTTGCTTCAAATTTCCAGGATTGATGCGTTGCCATTTGAAGTTTGTACCGCCGTTTCAATTTTTGAAAAATCACTTCCGGTTGGAAATTATCTCCCTTTTATCGATTTTCAGATGACCATTTTGTCCAAACAAAAACTCAAAAACGATAAAAGCTAGAGTGCTGAAATTTTCAGTGATGTTAGACGACATGTTGTAGTTGTGCACCTGGGTTTTAAAAATTTCCGGAAGTGCCTAGTATGGAAGCTCGGTAGGGGTCGAAAATGGGGTTTAAAAAAGTGTCTCATTTTTCTCCACGTTTTAAATCATAACTATTTACTCGTAAATATTTTGCTTAGACATATATAACAAAAGTTGTACAGTTTATTGAGATCTTTCGTGTCATATCAAGAAATGGGCCCATAGGCCTCATGGCTCGCCTGAACCATTGAATTTCTGTTACAATGATTAACTTTTTTCTCACGAAACTTTTGATAAGACATGTAGAATAAAAGTTGTTCAGGTTTGCAAGATCTATCTAATGATATCAAAAACTAGGCCTTAGGGCGTCATGGCTCGCCTGAACAGTCAAATTTGTATCACAATTAATAACATTAATAACTTTTTTCTCGAGAAATTATTGACAAGACATGTAGAACAAAAGTTGTTCAGTTTCGCAAGGGTTAACTAACGATGTTAATAAATAGGCCTGCAGGTCTCATGGCTCACCTGTACAGTTGGGTTATTGTTGCAATCTATAACATTTTTGTCAAGAAACTTTTAATAAGACATCTAGAACAAAAGTTGTTCAGTTTTGCAAGATCTTTCGAACAACATCATGAAAAAGGCCAACGGGCCTCATGGCTCGCCTGAACAGTTTCATCAGTGTCACAATTACTAACTTGTTTCTCGAAAATCTTTTGATAAGACATGTAGAACAAAAGTTGTTCAGTTTTGCAAGATCTTTCAAACGATATCAAGAAAAAGGCCCACGGGCCTTATGACTCGCCTTAACAGTGATAAATGTCGCATAACGTTATACTCGTAAAAATAATTTTTTTTAGACATATATAACAAAAGTTGTACAGTTTATTGAGATCTTTCGTGCCGTATCAAGAAATGGGCCCATGGGCCTCATGGCTCGCCTGAACCATTGAATTTCTGTTACAATGATTAACTTTTTCCTCACGAAACTTTGATAAAACATGTAGAATAAAAGTTGTTCAGGTTTGCAAGATCTATCTAATGATATCAAAAACTAGGCCTCAGGGCGTCATGGCTCGCCTGAACAGTCAAATTTGTATCACAATTAATAACATTAATAACTTTTTTCTCGAGAAATTATTGACAAGACATGTAGAACAAAAGTTGTTCAGTTTCGCAAGGGTTAACTAACGATGTTAATAAATAGGCCTGCAGGTCTCATGGCTCACCTGTACAGTTGGGTTATTGTTGCAATCTATAACATTTTTGTCAAGAAACTTTTAATAAGACATCTAGAACAAAAGTTGTTCAGTTTTGCAAGATCTTTCGAACAACATCATGAAAAAGGCCAACGGGCCTCATGGCTCGCCTGAACAGTTTCATCAGTGTCACAATTACTAACTTCTTTCTCAAAAATCTTTTGATAAGACATGTAGAACAAAAGTTGTTCAGTTTTGCAAGATCTTTCAAACGATATCAAGAAAAAGGCCCACGGGCCTTATGACTCGCCTTAACAGTGATAAATGTCGCATAACGTTATACTCGTAAATATTTTTTTTTAGACATATATAACAAAAGTTGTACAGTTTATTGAGATCTTTCGTGCCGTATCAAGAAATGGGCCCATGGGCCTCATGGCTCGCCTGAACCATTGAATTTCTGTTACAATGATTAACTTTTTCCTCACGAAACTTTGATAAAACATGTAGAATAAAAGTTGTTCAGTTTTGCAAGATCTATCTAATGATATCAAAAAATAGGCCTGCGGGCGTCATGGCTCGCCTGAACAGTCGAATTTGTATCACAATTAATAACATTAATAACTTTTTTCTCGAGAAACTTTTGATAAGACATGTAGAACAAAAGTTGTTCAGATTCGCAAGCGTTACAAACGATGTTAAGAATAAGGCCTGCGGGTCTCATGGCTCACCTGAACAGTTGGGTTATTGTTGTAATCTATAACATTTTAGACAAGAAACTTTTAATGAGACATCTAGAGCAAAAGTTGTTCAGTTTTGCAAGATGTTTCGAACAACATCATGAAAAAGGCGAACGGGCCTCATGGCTCGCCTGAACAGTTTGATTAGTGTCACAATCAATAGCTTTTTTCTGGAGAAACTTTTGATAAAACATGTAGACCAAAAGTTGTTCAGGTTTGCAAGATCTTTTAAACGATATCAAGAAAAAGGCCCACGGGCCTTATGACTCGCCTTAACAGTCTGATAAATGTCGCAATCAATAACTTTTTTCTCAAGAAAATTTCCATAGGACATGTAGAACAAAATTTGTTCAGTTTTGCGAGATATATCTAGAATGATATAAAAAAAAATAGGCCTCCGGGCGGCATGACTCGCCTGATCAGTCGAATCTGTATCGCAGTAAATAACATTATTAACTTTTTTCTCGAAAAAAGGCTGACCCCTTTAATTAGTTGCCGAGAGGTAGAGAGAGTCTTTAATTTATAACATTTAAATGATCAATATTTGTAAAACATTACCAAAGCTAAATTGTACGTCTAGACAATATATTTGTATCATTATTTATGAACGAAAATGCCAGTCAAATTCTTATCTAATCACATCTAAATTTGGACGGAAGACCCACTCGTTGCTCGCAACGAGATCGAATCTAGTTATTATTCTTTTTTTTTTTCTCCTTACCGATTTTTGTGCAGAAGATTTCTCGGAGATGGCTGGATCGATTTACTTCAAATTTTCAGGGTTGATGCGTTGCCATTTGAAGTTTGTACCGCCGTTTCAATTTTTGAAAAATCACTTCCGGTTGGGAGTTATCTCCCTTTTATCGATTTTCAGATGACCATTTTGTCCAGACAAAAACTCAAAAACGATAAAAGCTAGAGTGCTGAAATTTTCAGTGATGTTAGACGACATGTTGTAGTTGTGCACCTGGGTTTTAAAAATTTCCGGAAGTGTCTAGTATGGAAGCTCGGTAGCGGTCGAAAATGGAGTTTTAAAATGTGTCCAATTTTTTTCCACGTTTTAAATCATAATTTTTTACTCGTAAATATTTTGTTTAGAGATATATAACAAAAGTTGTACAGTTTATTGAGATCTTTCGTGCCATATCAAGAAATGGGCCCAAGGGCCTCATGGCTCGCCTGAACCATTGAATTTCTGTTACAATGATTAACTTTTTTCTCACGAAACTTTTGATAAGACATGTAGAATAAAAGTTGTTCAGTTTTGCAAGATCTATCTAATGATATCTACAAAAAGGCCTCCGGGCATCATAGCTCGCCTGAACAGTCGAATTTGTATCACAATTAATAACATTAATAACTTTTTTCTCGAGAAACTTTTGACAAGACATGTAGAACAAAAGTTGTTCAGTTTCGCAAGCGTTAACTAACGATGTTAAGAAATAGGCCTACGGGTCTCATGGCTAACCTGAACAGTTGGGTTATTGTTGCAATCTCTAACATTTTTGTCAAGAAACTTTTAATAAGACATCTAGAACAAAAGTTGTTCAGTTTTGCAAGATCTTTCGAACAAAATCATGAAAAAGGCGAACGGGCCTCATGGCTTGCCTGAACAGTTTGATTAGTGTCACAATCAATAACTTTTTTCTCGAAAAACTTTTGATAAGACATGTAGAACAAAAGTTTTTCAGATTTGCAAGATTTTTCAAATAATATCAAGAAAAAGGCCCACGGGCCTTATGACTCGCCTTAACAGTCGGATAAATGTCGCAATAAATAACTTTTTTCTCAAGAAAAGTTTAATAAGACATGTAGAACAAAATTTGTTCAGTTTTGCGAGATATATCTAGAATGATATTTAAAAAGATAGGCCTCCGGGCGACATGACTCGCCTGGTCAGTCTCGAATTTATATCGCAGTAAATAACATTATTAACTTTTTTGTCGAAAAAAAGGCTGACCCCTTTAATTAGTGGCCGAGAGCGGCAGGGATTCTTTAATTTATAGCACTTAAATGATCAATATTTGTAAAACATTACCGAAGCTAAATTGTACGTCTAGACAATATATTTGTATCATTATTTATAAACGAAAATCTCGGTCAAATTCTTATCTCATCACATCTAAAATTGGACGGAAGACCCACTCGTTGCTCACAACGAGATCGCATCTAGTTATTATTATTATTATTCTTTTTCTCCGGTACTTTTTTGTCCGGTAGTGTTCTCAGAAAATACAAAAGGGATCGATATGAAACTTTCCAGGATGATAGTATAGCGTTTGTAGATCTGCATAGTAATAGTCATTTTGTCTGCACGTGCATGCACGCGCGCGCACGTGCATTGCAATTTTGGTACAAAAAATGGAAAATCAGAATATTGAAGGAAGCGATATAAAACCTAAATAAGATGATAGTGTATCATGTGTACATATGAAAAATAATAGTTATTTTGTCAGCACTCGCACTCATGCGCGTGCACGCGCATTACAAAATTTGTACACTAACTTTGGAATCAGTCTAACTTTTTTGTTGTTCATTGAAATGGCCTGAAATCCATATCATAGGTAGATATTGAGACCCTTAACTGATTTGCATGGTCAAAATTACCAATTTGCACGCGCATGCACGTGCGCTTCATTTTGATTGGATAATACTAAAACGTTTGTAACTATCTTATTTATGAAGCGAATGAGATGATATTCACAGCATACGTAGACCATATGTGTATCTATATATTGGTGTAACAAAAAAATACCAACGTACACGCGCATGCGCGTGCAACGTTTTTTAAATGTTCAATTTTTAAAGGAGGATAACGTTTTTGTTTTCATCAAATTCTATTGATATTAATGGTTTAGATGTGTCTTGGTACTCCTTACAAATTGCTGTGGTTAGAATTACTGCTCAGCACGTGCATGCACGTGTCCTGAATTCTGATTGGACGATTTTAAAATCGCTATAACTTCCTTATATTTGGTGGAAACGTTATGAAATTCACACTCTGGGTATATCATACACATGCCTGTTGAACGACATCAACAAAAATTCGGAATCATACACGCGTGCGCGTGTATGCACGTGCAACGCTTTCTTTCATTTTTTGGTACTGAAATGACCATATTAAACGTACTACATGTAATTAAAGGCTAAAATAAAATGATTTTTTGCTATAGATTCACAAGAACATCACTTTTTAATTGGGGGAGGTTTGGGGAACATATGTAACGGTCCCCGTTACAATTAGAACTAGTTACTTTTTGGTTTCTAATTTTAGTTCTAGTTATTGATTCAATAAATCTATAAATATGAATATTTCATTTCACATTTTAATTCCTATTCTAGTTATTGGATTAAAAATTCTTTTCGTAATTTTCATTTCTTTATCATAAACAGTTCTAAATGCAAGGTGAAGATAACGAACAGCGATCAATCTCATAACTCCTACAAGCAATACAAAATAGATAGTTGGGCAAACACGGACCCCTGGACACACCAGAAGTGGGATCAGGTGCCTAGGAGGAGTAAACATCCCCTGTTGTATATATATTGTTTCTTCTTCTAGTTTTAACGAATTTATCCTTTTAATTCCAAAACCTAAAAAGAACAAGTAAATAAAAAGATAGAAATAAAAGAAAAATCGTATAAAAACAGAAGTAAAGGTTATTTCTAAAATGTTATTTCCGGAAAGTTTTCTAACGATAGGCAGGACAGTGTCATGAAAAATATCATTCGTCATTGACTTTTTCTCATACTTCGTTAAGGAATGAAAGTAATTTTACGATATAAAGTAAATTGGGATAGTTTACGCAGAAAGGGAGTAAACTGTTTCTACTTTATGTCAGATAGAATAAGTAGAAATCACTCCTATTCCTTGGGTTTAATTTTGTAAAACGAATTTGATAAATAAGTAATTCAAAAGAAAAGATAAATTTTATGAAACAGAGCCATGTTGTCGTTGCAACAAAATTGAAAACTAGAGCACCACTAAGCAGACCATCCCCTCGCAACATGGGAATGTTATGAACATATACATTATTTAGGCATAAATGAGGAATGGGGACAAACATGTTTTTATAATAATATGTATGTATAGTTTTTATGAGAGTAATTATGAAGTATTTATCATACAGAAACTACTTTCAATTCATATATCTCCTTTATCCAATCCCAGTCTATTTCTGCTCTCATCACCTCTCTCCTTCTCTCTCTCTCTCTCTCTCTCTCTCTCTCTCTCTCTCTCTCTCTCTCTCTCTCTCAGCGAAAGAGGTACCTTGTGTATCAAGGAAAGGTTCCAAAATACACTGTACATGTATATTAAATGGGCAACACTATGTATACCAACTGGCAAACAAACAGATGCAAACCATCTTGCTGGGGGCATAACATGCATACGTGGTTGGACAGTTTCCATTATTCCTAGCAGAAACACATCACGTATGCTCTAAAGTTTGGTAATTTACCTCCCTTACAGTTGCAAGTATAATGCATCAAATATAACGATTTCCACGAAAGTAACTTTATTTTTGGTAATGAAGCGGGACGAAAATATCCCGGTGATGAGAGATCACTTAAGCTTGTCAAATGTCCGTTTTGCTTTCAAGAATTAAGTACTTCCCAAAGCCTCACAAATTAACTCTGTATTGTTAACTGACACGCTTGGTAATGAAACCGCGATGTTCAAAATATGTTTATCAAATTATTTTTAATTACTCAAAGCTTGCTGACGAATGACACTTTTAATTCATACACAGCGTCTCAAGATTTGTGCACGGTAACTTTACATACATGTAATATAGCAACATATGAACACAAAATTAGCTCATCAACTTACCAGCTGAATTCGCGTACGCTGTTAATAAACCGGGATTCATAATAGTTCAATACTTAACCCTCCCTCCCCATTCTCTTAAATTTACTATTCTAATCTTACTTTCACATTATCTGGTAGTCTGTATTGTTAAGTCGTCCATACAATTCCACAGTTTAATTGTTGTAATGACGCAATATTTCAAAAACTACCTCACATATTTACTTGAAAATAAACAGAGTTCGTCCTCTTACAGAAGTATGCAAAGTGTGATAATCCTTAGTGCAAGGGTTTTCTTTAAATGTTGCCCACAGGCTGTAATGGACACACACCTACACACACACGTACAGCAACGATGCCATATCCTTTCGAAACTAGTTGAACGAGGGGATAAAAATGGGATCAAATGTATTGTGATGCCATTCTGAGGACTTAATAAGACAAAGCTCCCCTGTAACATAGCTTATAGAATAACTATCATGAAGCTGTTATCAATCCTTAATTAGCTGTCTTTTAATCTATTGTGAGGAAGGGTTGTGCAAAGTGTCGAAAAGTCATACTCGTTGATGACGTTGATTTTGAAAACTATTTAGATGTGGAAAAGATGATTTGCCTATAACTGTTAATATAAATCATGTATGGAAGTCAGCGCTTTGATCAAGCAATCTTATTACTAAGATTCAAATCCCTCACTCTTTTGTTTTATGCATAGTTTATAAGCCATTTTATCAGCCATTTTGTAAACAATGAGGATTGAACATTTTCTCCTTTCTTTATTAGGCCTAGTGTCCCTTTCTTTTCATATTTTTTCCACAGTTTTCCTTTTTGTACATTTTGAGAAAAATGTGTACCTTTCACTTTCAAACATCTCCATTTGTATGTGTACACTTGTGCCATGAAAACTTATGTAATTATATATAGAGAGGATGAATTGTATATAGGCTTATAGGTTGTTGTCCAATCCTTTTTTATATTGAAGACTGTGTTTATAAACTAAACATTCTCATTTCATTTTCATGAAGTTTAGAAAAGTGAATTCCTTAAGGTTCCTACAAAACATTTGAAAAATATACACCCTGAAATTGGCACGAAGTATTCTCATGTACATATCTATTGAATTTGCAATATCTAACTAACATATGGGCGTGTTAGTTTGTCGAGTTATGATTTATTATCAGAGATAGAAATGGTATCATAATCACCTGTATTCCAAAATAATATATTCCCCTTGAAATACAGTTGACTTGGCAGAGTCCAGGTGATGGTATTTCCATATGTATTTCTTTCTCCTTTTGGGGTAATACATCAGAAGCATTGTAACAACCTAATAAAGAAATGTTCCAGGTAGTACCTTTTATCAACAATGATATAAACAGTTTAAAATGTAACGTTTATCAAGTGAGGTTTAATAAGAAAACCACGGGCCATATAGCTGAATTGAGCAGATAACTCCGTTTACCTGATCAGGATATGGGGCTCACGTCGGGTGTGACCGAATAACAGGGGATGCTTACTCCTCCTAGGCATCTGATCCCACCTCTGGTGTGTCCAGGGGTCCGTGTTTGCCCAACTATCTATTTTGTATTGCTTGTAGGAGTTATGAGATTGATCACTGTTCGTTATCTTCACCTTGCATTCTTACAATAGTCCCAAGGGTCTTGGAGCGACTAAGTAAAATTTGATTTTACACTATAGAAGGGCAATAGCATGATAAGTTAGTTTCTCAAACTGTATCCTTGTGACTGTTTTTTCTAATATGCATTTTAATACTATATAAAACACTAAACCCTAATTGGTCATTGTGTATGGAAACTTCAATAAATGGAATGTAGGAAAGCATTAATGAAAATTTCAAAATATCTTAAAATATTCTTATATGCATTTTAATGCTTCATGTTTTGGTGTGAAAAAACGTCCATCGATTATATACATGAAAATGCCTGCGTACTAGTTTGATAACTTGTGTTTCTTCAGAAAACGATGATTGCAAAGATGACTGCTTTCAAATCCCTACACAAAACTTTAGAAACTGTATAAGGTCCCGAAGGTCATGGACGGAATAAACTTGTATTTACACTACATAAAAACCCACAGTATTAGGTTGGAAGATTGTGTCCTCTTTGTTACGTTCTTATGATTTGTACTTTTATTACTTAGAATCAAACGCATTGTTAGCAATGGTACAGTGGAATGACCTCACATTCCTATCCTATCGAGTTCTATAAATATATAAAAGACTACTGAAAAAGTGAAAATAACAAATATTGATCAATCTAAAAAATGAATACGTAAAGATGACGAACAATGAGTAATCGAAAATATACTTAGATATTGTATTTAAAGTAGACGGCAAACTGACAACTCAACTGTATGACAAACGAGAGTATTTCGGCTTCTCCATCGTCAACTTCCCATCTTTATGTAGCAATATTCCATTATCACCTGCAAATGGTGTGCATATATCTCTCAACTGATTCGATACGCAAGAGCTTGTTCTGCTTATGATCAGTTTTTAAATCGAAAAAGGCTACTGACAAACAAGTTGATGGTGCAGGAGTTCCACCAGTCTAGTTTAAAGTCAATGTTTCGCAAATTCTACGCTCGTTATAACGATGCAAGGTGAAGATAACGAACAGTGATCAATCTCATAACTCCTACAAGCAATACAAATTAATCTAATCTAATTTGTAAATACAACATATCATTGTGTCAAAGGCTGTCTGACATGTTTCATATCGATTGTTAGGCCATTCTTGGCACACTGAGTTTTGCTATAGATTAATCCATTTACATCATTAAGGTATAGTGATCACGACGGGTGTAAAGGGTCAACAGGGGATGCTTATTCCTCCTAGGCACCTGATCCCACCTCTGGTGTGTCCAGGGGTCCGTATTTGCCCAACTATCTATTTTGTATTGCTTATAGGAGGTATGAGATTGATCACTGTTCGTTATCGTCGCCTTTCATACAGGTGATAATGAGTATTGCTAATACACATATGAGAAGTACACGATGGAGAAGCAGAAGTAATTTTGTTTGTCATAAAAGTGTGAGTAGTTCGCTATTGAAATATTTGTTCAATATAATATATAAATATGTAGCAGGTACAGAAGACTAAGTTTAAATTTTATATTATAGCGATATTACACGTACCATACTTCATATCAAATAATTGTCGATGTAAATCCTCCATGTTCAATTCCTGATTGATCTCCAAAATTATCATCCCTTTCTTTGCCACAGTCACTTAGTAATATCCATATATACAACCTTCTGAACATTGAATCGATATGTGAATGAAATGAAATGAATGTTAATGAATGATACGTCATATCTAAATGTTATAGCAAGATGTGTTTTCTTCTCATGCTTCATAGGAATACAGTAAACGGTAGCTAATAATGGAACAACATTTATGTTCATGGGAATTGCAACAGACTGTTGGAAGACTTGATCATCAAAGATAACGTAGATTTTGTCAATGAGGAACTCCAGCATCTTTTTAATATCAACCTCAGAGTACTTGTGCATAGAATCAAAATGGTGTTCAACAGAGTAATTTTGGATGACTGATCACAAGACTGAGATGTTACAGTAATCAGAGTATGGCAGGTAGACGATGTAATTGATCTCAGTGAGCCAGAGCTGTATCGATTGTCTCATGCTAACCCGAGTAATCAACCAAAGATCACAATACTAACATAAGTCATAAATATATATATATATATATATATATATATACATATATATATATATATATATATATATATATATATAGTAGCCCTAACAAAGCCGAACTGTCTCTTGTATTGAATAATTTAATTCTTATTGTGTCTTTGCCTTTGATTGGTTAAATTCAAATTAAGAAACGCAGGTTATTTTTGTATAACCTGGTTTGGTATGGGGGCACACCCTCTTGACAATCAGATCCTGGAACTATTTTTTCTCTCTCTAAATTTACATTGCAGCACTGTTTTCAGCCTTCTATGGTCAACGTGTACAATAAGATACTTCGGTTTGATACACATATTATTTTCTCGTTGTCAATATTAGCATCTACTTGAACGCAAATCACTGTTGTAGAACATCTTTCTCTGTATGATGGTCGAATAATAGATTAAAACAAAGATATCATATTCGAAATAGATAAGTAAGCATTGCTCTGTTCATTTTGAAATACATTTCTCACTGGGGAAAGGGGGGGGGGTGATCCATCTTTCAACAAAGCAACCAAAAATCTATACGTCACATTTTACATGACGTCAGTCACATTGACATATGGATCGCAATTTGTCACTTGCTTATAAATACATATATTTTCTTATGTTGGATCTATTACCGACAACGTTGCATCCAAGAGTAAATTTTCATGTAATAAAAATTTTCACAGAGTTAGAAGACGAAAATTATTGCATTTTCTGATATTTGAAGACTTGTTTTGGATAGGTCTAAACAATGCATTTCTCCGTATTTTCTCAGTCTGTCGGAGATGAGCGACTTCAAAGTCCGTCTCTATCTCTAAATGTTAAGCGAAATACGCATTACATGCATAGTCTACACAAATTTTCTATCATGACAAACTTCACCTTCGATACAATTTTTTGATAAGTAGGCTGGGCCAGGCTCCGTAGAAGTAAGATTAAAGAAGGTGACCTTCAAAGCTTCATCGTTGTTGCTAAGTGAATCATTGCGAGGCTTAATTGATTTGTATTTTTCCGAGTTTATGTACATTTTGATAAACGAAGGTTAGTATCTTTGTCTCTTGCATTAAATTAAAAGGAATGACTTTACTTCTGAGGCAAATTGTACAAATAAAACCTGGTTTGGGTCAGTTTACGCTTTATAATCCGCGAAGTGAATTATAAAACAAGCGTAAACTGACCCAAATCAGGTTATACTCGTATAACTTGCCCCAGAATTAAAATCATTCCTTAATTATCTAGGAAGACGTAATCTCAGGTGACGTATTTCTTAGTGATTCGTATATATGATTTGAACCCACAATATGGCTGTTAGGATTAAAATATATACTTATCAATGATTGAGGAAACTTCTAAACGTATAACTCGCTATTGCATATTAGAATTTCGACAAATTTAAATCTTAAATAAGTATTCATATAAGATTGGTTTTCTGTTTCAATGCTTCTTAAGAAGAATATTTTCAATTATATCATTTACCCTTGGAATGGTATGCGTTTCTTCTTTTGAATAGCTTTAAAACTCCTTACTTTTTACAATGGAGCAGAAATTGACATCAAACAGAGATTATCAAAGGCAAGGGCAGGATTTAAAAACTTGCAACCTATATGGAGATCCAGCCAATATAACACCCGTACAAAACTGAAAATGTACCCCAACTGTATCTTATAAGTCCTTTCATATGGCTCAGAGTGCTGGGGAAATCCTAAACCAACTGTCAACATTCTGTATTAAGTCTCTGAGAAGGATCTTTAAGATATTGTGACAAAATAATTCATATAGAAGAAATACAATTGTGGCAAGTAAGAAAAGTTAATTTTTCCTCTGTGCCAAGAATGTTCATATCAAAGGAAAAATCTCTTCGAAAAATGTTTAGAAATGACTGTTCAAACAGAACTAATATACATTTTTTAACTATGGGTGACATCAAGTTATCATATGAAAGGTGAAGATAACGAACAGTGATCGATCTCATAACTCCTATATACAATACAGAATATATAATTGGGCAAACATGGACACCTAGACACTCCAGAGGTGGGATCAGGTACCTAGGAGGAGTAAGCATTCCATGTCGACCGGTCACACCCGCTGTGAGTCCTATATCCTGATCAGGTAAACGGAATTTTTCGTATCAAAATCAGTGTACCAAGAACGGTCTAACAATCAGTATGAAACAAATCAGATAGCATTTGACCCAATGATAGGTTGTATTGGTATGAAATGCTTCATATTTTAAGCAGTTCATAATTTTATTGTTGAATCTGTTAGATTTTATTCGTCATAAACTAGTTAATAAACACCTCCCAAATGCAGTTCTTGTTGCTGAACTTTTGTCCTTGTTTACTAGCAAGTCGTGCACGTTATTTCATTGTATTTATAGTTACATGTATAAACAAACGGAGGGGAATTTCTAAGTTGTAAGAATCTGAAAGAATTCGCTTCTGAACACATTCTGCATTGATTTATTATGTATTAGGCCATGAATTTTATTCTATTCAAAACAAAGCAAAATTACTCAGATTTTTATTAGATGTAAAAAACAAAAGTAACCAACTGTATCTATTCTTGAAAGTATGCAACCGTCAAAACGCCATTGATCGACCACAGACGGCGTGAGAGGTGAAAATAACGAACAGTGGTCAATCTCATATCTCCTATAAGCAATACAAAACAGAGAGTTGGGCAAACAAGGACACCTGGATATAACAAAGGTGGGATCAGATGGCTTGGATGAGTAAGCATCCCCTGTTGACCAGAAACATCCGCCTTGATGTCATTCAAAATTTCAATCAAACAGTTGAACAAAAATACAATAAAAACGAAACATACGTAAACATAATTTTAAACAGATGTTAAAAATCCAGTTTTAGTCAATTTTTTTTACTTTTGATTTTGTATACAGAATACCTAATATATGTATCCATCCGGAAAGATCTTTATACTGGCCAATCCAGTAATCGCGATTTTTTATCATGGGTATTGAAGATTGGTTCTTGATTAACATCTGTCCCTTTCCTTCACATTCTTGCTGTGCAGCAAACCAATTAAAATTTCTCGCACCATACGTCGGTCCTACATAAAAAAAAAAGAATATTGTGGAGTTTGAATTAAATATTTTTTTCTGAGCTAAAAATAATTTTACCAAGCGGCCTCACCTGAGCAATTGTATTTTCCCATTTGAAACTTATTTTCAAATTATATGACACCACCCTGGCTAAAAGGGGCGTTCAGTGTGTACAAATGTGTGCCAACGTCATGTAAGCTTTTTGTATACTAAATTTACATATGATATATCCTTGACATCCTTGCGATTGTTTTCTAAAGTCATCTAACATTTAAAATAACACCTGTTGTGGTTCCGTCATGGTTCCTTGCAATAATGCTGTGAGCAGATGTGGAGCTACAGTACTTGATAATGTTACATATCAATATGGCGTTTTATACTATAGTGGTTCTTGCAAAGACGATTTTCAAAGATATCTCTAAAGAATCCTTTATAAAACGTTTATCTCCTTGTAGGATCCCACCCCGAACACCTGGGTTAAGATGAATTAACAATCATGAATCTACACATGATGCATGAAAGGTGAAGATAAAGGTGTCTGATGTGTTTCATACCGATTGTTAAGACCGTTCTTGGCACACTGTTTTGACTACGGATAACTCTGTTTACCTTATCAAGATATAGGGCTCACGGCGGGTGTGACCGGTCGACAGGGGTTGCTTACTCCTTCTAGGCACCTGATCTACTTCTGGTGTATCCAGTGTTCCGTGTTTGCCCAAGTATCTATTTTGTATTGCTTATGGGATTTATGAAATTGATCACTGTTCGTTATCTTCACCTTCCATGTATTCTCGCAAGAAAACACAGCAACGTTGCGTCGTACACTCGTGGAGATTAAGTTAACACACCGTTATTCTAACGTCTCACACTTCAAGGTTCTTAATATGCTTTACAGTGTGACCGTAGAGACAAGTGAATCTTGAAACACAACTTTAGGTCTATACATTTTAAACGCGGGAAATATAAGTCGGTCCATTATCGATGTAAACAGTGCATTATGACGTTGTATTAGCTGCGATGTATGCTTTTTCTTTCATTCAAACTAATCAATAACAAAACGTACGAAGGTATGAGAATTTATCTAAAATTCAATAACGTCTGTGGTACTTTCTAAAGTATGTATTTGTTTTATATACGGAGTTGTCCATGAAGTATACCGCAGTGGTGGCGACATTTTTGCAGAAGCATTACGGGTAATGCTTATCATTTTTCAGTTGATGAAGAGCAAACCATATGACTCAAATGTGTAATCACTGGAACGAGTTTACTTACGTTAGCGAACGCAACATGGAGGCACTAGCGCATACATGTGTGCAGAAAATTATCAGAAACTCATTCATTAAGCATTGTGTTATTATACGACATTAAATGTACGCGAGAAAACACAGCAAAGTCATGTTACTAGCTCATACACTCGATCAGCAAAATATCACACATTTAGTCAAGTAAGAATTGCGTTATTCCATGACTTAACAACACCCCACACTTCAAGTCTCACAACATGGGCGCATCACTATCCAATACACTTGCGCGGAAAAAGATACATTCAATCGAGAAAACATTGCGTTCTTTTTGACAATACAACCCCTCATACTTAAACTTTTTTGGACATTTACTTAAGGAAACCTAACACAGTTGTATCACACTCATTCAAGTAAACATTGCGTTACTCTATACCAAAACAACGCCTCATACTTCATGTTCCCTGTTGTTTGCGTTAGGGAACACAGTACGACGTAACAACGTCACATTATTTAGTCCTATGCGATAGAACACAACATTACTGCGTCAAACATTTGCGCATTTTAAATCAAAATGGCGTTATTATATGTCTTATTTCCTCATTATTTACGTTGGGGAACACAAATTATAACCAAACGAACCCAATCTAAAACTACCATGTACACAATGACATTAGATTCTAACCAACACAGAGTCACATATACGCAAAACATACATCGAACACGTCCTCGTACTAACAATAATGTAATCTAATAACCAAATTTAAGTCACGCAGACGTAAATACAAACAACACATTGTTGGTCTGAGAATAACATTAAATCATTAAAGCAACTAAGTACACAGAAAATGTTGTCGGTCGTGCAATAACATGAAATGATAACTGTCATAATTCATATATAGTCGTTTATTTTGTCCCTAATTGTGCGCCATAACCTGTATGAGAGCGTTACCATATCTAGGCGAGAGTGAGGTCACGTGTTTTATAAAACCAGTTCCATAGTGGTGCGCCAGTTCAGCACGAGTCGTCGAGAAGGGATGTCCTTCAAAGGGGTCAAGCCCAATATATTCAGTCTAATAGCTGATTCATTCAGTTTAAAATACATTGTTATAGGCCTAGTGTTTTGATTCCATAACTTGTCAATTTCCTACTGCTGGATTTCCGACACGCTTGCATGGCTGATCTCAGACAAAGTCTTAAGAAATAGGCCAAACGTTATGGGCCATCGTTGCCATTGTTTTGTGGCAAGTCACGAACAGTCAAGTTTGGAGCGGTATAGATTTGAGCCCGTTCTTTTGCAAGAAGAAATTAAGAAAAGAAAAGGTTCAGTCGAGTCGCACACCAGGTACATGTAGACGGTACACTTTCTTCATGTAAATGTCTCGAAACTCAACTTGTCATTATGCAAATGATGAATCCACAGTTTGCATAGTCTTTTTTTCCAGATGACTTGGTTGAGTAAGGAATTTCGAGAGAGAAACCTTTTTTCACATCTCCCCTTCGCATTCTTGTAATTAAAGGGTTTTTACGATGATTTTTAAAGTAATAAAATCAGAATGAGTAACCATAATAAAGCACGTTTTTTGTTTCATTACTCCCAATAATTGATACAAACATGCATTTCATCTGCACATATTCAAAGCTTCCGCTTGACACATCGTCACTAATGAGCTATCTAGTCACGTGCAAGGTGAAGATAACGAACAGTGATCAATCTCATAACTCCTATAAGCAATACAAAATAGATAATTGGGCAAACACGGACACCTGGACACACCAGAGGTGGGATTAGGTGCCTGGGAGAAGTAAGCATCCCCTGTTGACCGGTCACAACCGCCGTGAGCCCTATATCCTGATCAGGTAAACGGAGTTATCCTCAGTCAAAATTAGTGTGCCAAGAACGGCTTAACAATCGGTATGAAACACGTCAGACAGCATTTGACCTTATGATAGGTTGTATTGACGAACTGGATCGTTATAACGACCATATAATTTGCAAAATGCTGACTTCAATCGAGACTGTTGAAACCCCTGTACCATCAATTTGTTTGTCATTAGCTTGCCTCGATTTAAAAACTGACTATACGCAGAACAAGCTCCTGCATATCGAATCAGTTGAGATATATAAACACCATATGCAGGCGATATTGGAATATTGCTACACAAATATGGGAAGTTGACGATGGAGAAGCTGAAATCATCCCGTTTGTCATACAGTTGAGTTGTCAGTTTGCCGTTAATGTCTACTTTCAATAAAATATCTAAGTATGAAGCAGAAGTGGACGACTCTGTGGTGTCCTTTATTTCGAGCTCACCGGGATATATCAAATCGACATATGAATGAAAGCTATTATTGTTAATAGACAAAACATCATCGATATATCTAAATGTCGAATTGAAGGCCACAGCGAGAGATTTTTTCTTCTCACATAGAAGTTTTTGAATAAATTCTGCTTCATATGAATATAAAAACAGGTCAGCTAACAAAGGAGCACAATTCGTGCCCATGGGAATTCCAACAGACTGTTGGAAGACCTGATCACCAAAGACCACGAAGATATTGTCAATGAGGAACTCTAGCATTTTTTTTAATTTCAGCTCCAGAGTACTTGTTCGTGGAACCAGATTGGTATTTAACAAAGTATGTTTTTGAGTGACTGATCACTAGATATGAATATTTTCGTTTTCCATTTTTGTTGAAGAAGCAACTGTCTATAATATCAATAAGTCTAGTCTTTAATTTATCGTGAGGAATGGTCGTGTATAGCGTTGAAAAGTGCCGTATATACTCGCCTATAAGTCGGATTTTTGGGAGTCAATTTTTGGTCCAAAACTGTATATCCGACTTATAGGCGCGTTCTAAGAAGATTGGCATTATTCTGGGCGGCGTAATGTAGTGTTTTTTAAACAACTCCGACGATTACCATGGACTACCACACAAATGATTATCTAGACATATTGTAGTGTTTATGTATTTTAAAATTATGTATAAAGTACAAGTTAAAAATTATTTTCATACCGCTATAATTAATACTTTCAACTAATCTATCGTTTATCGGTAACATTGAATTACGAAACCGATTTAATATTGAAATATCCATATGTATACCGGCTGAAATATATTTCATAAAGATTGAATATTGTTAACAGATAATTTAGATCATTATTCTTGACTCTTAAAATTGTTGATACAATGCATTATACCGGAATCCCACAATAACAGTTTTCGCGAGGCGCGTGCCATTAAGTAAACACAGTGTCAGGTACTGGTAATTAGGATACCACTATTGCTTAGGTAAACAAGGGATCATTGCCCATACTAGATCAAGGGTTGCGTTTAAACCCCAAACAGATATGGCTTGGATATTGAGCACCTCATAATTATTAATTTCTCAAAATCTTGTTTGAAACACAGGTAAAAACACTACACCATTGAATTGAAATTGTCGACCGACTCTGACAAACATTTGTACTGACTTATAAGCGGGTCAATGGCAAATTCCTACAAAATAACCTTAAAAAATACAACTGACTTATAGGCGGACCGACGTATAGGCGAGTATATACGGTGATAGGTTTTAATGTTATTGATTTGGGAAATATTCTGCGATTTCAAGTTTACTAAAAGTTCTTTAGAATTATGTAGACGTCATGACGTCATACGTGTCAGTTGCTGCAACATATGTGTGTGAATAGATTATATTGAAAATCATAAATATGATACAGAATGGATAGTTAATGTTCCGACATCGATGACATCCCGTTAGTATTTAAGATTCAGCCATTCATGTTTGAACCTGCCGCTGTGCCAAATCTAAGAGAACTTCCATCAGCAAACATTAATATTATAACAACAATATATGACGGACTCGGACGGAGATCCCGGTCAGAGAAAGGATAGAACGTTTTGGTAAGTATCTATCTTATCATAGAATGGCACTTTTCGTTCGCAAACATTTTGTATTCCCCTGTAGATCATAGTATTCTTTTTAAAACATAAGAGGTATATACGTCATGTAGAGTGTAACGTGCATCAGCCAATCTAATTAAGATCAGTTCTCTAACCGTTACAAAAGAAGGTAGAAAAGATAAGTTTTTAATTAGATTGATGCATTAACCTACATCGTGTCGATGGAAACAGCCAATTTACCGATATTGATTTAATTGATGATTTTTTCATGGGAGGGGGGTATCGGATTTTAAAATTACCGATCTAAAAATATATCGACTTCTTAAATCGTATGATGTGTGTTTAAGAGAGTTAGAGAGAGGGGGGGGGAGTTGTCATTTAATACATGGTGCTAAGTCATAACCTCTACTCATAACCTCTAATCGTCCCACTCACTACTATTAAAAATAGAGGGGGGGGGGGTGTTATCCATGATATAGTTGCAGTTTCTTCTCACCGTGTTCGCATGCAGCATCATTTTAAATAAAACTGCCGTATTTCAAAATTGTTGACGATTATTAACTAGGATTGTTTCTACTTCTTTATATTATTTTAATCGGTGGGGGGGTGTCATTTCGTACTTGGTGTCAATCCTTAAAAACTTCAAGCAAGGGGGTTCAGTAAATCAATATATCGTTGCATATGAAATCAAAGGTGCATATATATAAAAAGTATCTGCTACACAGAAATTTCTGTTGTTGTCAGACCCGCGGCGACTTTGGTTGCCTCAATGCCTGGTAGGCTATAAGAGTTCTCTAAGTCAGTCTCTGATTATGTCCAGTCTGAAGGACACTGAGCCTATTAATTTGTAAACAGAAATGTTGAAACCATGAAATAAATGGGTTAGAATGCAGTTCGTCATTGAAGGTGGTTTTCCTTTGGTTTGAACTATTTCTAAGTTTAGTTCTAAGTTCACAAATGCCTCGTTGGTAAAAGTAAAGAAACTCTTCTTTTTTGTGCTGATTATTATTATATACATGAACTGTACAACACAATATAATGGAACTTGCATCAGTAGCCTGATGTATGTGCTGTTCACAACTTGTTTAAATGTTTTCATGCTTTTTCGCTTCACCACGATTGACACGTATGACGTCACATACTAATGGCGCGAAAATCTCAAACGAGAATATGCATATCTGGCTTTGTTTTTTTCTTCTTCCTGTATGGTACTTTAACACTTAAAGTGTATTTTCGATTTTCGTGTCATGCGGTGCAAAGACGTCTTATGTGATTAAAATAAATATTTGCAAGTGCTTTTAAAAGTTAGCATCCACGTTGTCTATGGTCGGATACTGATGGACTGGATCTGGCACTTGCAATGACAGTCTCAGATGGTAAAGAGTTCCAAATCCTAATTCCTTTTGGAAAAACGATTTCTGGTAAACTCTAGTCATGGCATACAGCACAAGGAAGGTGATGTTGTTTCCTCTTGGAGAAATCGTTGGTATCAGGAGTGTAGATGGATTGACAATTTGCTGATACACAATCCGGTACATCATAAGACTCCTGGCCTGGGCTCTGCGCTCCTGTAGTAAGGGCCAGTTGAGTTGCTAGATCATATTGGAGACACTGCTGGTTGTCCTAAAACCATTCATTACAATTCTAGCAGCTCTCCTCTTTGTCATCTCAATCTTGTTGATATGTTCTGCCGTATGTTCTCCCAAATAACACCTGCATATTCCAGCAAGGGACGGACTAATGTCTTTTAGCATAGGGCTTTGGTCTCACGTGGGCATTGATGGATGTTACGCCGCAGAAAAGCGGATGTTGAGTTTGGCGACCTGGTTGATGTGCTGAGTACATTTCAGACTTTTGTGGATATTAACCTCAAGGTTTTTGGCAGAATCAACCACTTCAAGGGCGTGTCCATGGATGTTGTAGGGGTATTCTACATACTTCCTTTTGTTGGTGACATGCAGCACTTGACATTTCTTGGGGTGGAACTCCATCAACCAATTACCCTCCCATTGCTGTAGAGTTGCTAGGTCTTCTTGAAGTTTGATGGCGTCCTTCTCCTTTCTGATATTCCTGAAGAGGGCACAGTCATCTGCAAATAACCTTGCTGTAGATCCCTCTGAAACACAATCTGCTGATCATTAATAAACAACAGGAGCAGCAATGCTCCAAGCACACTACCCTGGGGGACTACTGATTGTACTGGGACTGTAGATGATGTAACGCGCTCCAGTAACACTTGTTGGGCCCGGTCTACAAGGAAGTATTTGATCCATTGCAGATGACTGTGTCTAATCCCATAGTGGTCTAACTTATTTGGCACGCTGTTTTTGGCTATATTTAGCTCTAAAACTTCATAGTTATTTCGGATTTCAAACATTTCGGTTGAGCATCACTGAAGAGACATTATTTGTCGAAATGCGCATCTGGTGCATCAAAATTGGTACCGTATGTTTTACATTATACAAAAGACGCTTGTGAGGAACTTTGTCGAAGGCCTTTGAAAAGTGTAGTACGATGACGTCAGTCTGGCATTTGGAGTCGATGTTATAAGCTAAGTCCTGGATGGTAAGTATTAGCTGACTCTCACAAGAACGCCTCTTACGAAAACCATGCTGGGCATCATGGAGTATATTGTTACCTTCCAAGTGTCGCATGATGTTACTCTACATAATATGCTCCAGCATCTTGCATGTCACAGATGTTAAACTGACTGGACGATAATTCTCCGCTTTATTCTTCTCCCCATTTTTGTAAATAGGTACCCCATTTGCTGTCTTCCACTCTACTGGGAGACATGCCTGTTTTAGAGATGCCTGGAAGAGTACCTGAAACATTTGAGCAATCTCATCAGAAAACTCATTCAGTAGCCTACAGGGAACTCCATCTGAACCAGTAGCCTTGTGGATCTGGACGTTGGAGAGCAACTTCCTAACACCTTCGAGTCCAATTGTGATGGACGGCATGTCCTCAAAAGGCTGCGACCTTTGTCGGGGATGATATCTGTTTGCTAGTCTTTGTTAAAGACCGATGAAAACTGTTCGTTGCGGATGTTGGCCTTCCTGATATTGTCTGAGTGGGTAATTCCAGTAGAATCCTTCAGTGGTGCTACTCCTGTGGTATCAGATTTCATGCTCTTAATAAAACTCCAGAATATTTTAAGGGCTGATCATGTTCTTTATGTATGTGTCATTTGCTGCTTTACATGCTGATCTTAACTCCCTCTTCAAACGATGGTATCTCTGGATGTCCTTGTCATTCTTGGTTTGCCTCGCTTTCCAAAAGTTGGGCTTCTTTTGCCGGGTGTACCTCTTTACGCTTCGATTAGCCCATGGCTGTGAGTATCTTGGTGACGACATCTTCGATGGAACTTGTTGATCTTGTAAACCAATTAAGCTTATTTTGATATAGGCCCAGATATCTTTTGCAGGTTTGGTGATGTTAAAACATGCCAGGAACTTGTTGGTCAGGATGCGACACTCCTCTTACATGGTTTTCAGATTATTCCTATTCCAAAGATGGGTTTTGTGTTGTACAGGCCTTGAACGTCGGACTGAAGCAGAGGATGTAACAAGTACGATATCATGGTCGCCGACACCTGGGGCTGGTGTATATTTGTCTACCAGAGATGGCCTATTGGTCATGAAAAGATCCAGTGTGGCATTTTGACGTGTTGGAACGTCTACCTGTGCTCAAGTGCACAATGGTGTACACAGCTGAGAAATCCGTGGTTGATAGCGACATAATTTAAATTTCCCTCTATGGCCTTTTTGCACTTTCGATACAAAATAATCACTAAAGCACACTTTATATCGAAAAAATAATACCAGCGCGATTTAAAACACCAGAATTTCCTATGAATTTACAAGCAATAAAAATCGTAGTAAGAACCCTTTAACTGCTTGACAGGAAGGCATCAAGATATTTATTCGTAAAATCTATCACATGTCGATGAATCTTGTCAAAACCGGAACAGACGGTGTGACGTCACAATTAATGATTTTTGTGGTCTTGAATACAAAAGAGTTCATGGCAGCCTCTATAGATGGCGGGAATTTCAATGTTTAACGTTGACATCTTCAATTCTGAGTTATTGCGCGCATTAGTGGTATTGTATTGTATAGGATTCCGTGGGGATCCGGGTTAGAATAGGTCCTCAGTAACCCCTTGCTTGTTGTAAGAGGCGACTAAATGGGGCGGTCCTTCGGATGAGACCGCAAAAACCGAGGTCCTGTGTCACAGCAGGTGTGGCACGATAAAGATCCCTCCCTGCTCAAAGGCCGTAAGCGCCGGGCATAGGCCTAAATTTCACAGCCCTTCACCAGCAGTGGTGAAGTTTCCATATGATTGAAATATTCTCGATAGGGACGTTAAACAATATACAATCAATCAATGTATTGTATAGGCGATAGCATTAATTAAATTCCGTTTAATTTTCGTGAGCGCTATAATTGACTGGTTGCTCTCTTGAAATGAATTTTATGATATCAACAATTGAGTTGATGCACACTACAATTTAATGGAAAAGAGTAATAATTAAATTGATATGTGCATCAATTCAAAGTATGCATGCAATAATTAAATCAATGCTTTCTTCAATTGAGATCATTCATTCAATTAATGCACGCAATTCAATTCTGTTAGAGAGAGCAACATTTTAATCAGAGATATCTTCAATTCAACACACATGTATTCACAACTGAATTAACGATCTCTTTCATTTCGATCGCTCAATCTAAGCCAGCTCCTAGATTTTAAACTGGAAAACATGTATATTCATGTAAAATTTATTACTCGTAAGCAAGATCCATTACAACAAAGTATGGGATGAAAAACTAACTTTATTATGTGTCAAGAAACTTGATCCAGTCTTACCTAAATTAAACGTTGAAAATGGTGTTGTCTACGTATTCCAATAAACAGAAACTAGTAGCAGAATAATGAATAGAATTAGTTTATCGTTAAAAATAACATACCTGTTGATATAGCTCCAACGTACAGTATTCCAATTAAAAACAACATGGCTGAGAAGTTCTTCTGTAAATCAAGACGCAAAATTAGTACACATATATCGGGTAACTAAATAAGATTTTTGCTTTGACAGTATGTATATAATTTTCGCATTATAAGAGAATTATGAAAATTAAAAGTAAACAGGATTGAACAGCGTAAAGGAAAATCCCGAAAGACTGACTTTCTGTCTCTCATGTTATGGAAGTTGGGAACCATGGTATTTTTTTCCCTTGTTTTTAAATTACCCAGAGGGTTCGTACGAAAGCACCAACCAACTTGAAGGAGATTTGAATAGTTCGCCAGTGAAATCTCTGACAAAAAAAAAAATGGTCATTTGGTCAGATAATATCATTCCTACATTTCTAGCGTTTTAAACCTTGTCGCTTCACCTTTGAGACAGCTTTCAATATTGGCGGCCCTCGTGACTTTCTAAATTTTGCTATCATATATACATCAAAAGATGAAATTCTTCAAAACTATGCTTCAGTTTTAGACACATTTAATATCCCAGTCAATGGGTCAAAAGAATATGAGTTACCATACCTATACTGGATTACTAAACTACATAATTTAACCCGACAAACAAAAATACATTGCTGGATCCAGTAAGTGCTCTACTAAGCCCCTATCGTTGCTCCTCGCGAAAATATTCACAGCTGTGTAGACACTTCAAACATACTGTGAAACTACACAAACTCCCCGTCGAGGCCTCATTACGTCACCTACGAATAGACCTCTCCTATGTGACGTAGCACAATATACATATTTGTATATTGTGAGTCCGCGATTATCACGCAGGCAAATAACACTAAAGAAGTAGTTCGCAGTTAAAAGTTTGAAGATATTGATATTAATAGCATTAATACCGAGCGAAGCTCGGACGGGCCGAAGGCCCGTCCGCGAAGCAAGGCTCTAAAGGTAACACGTATGTAAAAGAAAAAGTCAAAATCAGCAACAGAAAAAGAGATAATCTCTATATACGTTCACTGAATTTTTCGTGATCCATATGGGCGCCGCCATTTATTTTTTCATTACCTGCTTCAACAGTTATTCGTGTTTTATTTTGAATGCCAATAATAGAAGACTCTGACGTGCAATTTGTAATTTAAATACTCAGTTTGTTCAAAGTGAATAGCATAATTATCATTGTAACAGATTTTAGCAAATAATTACATATAAAATCGCAATACGACTAAATAGATGAACGAGTTCATGAGTTTCTTTGAATAAGAATATACGATAAAATTACGGTTACTTTTTTATCATTTTGAATTTATTGGTTAATTTTGTTTACTTTTATAACGGCCCTTTTCATTGCATACGGAATGTATTATTGTTGTTTATAATTGTTTGCTTTGAAAAAGAGAAAAAAGTCGAGGCTAAATGTGACGTCACAATGCACAGTTGACGTCACCTTGCGTTTTATTTCCCGCGTTCAATGAATAGGCGGATCCTGTAAAACTGTTGTCCCCATATAAACCCCTTTAATATTGAGATGTTACTGGGTTTTTAGCGCAAGGAAAATGTCATTAAAAATATATATTTTTAAATGAATCATAATCTACAATACTTAACGGAATTATGATTACCACTTGGGACAATGACCATTACATGCTTCGCTCGGTCCAACGGTCACACCGTATACATATTATAAAATTATGGATTTTATTTTAAACATAAAATGATCAAACGATCATTAAAAAGTAGGGAGACTCTGTTCAAATTATAGTGTAAAGTAATGAACTTGATGTTTACGTTCTTGTTTGGAAAGCTTTTTTCGTCATTCTACAGTGACGTCACAGTATACGCGACCTATGAAATCGCTATCCCATAATGCCTAAGTGGAAGAGTTTGGTTTGTGAGCAAACGAACTCTGGTGGAAGTTTGTGCGACTACATATGTCAGATGCGGTGTTAATCAATTATAATTCTATTTTCCTTTCATTCGTTATTTACCCTCCACTATAAACCAATTATTCATTTGTAATCCGATGAATGTTTGATATCCGAACATTTTTCCACACGTGGGCACCACTAACCCAACTGCTATACTTCACACATCACTTGTTATCGAGTAATATATATATACCGTACAAAACCAAAACAGATGAATGAGTAGTGTATAAAATTTGCATTAACCGTAGTAGTTTTTTTTTTAAAAATGTCAAAATCTAAACAAATTCGACATTTTAACAAATTTTAAATTATAATGATTATTTATTAATCTTATTTATTGAGTAAATTTGTTTAATCTATTTTCTTAAATCTTATAATTAAAGGCAAATCTAATCTAGATAATGAAATTTATATCAAGAACGATAATTCCAAAAACAAAGAAGGATAACTCTAAAAAACAATTGGCAAATGCGTAATAAATGAAATATACATAAACGTCTGCTAAAAAAAATAATCGTTTGCTCGATGGAATCGAATGATCTACACGGAGATTTTAAAGTAGAGCTGAATATGGAAGAAAACGTGAAAAATTCAGATTTTCTACAAAGTATTGACGACGAATTCTTTAACCCTTTTTCTACCGGCGCATTTTAGAGGTTTTTAAAGACTAAATGACAATATTTTTACATCGAATAAAATCTGCATGTATCACATTTGGGATAGGCATATGACATATAATTTTGTTAGGAATTGGACAGGGAATAATTTCTTATAAATTTTGTCAAGGTACCCCATGACCTCAAAGAGGTCTACGGGGTCAAAGGTCATATAAGTGCACATTTTTGCAATTTTTTCTCTCTGACCCCTCTCACTGGATTAGAGTCAAGAATAGGAAATTCTAAATGTATGAGCTGATGTGCCTTTGAAAATACTACAGAAGCATCACAATCAAACAAATCAATTTTATTGACAAACAAATATGTTTGGTTGCTAAGTAACAACACTCATAGTACAATTTTAACCATAATTTGCCTTTCTACATACATTCGACACAATTTAAACATAATTACATTGAATGATGGTTAGTAAATGTCACATTATCTTAAAAATATAATCTTTAAATAAATCTTAATCATTTTAAAAGCTTTTTAACAAAAATATGATGAAAAGAATTAAGGTCAAAGGTCATAAAATGGAAACTTTGTACTTTATATACATTGTACATATCCATCATTTTCTAATAGTATGACGTTTTGCCATTATGTTCCACTAAATAGAATAAATATTGCAATATTAAAACAAAGATCTTTATTGTTAATCTAAAATAATTTAATTTTTTGCATTCAAATATATTTGGTTGCTAAGCAACAGCACCTTATCAAATGTTATCAAAAAGTACTACCCATTTTTCCTCTGCAAGTTCAACGTATATGAATGTTCAAGTACTTACTTTCAATCACTATCAATTTAAAAGTACTTGCATCGTGTTTAACAAAAATGTTTTTATATTCAACCTCTTAAAACTTATTTCTAGACATCATTCTTGATACACTGTACTTGGTTGTTCCGATAGCGGCATGCATTGACCAATATCTGTCTATCGACTGGAACTTCACAGCAAACATGCATAAGATAATGCACAAAAATCTGGAAAAAAAAGAATTTCTTAATACTTAGCCCTAAATACTAATGTATTGTCAGAGCTTTTGAATGCTCAATTGGCTCTGTAAATGTTTTCAATAGTCAAGGCCCTCTGAAAATTACTAGTATGCATTTCATTACTTATGAAATTTTATCAGAGGTAATTGTAGTACACATCTAATAAATGTGTTAGACGCACAGAAAGATTAATTTTGGTAAAGATAATCTTTTTATTATGCATTTTATTATTCGTTTTAAACTGGAAATCACTGTCACAATATCGGTACTTTAAAACTAGTAATACCTGTATAATTCCTCTTCAGTGAGAGAATGCAAATTTCCTTCGGAAGCATAATGACAATCCTTCCCTCGAGATATGACCATCTCAGCATAATGGTTGGTGGTAATACAGATGGAGAAAACCAAATCTTCTGTCAAAAACAGCTTCATAAAATCTGCAGTTCTCTGAATAATTGGGTCCCATATCTGAAAGGAAATTGCAAATAAAATCAGTATTGGCCACCTTACGTTATTTTTCAGCATTTAGAAAACTTGTCATACCTTGTAATTAGAAACAGAATAATGATTTTCCGGGTTTTTTGTCTCTTTTTGTATGTATGTGATACCTAGTAATGCAGTAAAAACGCATTTCAGTGTATCATGACGCCATGATTCCATTTGTAAATGTATTATCTGGATTTATTTATTATTATTTATTGTTAACCAAATGTATACAGATTTAACCCTATATTCAACCTCAAAGAGTCATACCAACTGAATGTCAGGTTGACACTCTCAATGAAATGCCATAGTTCTTGGATCAGGTGTCTCTGTGTCCTTCACATCAGCATTCTTCCATCGCATGTCTGGATTTGCCAGCAGACTGTCACTAGCGGACGATACCTGGGAACTTCCCACTAAATATTGGGATGTCAATACCCTTTTTAAAGATGAAAAGAAATTGCAATTAATAATTGTTGGTTTATGTTTTAAAGCAAAATATAAGTTGCATGGTAGCAGGGGACAGTTTCGCACTTAAGTACAGCTCAAATTTATTGAAAGATAGAGATGTCCTGTATTTGAAGTGACATTTGGTAGGGGATTGCGTACGTACATGTGTTAGAAATGAATGGAATATTTTATTTTTCATTGCGAGTGTAGCAGAGTGCGTAATGAAAAAAAAAAGATATGCATGATGTAGGTGTCAGCATTATGCCTAGCATATACATTGGGGGTGGGTGGGGGGGATACTGAAGAAATTCAGGTTAAAACCTACAGGGTCCAGCGAAAATACTGCAACTCTGAGGGAAAGTATGTGACCCCAGATACAAAAGTAGAATTGAATTGGTCCTTCATGGTACACAGTGTCTAAATCCCCTTGCATGGTACTCTGATGGGGTGTGGATTTAGTCGAAATTAGAGAAAATCTAGGCAAGATCATAGATCATAGCATACCAGTACCAGCATGTATGGAATACATGTAATTTATGGTCATAAGCTACTCAGTGTATATAAAATACATGAATTTGGATAAAAGAGAAATCTATATGATTTTTCATTAGCCTGTCATAATCAGACGTTGATTGATGTTACGTACATGTACCCCCCCCCCCCCCCCCATTTCGGCCCAAACACACATTTCGTTTATATTTCTGTTACAATATGAAGAAAATAATTCGAATTATGATAATAAATTTTATCATTACAATGACGTAATATGTGTTTTCCTAGCAGATTGTGTTTTCTTTTCATAGCAAGATAATTTTTAATAAACATGGAAAAATCCTGGAAAATAGCCCTCTAACCAGCGGCCATGAATGCCCAGTCTGATTAAAACCACCCCATCCCCCTTCTCATTGTACACTAGATCCACCTCCTTCTTACACTCGAGCGTCAGGTAGGGAAAGAATTCTGGAAAAGGGGTGGTGTTAATCAGACGGATTAATGCCGGACCAGGACAGATTAAATGATGTCAGCTCTTAATGAACAATTAGATGTTATTCACTTGGTTTAGATATCATAAAATATAAATATTTTCTTTCATGAAACGACAAATTATGGCATCAAATCGCGTTGATTAATCGTGATTCTTTCATAACATAACTGCATTTTTTCCCTAGTCGGCCTATGTGGCTACATCAACTTACATGTACATGTTTATACTGAATGCATGATCGTTTGGGTCATCCTGCAACAGGAGATCCATGGCATCTTCTGACATCAGGTCGTTTTAAAGATGTAGAAGCTGTGTTGTTTTCGTTGAAACGGAAACACGTGTGTTCCCCGTGCACACTTTCAGAAAACCCCGCGGGGCCCGCGATCCCGATCACGGAAAAATAAAAGCATAGGCCTATAGGCTAGATGCGAATTTCTTTTTAGTTTTATTTGTTTGGCAGGGGGAAATTATTACTATTCCGAACAAATATAACGTTCATATCTGAATTTGAAGTATTTCATCTATCTTTCTTTTTTTTTTTTATTTACTCTGCCGATGTAACATTCTCAATAGGTGTTTTATAAAGTTACATGTAGGTTGTGTAACTGTTATATACCAATATTGGTTTTATGCTTTTTTCTTTTTTTTTAAGCAGAGAATACCTGGCTGATTATTTCATACTTATGTGTATATTGTTTTAGTGTATCAAAATGTACTGAATTTACTAAAAGAGGACAATACAAATTCTATAGTTTTCGTGCGACGCGCGTCGATCGCTTTTAGACGTTTTGTCGCTAATTTTAAAGAAAACCGCGCAGCATGTCCCAATTTCATTTTATCGTAATATACAAACTACCGAGAATTATAACACGAATAAGGGCCCATCAAAAAGGAAATTTCATCTACTTTTACAGACTTTATTTACTTTTCCCTATTTCCATATATAAATATAGGTAAAACGCCGATATGTTTAAACATTGAGAAATAAAATCGTAAGAAAACGTACATGTGCAAAAAATTGCTATTTTATTATAACTTTGCAAGGCATTAAAAATAATTTTTATATCTTCTGAAAGCAGGGAATATATGCTTTTCAAAAATATAAAAAATATTGAATTCATAAGGAAAATAAAAAAAATCATATCGAGGGGGAAAATGACCTTGCGAAAAAGCGTTGCGTCATATTTAGACGAAGCCATCCTTCACTTTAAATGCTTTTTTTAATCTAATGGCTTTACTTACTTTATTGATTTTTACATAGTCAAAAAATAGAGAAAATTTCCAAAAATATGATATATAGATCATATATCTTATGACCGTAGTTTCAAAGATTTAGAGACACTCCTTTTGCGTTGCCCTGTTTTTACGCGCCACCGGTCAAATTGAAGAGATGATTGACCCCTTTTCCGCAACCAACGATGCAGGGCACCTATTCACAAAATATCTTACAACTAAGATCAAAATTTACAAACACTGTAATTTCCTTATTTTTCATTTCTTGTAGACTTTCTTAATTAATATGTAAAGTACATCCATGGTTTATAAAAGTTGAATACATACTTATGACCTTGTGATCGGTATTTGATTATCAAACAGAATTCTTTTTTCCATCTTAGTCGTAAGATATTTTGTGAATAAGGGCCCTGGTGCGTCCGAAAATTCCAAAAAATTAATTGCTAAAATGAAAAGAACACTTGATGAGTCAAATTCTGGGAACACTTCGATAAAAAGGTTCAAAACAGCTACCGAGGAGGATATTAAAATGTTTCGGGACAGCCGGCAAACAGATTCAACAAAACGTAACACAAAATGGGCTGTTAAAATCATACAAGGTACGTAATTTATTATTTTTTTAATTTGTAAATACAATGATCCCTTTAGCTTGAACATTGTTAAAATTTATATTTTGTGTATTTTGAATAATCAAATATATCATATCGATTTTAAAGAAACTTTTCTTAAAATATTTTTAAAAATGTAGCTAAGTGGAAGTGTAAGGGGGGAGGGGGTCTTAACAAAATAGAAATTTGAAAATCCAGAAAATTAAAAAAAAAAATGCTCAGTTAAATAATTTTTTTAAAAATTAAAAAAAAAAATGAATTTTATTTATTTTATTTTATTTTAGAATGGAGTTCAGAAACGTTTGGTGTTGAAATTGATTTTTTCACAATTGATGCTGCCGACCTCAACTCCAAATTATCCAAATTTTATGCTGAAGCTCGTCCAAAAATTGCAAGTATAACAACAGAAAATACTGAATATCACAAGAATACCATGAAAAACATTCGAGCAGCGATTAACAGACATCTTGCAGATTTGGAGAGAGACATGAACATTGTAAAAGATAAAGAATTTAAAAGTGCAAACGACACTTTAGATGGCAAACTGAAACATAATGTGAAATGTGCAATTTCTAAACCAACGAAACATAAGGATGTCATTACCCCTGAAGATCTGATCAAAATCAGCGAGTATCTATACTCTGCCGAAAATCCAATAATCCTGCGGTATCGCGTTTGGTACGATGTAGCAATGCACTTTGTTACCCGCGGCCTCGAGTTTCACGAACAGCTGAAACCAAATTCATTTGAATTTCTTAAAGATGAACATGAACGCGAATATGCTGTCATGTCCCATGAAACCAAACAAAAAACAATTCAAGGAGGGTTAACAAACGAAGAAGCAAATCATGATAAGAGAATGTACAGTATGCCACTAACACCGAAAAATGTCCAGTCGCATCATTAAAACTTCTCATTAGCAAAGCAGACCCGAACGCAAATGCTTTGTTCAATCACTGCACAAAAGAAGCGATTAAAAATCTCAACGAGGATATCTGGTATTCAGAAAAAACAGTGAAAAAATACCAGTTTTCAAAATTTATGTGCGACATATCTAGGAATGCAAAATGTAAACAAAGGTACACGGCACACTGCCTAAGAGCTACAAGCATACAGACACTTGGCGACGCAGGGGTAGAACTCCGTCATATCATGTTCATCAGCGGGCATAGAAACGAAGGATCTATCCGTAGTTATGCCAGAAAATGCACAGGCAATCAAAAAATCGCAATCAGCCAAACATTGTCCAACTTGGCGTCAGCGAGTGATGGCGGTGCAGGGCCCAGCTGTGTTCCGGACGACCAGAGCACATACCTGCTTCAGCAATCAATGTACAAAGAACAAAATACAAAATTATCATCCAAATCATTTATCAACAATTCTGTTTTTCACAATTGTTCGATCAATGTTAATGTACATCCGGAGCTAGAGTAATCAACGTGTTGAAATCCTAAATAAAATCACTCCGCGTGTTAATTACATGTACTTGTTTGTTTCTTGTTGATTCTTGTTATTTACAATAAATTTAGCTTAAATATACATTATTTGTGTTTAAAATTGAATTATAAGCAATGACAGTATATATATTTTTTTTTTGCTCATCGAGAAATGAATCTAAAAACTGCATCGCAAACTTTTTTTATGAAAGTCTTCGGCTTTCATAAAGTTTGTGATGCGGTTTTTAGATTCATTTCTCGATGAACAAAAAAGAATTATACAGTCAATCCTATAATGGATTCTAAAACATTCTAAAGAACTTTTAGTAAACTTGAAATCGCAAAACTTTTCCCAAATCAATAACATCAAAACTAATGACTTTTCAACACACTATCATTCCTCATGATGAATCAAAGACTAGACTTTTTGACATTATAGACAGATGCTTCGTCAACAAACATGGAAAAGGAAATATTCATATCTAGTGACCAGTCATCCAAAAACTTACTTTGTTTAACACCACTCTGATTCCACGCACAAGTATTCTGAAGTTGAAATATAAAATACATGTATGCTAGAGTTCCTCATTCACAATATGTCCGTGGTCTTTGGTGATCAGGTCTTCCAACAGTCAGTTGGAATCCCCATGGGCACGAATTGTGCTCCTTTGTTAGCTGACCTGTTTCTATATTCATATGAAGCAGAATTTATTCAAAAACTTCGACGTGAGAAGAAAAAATTTCTTGCTGTGGCCTTCAATTCGACATTTCGATATGTCGATGACGTTTTGTCTACTAACAATAATAACTTTCATTGCTGACTTCAATCGAGACTGTTGAAACCCCTGTACCATCAACTTGTTTGTCAGTAGCTTACCTCGATTTAAAAACTGACTATACGCAGAACAAGCTCTTGCATATCGAATCAGTTGAGATATATAAACACCATATGCAGGTGATAATGGAATATTGCTACATAAATATGGGAAGTTGACGATGGAGAAGCTGAAATCATCCCGTTTGTCATACAGTTGAGTTGTCAGTTTGCCGTTTAAAATGTCTACTTTCAATAAAATATCTAAGTATGAAGCAAAAGTGGACGACTCTGTGGTGTCCTTTATTTCGAGCTCACAAGGATATATCAAATCGACATATGAATGAAAGCTATTATTGTTAATAGACAAAACGTCATCGATATATCTAAATGTCAAATTGAAGGCCACAGCGAGAGATTTTTTCTTCTCGCGTAGAAGTTTTTGAATAAATTCTGCTTCATATGAATATAGAAACAGGTCAACAAAGCTAACAAAGGAGCACAATTCGTGCCCATTGGAATTCCAACAGACTGTTGGAAGACCTGATCACAAAAGACCACGAATATATTGTTAATGAGGAACTCTAGCATATTTTTTATTTCAATACTTTTTTTTAAATTCCGCAGTCAAAATCAGTGTGTCAAGAACGGTTTAACAATCGGTATGAAACACGTCAGACAGCATTTGACCCAATGCGAGGTATGTAGAGATACAATGTATCAGTAACTAGATACAGCAGACTATATCAACTCTTCAATTCCAGGAGATAAAATATTGTGCCATGGAAATCTTCATTTGAGCGGAAAATTTAGTGCCTATTTTCATTTTGGGATGTTTATACCTAGACGGTAAGCAATACAAGATTAATAGTGATAAAGAGTTAGTTTGATAGTCAAATCACTCAATTATTTGAAACGAACAGCAGTGTCACCTAAGTGCACATTAATTGCTAGAACTGACCGAAGCTGAAAGTAAATTTCCAGACATGAATTATGAAGGACTGCACCGAGATTCGGTCCAAATATTCAGCCGAGCCGAATCTCAGCCAAGATAAGTTCCCGCATACTGACAATTACGGAAACTACGAGTATATCATAATTTACACACCGCGGATATCACTAACAGCTGTGGAATTGCACACAAGTTTTAAATCCACACTTGAAAATATTGAATTTATTACGGATTTAATTAGAAATGATATGCATTCAATTAACATAAATTCTAAGTGCCTGTACATATAAAAGCTATATGGTAATGTTAACATATTATGCAACCAGCAAAGCACAATTATATAGCGGTAACAATTATTGATTTTTAAAAAAACCACTCTATTCACTGTCGGAAAATGAATGTACGGGTACATATTCCAATTACCTTAGTGTGTCAAGGAACTTTCAAGTGAGCAAGTCAGACGCAGTACATGTAACTCGGCAAAAATAAGATTGAAATACACATTTTCAACATTAGTCAGACGTTTTAAAACAATTGTATAACTACATGTATACTGTGTGATATACGATGCTACGGAAAAATATTGAAATAACGCTCTGGATCAACACATCAGATTCAGAAACGCTGAAACCTTAAAGTGACCCGATTGTGTGATGTCGATGGATCCAATCGAGATTTAATAGTCATCTTCTTTCTAATAATTTGCATGTCAGCCATTTGGAAACAAGTTCGTAAACAATATATATTATATATTATATATAAAGCACTAAATAATCACAACTAGGTACTGGAAATGTTCGCCCCAGCCCGGGGTCGAACCAGCGACGTACGGCACCCACCGCCTAGCAAGATTGTCAAACCAGTGCGTAAGTCCACTCGGCCACAACGACTTCCCTTATTTATTTATATATATATATATATATATATATATATATATATATATATATATGCTTAAGAACTTAAACAAGTATAAAGACGCTTAACCTTAAGTATATACTTATAAGTTAAGACGTTTTATGCAACCTTGCTATGCAATATGCTATAGTAAAATTCATAGTTAATATATGCTTAAGGACGTAAGAATTTTTATACATATGACCCCTGATTACACCTTTCAGTAAGGCGTAGGCAGACTGAGGTGCATCTATTTTGGACATTGTTGTCGGTCAAGGGAGGTAAATCAGGTTTGAGCTGGTGAGGAAACTTTACATTTGTGTAATAGTTGTCTTTCTTTCTGTTTCCCCTTAAAATATTAGCTAGCTCTTTTTCTTTTGGAAAATAATGATAGTTAAAAGACATTTTCAATATACTATTATGATCATGTCTTTCCAGTTTTTTACAAACCCAATTTCCACTCTATACCTTTTGACTTTTCATTTATAGATTTATATAAAATGAAATCTTGCTAACTTTTTAAAAACAAAGGAATGGGTACTTAAACATAAGATGTGGTGTCAAATTTGTGGTTTGGTTACTATACAATAATACGATAGTGTTTCTCTAACACTGAAACAGTAATGAAACAGATTAAATATCTACAATTTAATTCCAATTTTAAAAGCCAGTCACATCCCATCACCCAAAGGGGATTGACCAATATTGATTTGGATATCAGAGGGGGTCCATCTCCCACAGTTGGTGAAAACAAAAATCAAGAGATGGGAGTAATTCACTTTCAGTTGTTACAGTGTAAATAATACATTCAAGGACTGCACAAGTGTTGTGTAAAACTATTTAATACAATACTCTAGGGCAATTAGGCATTTGGAATTTATGTTCTTACATGGAGTCTCTATATGTTAACTTACATGAGTGTCAGAATATGTACATGAAGGTTTTGAAATAATAATTTCTCTTTATTCAATTAATAGAATACATTTATTGTCATATATGGGTACTTTATACGTGCTGAAAATGATGTATTGTAATATAAAGCTTGTAACTATGTGTCATATATTATATTTACGGAAATGACTTACAAAGACAGTGCCTACTGTCCAATCCTATTATGAATTATCATAATAAAATACTGTTTAAATTTTGAATATATCATATTTGTTACTGCCTAACATTTATCACTGTACATGTCCTTTTATTAAGGGTTAGTATTTCTTTATCCCAGGGTTATGTAAGCAATGCTCAAGCAAATTGAGTAATTTTTTGGCAAGTTTGAGTGTATATACCAGTATTTAGTACATGTACTAGTAGGTAAGACCAATCTATATGCATATCCCGTATTACATATATTAACATAATTCTTATTTGACGCCCAACTGTGCCAACAGAGCAAATAAATCCGAATTAGCATTTACATAGAGTTGTATATGGTCCGACTGTTGCTTATTTATTTGCGCCACATTTTACCACATACTATAATATAAGGCTTTTTGGCATGAATCTGTTTTCAAATATTTTCTTGCGTTTGATATTCAGAATGTTGTAAAAATAATAATAATGAAAAACTCCCAAGATTTTTATTTTAGTCTGTCCAACTGTCTTTTTTGGCCTTATGTTGACAATGAAAGTCTTACTAAATATAGACCCAAAATGTTACCGTTTCAGAAAATGTTATCATTAAAATTAAATACATGATTCTCATTTATAGTGTGGATACAAACAAAGAAATGTTTTTATCATTATTATGTTTTTGACATGCTAAAACAAAGAAAAGGGAATAGGCCAAACAAAACAAAGAAACCGTCAATGGGTGTCTATAATGTTACTTTAGGAAGCAATGAAAAACCTGCACTCAGATGAACATTTAACAATATGGCTTCCTTTTTTAAAAAATCTCTTAAACAATTTCTGAGTTAAGAGGTATAATTTAGGACCAGTTGGGTTAATGGATACACATTAATCTTCATTCTACACCTTATTGGCATTATGCAATACATTTCATGTCTATGATGTTCTTATCATACCACACGTGTAAATCTTGCACAAACGTCAATCTCATGAAATAATTATCCTGTAAATGTCCTATTCAGCATGTTGAGGTAAATTTATTACTATTACCACTGTGGCGAATCACGTGACTTTGGCATGACCTATTACCCGGGAAAATGACAAAGAAAGTCAACATAAGGGAAAACTCAAACAAATAAGTTACTCCTTTATCAATAAAAAATTGTCACAGAACTTATATCATCATTTGAAGGATTTTCTCAGGAACAAATCTCTACTAAAATGGTAGTTCTACGTGCAATAGAAGCAGAGCGCATAGACAAAGTTCTTGCAGTCAAAAAGTTTCTGACCGCCAAAAAACTGTCAATGTTCCCTGCTTCTATGGAATGTAAATGGAGATAGTACCTAAAGGTGATTCTCCATGCAAAATATCAAAAGAATTGGTTGTATGTGCCTGTAGACTGATTTATTTGAGACAAGCACGTAAAGATAAAATCTATTACTAGTATTTGTAACCGATTGCACTGTCCAGTTTAACTCCAGAGTTATCACTAATGCAGACAATAATAATACAATAATGTGGATCAAAATGTCAGAACTGGGACCTAACATGAAATATCAGTAGTTCAACTAATCAATGACTTTCAATGAATGAACATTACAAGGCGACCGATCGAGTCAGCTAGTGACGGATTTAAATTGCTTGACAAAGGGGTATAAAAGTCTTGCACTCTAAAGGATTATTGTTCACAAGCTGTGAAAAGATCTCCCGAGATTTCCAAAAATATACATCAAATATAAATGCAAATTCGATTTGTACGACATAACCTTAGTAAATGTAAACATTTATGGCCAGATATGTGGAATTGATATAGCAAAGATATCATGAAGAATATCATTTTCTTCTTCACAAGATAGAACATAAGAGATACTAAACCGAATGAAGACTTCTCTGTTATTGATTATACCAATTCAAAGTTTACAAACAAGGAGTAATATTTTATGAAGTGTATACATACCCTACAGAAGGAAGATCGTGATAACAAATTTGTTCAGTGAAATACTTCCTTGTTGAGAATTTACGTCACGACATGGCAAGTCCCCACCACAACATTTAAAAGGCTTACTTGAAGTTATAAAAAATCAAAGTACTGAAAGTACTGAGAATCGCTAGTCTTGGCTTGTAACGATGCTGTATGGCCATACAAGTTATGATTGTACTATTAACATATCAAAACAAAATGTTCAATAATTTACTGCTATTGCTAAAGTACGGAATAAAATATTGGAAGTTTGGAACACTTTTCTAAACAATTATAAATGCATGCTATACTACAATGTAGTATTTAAGATGGGGATTTTCTTATGAAATATTTTTCATGAAATGGAAAAATGAAAATCTTTTGTAGTTATTCATATTATTGTTCGATTTAGTTCGATCCTTATTGTAAAAATGATTTATAACGTAATGGGGCTGTTAAATTAATGAAATGACCTAATTTTGCATAAAAGGTTTGCTGAAATAAATTACAAGCTCGTTTTGGTATGTAAAGAGTGCATCTTTTATCAAATGATCTCTAAGAAGGTGGTTTTTCCTCAACACAAGGTTACCACACAATACCACTCAGAAAAACATTAAAACCCATTGACCCAAAAGAATTGTAATTCCTCTAATGAAGGTGAAGAAAACGAACATGTTAGAAATATGTCTCATCATTTCATCTCGATCAAATGTAATTGTGTTTCTCGACTATCTCAAGAATGTTCTCATATAATTCGAAAACAATTCTAAATCATTTGATAAATTCTCACATATTTGCCTCATAGCATTCCAATGGTCCCAAATGATTCCGAAGGTATTTTCATTCGCCTGATGGAATCTCAAAAGTGTACCTCATTATCTCAATCAAATCTAAGTGTATAATCTCAATATATCTCGCATTCTAAAGAAATGATAATTTGAATTAATCCCACCTAGATTTTTACATACTGTATCTTGTATTTTTTAAAACTGTTTATGATTTTTAATCTGCTATTATCACACTTAATAAAACATGTAAAAGTATATTGCCTTTTCTCAAACAATTTCTTAATTATGCCTATAACTTGCATTATATAAATGTATCCAATCCATGGTGTCTTAGGTAAGGATTAAGCCCCTTTTCGCATCCACTGTACATTATGAATAACTCTATATGTTATATAATATTTGTATTATGTAACAATAACTACTTTATTTGTCCTAGAAACTCATTACATGTATTTGAGGTGTCCTGCCTCTAGTAGCGTAGCGCAGGGTAAACGATGCTCTTTTTTGTAGAATTAAAATACCCAGGCTATGTTGTTGTTGGGGTTTTTTTTTTGAGGGGGGGGTGGTATTTAAAACATTGAAATCAAATTTCTAAATTTAACAGTATCATCGCAGCCAATACGTTTCCCTGTTTCTAATTATACACAATAATGTACTATATAACTTTCTTTTTCTTTAATAATAATAGACACCTGCATATGATTTCATAATTACTGTGCTATAGATATGGCCAATCCAGGGGCCCCTGGCTCTCTAGGCGAGGATTAAAAGGGGTACTTGATAATAAAAGAAAGAAAATTAGGCTTAGATCTATATAATTTTGAATGCTTTTCAAATGATTCCAAAACAATATTGTGATTTTCTTTAATTTTCATCTAAAGCTTCATTCTTCTTTACTAGAACAAAGAAAAAATATCTAAATTTTATATTGTTCTGTAGGATGACTTCCCGCTTTCACTGAAATTTCTGCTGCCCTTGTCCATAATGCAATAATCATTTTGATTTTACAAAATGCCGATCACCCTCATAATATTAACTATTTATACAGTATTCTACGTTCCTTTCCGTTTTAGCAACACCCGTAGATTGTTTACAAACTTCCAAACCACGAGATCTCTTCCAACCCACGTGGATTTCATACCCTACGCTACACGTTTCAAAACATGTTATAAAACATTTGCTTGCTATTGCAGCACAAGAATATTCTAAGTACTTTAAAGAAATACATGATACTGCGTCGGTATTTTGAAAGAAGCGCAAAATATTTTGCATGTGAAGGATATTTTTAATCTCTACCCAGAGTCATTGTTCCTTCCACTATTTGTTCTGAATACTTTATAAATTTGCCGATAGGTGTCGTTGATTGGAAGATTTTTGACGACCCTCCTAATAATCGCTGGGCGCGCATGCGCGCCCAGCGATTAAGAATTATAGCATGTTTGTTACAAATCATTCTATGTTTATGGAGCGTCATACAGGGAAAAATCATAAACTGTTTTGGTGTTTAATTCTTTGTTTTGTATGGCATGTCAATCATTGCAATATTTGATTTTTTTCTATTTCGATTGTTTATTTTTCCATCTGTATTGTATGATTTTCCGCCAAACACATCGCCATTCAGGAAATTTTGTATTCATCTTGTGACAGTCGTGGAACTTTCAGCGTTAAATGTGCTTGTATTTCTTACATTTGTATTTTTGCGTCGAAATGAATGCGGTGGATGCTGGGTTCATCTGGAGTTGAAAAATACACCGGAAATACCTTTGTGTTAATTTTCATTGATGCTAAATATCCATTTACTTTAAAATTAGGATCAATAGCATTAAATATGTTACATTATATTTAAATGTTTAACACAAAAGCACTATTGTACATACACCAAGTTTGACCCACCCGGGAGTTAGAACATTTACCCCGGTGATCATAAAATTTACAATTTCGGTAGAAAGCTTCCTGTTCTAAATGAATATCATTTTCTTTAAATGTGAGTTTGTAGAGAAGATTTTTTAAAATTGACAATTTTTGGTAGTTTTTGTCCAACCTCAAAGTCTTCGGGGTGTGGGAGTCCTGAAATTTACAATTCATGTCCCCCTTGTTTCACAGATGTTTCATGCCAAATTTGAAAATTATTAGAATGGTAGTTATCATGAAGTAAAAATGTTCAGTGGTTAAAAAACATTTCATCACTATGACCAGTTTAGCCCCACCATGGTACCAAAACCCCTACCCCTGGGATCATGAAATCTACATTTTCTATAAAGGGCTACATGCTCCTTTTAAATATCCATTCAATGTCAATTTAATATCAATAACATTAAACAAAAGTTATCTAAATGTACTATATATTATTATGTATCATATTATTCAGGACTTCCGGTAAAGAAACATGGCGACATAGAATTTCTCAGGACATGTGAGGAAGCTCTACAATTGTAAGGTATTTAAGAATATTTTGAAATAATCGGTTCCTCCAATTGAATAGGAGAAACTAAGGAACATATAGTGAAATTTATAATTTGCAAGAACATGAAAGATAGTGATAAAACTGATCGTACCCTTGCAACAACAAACCAAAATGGCACGAAACCCAAACGGGATTGACCTCCCAACTCTAATAGAGGTTCAAGAAACAACGCATTGTCTAGGCCAAGCTCCCCGGCAATACTATCTCCTAACATATTTGGTGTTTTATAAACAGAAAAAGATTATGAAACTTGGATGTGTAAAAATTGTAATAAATCTTTTACTAACCCTGAAGCCACAATGCTCGAATGCCAGAGGTGCAGGCTACATTACTGCACTAAGTGCTTATATTAATCTGACGTGGAATATGACATATTAAACAAATCAGACTCAATGTGGTTTTGTGGTCCATGCAAAGGTATAGTCGAACACGATGCGAAAATGGTAAAGACATTAGTTAATGCGTGTGACATAGATACAAATGATTACAAAATTGGGAAATTATTCGGTTAGGCAAATTCAGCAAGGAAAAATATAGAGGGCCAATATTGATACAAAGTGAAAGTCCTGATTTCAAAATAGACATTTCAAGAAATGCACATAAACTAAAAGGAAATGAACAAGAATATGATGGTATATCATTGAGCCATGATATGACGAAAACAGAAAGAGAAGAGGAAAAAGGTTGTACATGGAGGCAAAACAATTAACAAAGAAATGTCGGAGAAAGGCAGTTTACAAGATTCTGGGTCCTCCGGGAGCTCGAAGAGTTGTAGAACTGACCAAATAAAGAACATTAGAAGGAGAAATTGTACAGATGTAAATAGAAATGTTAATAAGTTCCATGTTCTGAATAGTTTAACCTGTTTTTATACAAATGCCGCTCAGTTTCGCAACAAATTTAGTGAATTTCAGACTAGAATCACAAACTATAGTCCAGTGATCCTTGGAATTACCGAAACATGCATTATCAAATGAACCCGGCAGAGTTCAATTTGGACAATGTTGTTGATTATGATCTGTTTTCAGTAAACATTGACACAAATATCGATAGAGGTATGCTGTTATATATACAAAAAAACCTTACAAGCCAAAGAAGTATCTATGGAAACTGAGTACAACGAGAATATATTTGTCAAGATAAAAATTGGACAACACAGATAAAATCCTAATTGGCTTGTTATACAGATCACCGTCAGCACGATCAGAGAATCTAATAAAGACAATAAATCAGACTTACTAAAACTCATAGATAAGTCGACAAAGAAACAGTTCTTACACTTATTACTAAAGGGAGATATAAACTACCCAGATATAGACTGGAAAACATGCAATACTAAGAGTGACAACACCGAATGAGACGAATACACATTCCTACAATGTGTTCAAGACAATTTCTTAAACATGTATCAGCATGTAACAAATCCCACACGATGAAGGAAATCTACTTGATCTGGTATCAACTAATAACGAAAACATGATCAGTGACCTTGAATACCTAAGCCCATTAGAAAAGAGTTATCATTGTGTCATACATTTTAATTACAACTGTTATAATAAACTGAAAATTAACAATAGGACAAGAATGTGTTACGGCAAAGGAAGCTACTCTGACTTCAACAAGGAGATAACAAACACCGACTGGAATACAGTACTAAATCCAAATGACGACATAAACAGAAGCTGGGAAGCATTCTTAAAATGTCTAAACAAGATAGAGAAAAGGTACATTCCGAGTCGTAATCCAAGAATATCAATAAAGAAATGGACTGGATTTCCGATGAATAAAAAACATTAGAGAAAATAAAGAAAAAGAATGTATTGTGCAGGAAATATATTACAACAAAAGACCCTGAAGTTCCACTTGAATATAACAAAGTCAGAAATCCAGTTAAAACACAGACAAGGAAATTGAAAAGAAAACATGAAAAGAATTTAGTACATAAAGCCAAGAAAAATCCGAAGGCAATATAGAAATTCATAAAATCGAAATAAAAAACACGATCAGGGATAGGAGAACTCCTCACTGACTAAAACGATGAAAATTTTCCGAAAACTGATGACGACAAAGAAAAGGCTGAAATATTTGCTAAATTTTTCAATAGTGTATTTACACAAGAACCTGATGATACTATACCGGATTTATCTATGCATGACACTAAAATGACTATGGGAGTAATTACACTTGAGAGCGTTACTAAAATATTGAAAGGACTAAGGATAGATAAATCACCTGGACCGAACAAAATACATCCGAGAGTGCTAAAAGAATTTGAAGATACAATAACAGTGCCGCTACAATTCATTTATCAACAAAGACAGTACCAGATAGATGAAGAAGCTCAAATAAATGCAATCTTCAAGAAAGGAAAAATATATTCAGCTGGTAGCTATAGACCCGTCAGTTTAACATTGGTAGTATGCAAAATCATGGAATCACTCGTACGAGAACACATCATGAAACAGATGAAGCAAAATACATTTTTCATTGACCGACAATATGGATTCATCTCGGGGAAAGTCTTCATCACTCCAATTTTAAACGTTCTTGATACATGGACAGAAGCTTTAGCTGTTATATACATGATTGATGAATTACATGAAAGCCTTTGATACAGTACCACATAAAAGGTTGATGAACAAACTCAAAGAATATGGCATCGAGGAAGCAATATTTAGTTGGATAAGTAGCATTCTACAAGATAGAGTCCAGCAAATTTCCGTCAATAATGAGTACTCATCCTGGTCAAACGTGACATTTGAGATTCCACAAGGATCCGTTTTGGGCCCACTGTTGTTCGTCATATTCATAAATGGCTTACCTAACGTGGTTGAATCAGATGTATACCTGTTCGCCGACGACACAAAGATTTTCGACATCATTAGCAACACGAACGATACAGTACAACTACAAACAGACCTTATTAAACTTTCAAAATGAAGTGAAACCTGGTCACTTTAATTTCATCCAGAGAAATGTAAGCACATGTATATTGGTAAACCCGGACCAGAACCAGATATAACATTCGCACTAAAATCAAAACCGCTACAAAATGTAAAAGAAGAGAAAGACATTGGTGTTATTATTGACTCTGAACTCAACTTTGACTGACATATGAGTAAAAAAGTCAACAAAGCAAACTCTATTTTTGAAATGCTAAGAAGGACCTTTCAATTCCTTGACGCAACGACATTTGTACTATTGCATAAGACATTGGTCCGTACACATTTGGAATTCGCAAGCTCAGTCTCGTATCCGTATAAGATAGAGCACATGACTATGATAACAAATGTACAAAGAAGGGCCACAAAACAATTACCGAGGTTCAAGGATTTGAATTACTCTGAAAGACTAAAAAAAAAACCTGAAGCTTCCAACACTTGGCTTCAGCAGAGCAGGTGGAGACATGATCGAACTTTACAAAATTTTCAATGGGAAGTATGATCAAGAGACAACACCGTTCGTGAAACTATGGAATGATGTGTCAACTAGAACATGGGGGTTACGGGGAAACAGCTTGAAGATATATCCACATAGAGCAAGAACGGAACTGCGGAAAAACTCGTTCGCCATAATAGTGACCAAAATATGGAACAACGTACCTGAATCAATAGTTAATGCACCAACTGTCAACCTTCAACAATAGACTAGACAAACATTGGAAGAATCAAGAACTACTGTACGGCGACCACAAATCAAACATCACCGGAAGTGGAATCGACTATGAGAAAGAGTCTGACGAAGAGGAAACATATTTTTTCCCTAATAAAAAATGAAACCCTAAGTAACCTTAAATATAAGTATATATACATGTAAACACTATATACCAAGTTTGGCCACACCTGAAGTCAGAACATCATCCCCGACGATCATGCAATTTACAATTTCAGGAGAGGTCTTCCTCCTCTACGTGATTATGCATTTGGTTTTTCTCAGAAATGTGCGGTTGTAGAGAAGATTGTTTTTAAATATTTGTTAATTTTCGACAGTTTTTGCCCCGCCCCTAAGCATTGGAGGCACAGGAGTCCTGACATTTATAAAATTATGTCCTCTTTGTCCCAAAGTTATTAAGAAGCAATTGTCAACGCACGACTACGGACGCTGACGAACTGCAATAAGTTACCTGTGCGACTTAGCTGACCGGTCTGCTTTTCTTCATGACAAACTGGTTTGTTTGCGTTATCTTTAGGACACCAAATGCGTGTAATATATCTCTATATCAGTTACATGTAACAGTACATTTTATAATACACTGAGGTGATAGACTGTCTCCTATGCATATAGCTACATGTAAGTTTGGCAAAGACATAAAAAAAAAATAATCCAGAGTATTCATTTTATGGAATCAATTTATCACAATAAAAATATTCTAACCATACAGACATCTGCACAGGTAAACTACTTAAAGATGAGGTCATATGATCACACACCTATTGAATTTAAAACTTGGAATTTTTATCTGGACGTGTATATACTTCCTTGTTTGGGAAAAACTATTTAGTAATGACAACAGTTAAAGCAATCTAGATTTTTAGATTATGTATCATATGAGATCAAGAATTCAAATTTAAAAGACGTTTTAGTACATGTTCGCTGCAAAATTACATACATGTATACATGGTGTTTTTTGTTTGTTTTTTTTGTTTTGTTTTTTTTTTGTTTTTTTTTTTGTTTGGTTTAGAAAAACTCTATACATTTGGGGTGTTGCTAAGACGGGGAATTGAAAACGGGACGGAAAACGGAATTTTTTTAATGCAATAATATTAGGAGGAGGTCGGCATTTTGTAAACTGAAAAGGCTTATGAACGAGGGAATTTTAAGCAGAAATCACAAAGAGAACGGGGGGACATATTCAGAATCCACCGTTTGATATACTACATACAAATACACAATATCCACATGTATACATATATTTGTCTTTAGAGCAAAAAATACTGAAACATGTATTTATGTCCAAAAGCGGATCCAACGCCGACGACCCCATCCCTCGTTTAGTGTGTTTCCCCATATTTCTGACCTGTGAGACTGTAACCTTCCGTTCTGAAATTTATGGATCCGAAGCTAATTGCACATGGTATTTATGTACTTTGTGCTTACCCCCCCCCCCCCCCCCCCTTTCCAACTTTTAAAACTTTGTATCAGTCAAGGCAAAAGCCTACATCAAAGGGGAGGCGAATTTTATTTATATGTGTAAACTTTAACAGGGGCCTAAGATACCATTTTTAATTATTATAATTAAAAGAGTTTGATTATACAATCTGTTTCGTTTCGTTTCGGTAGATTTCGTTTCGTTTCGTTTCGATTTCGTTTCGCACTTCACAGGTACCCCGCGAAACCTGTTGATTTGTCCATTTTCTAGTTTACACAAGCTATCAAATAGATGTATTTGCTCAACGTTGACTTTGATTTAACATCTGTAAATGTAAGTTATCAGATCATTGCTATATTTCAAACTCTTTGGATTAGTGATCGGAAGTAAATTCACACACACACACACAATTAATAATAAGACAAAGGCATTAATTAGTGTATAATCATCTTGAAATATTTATAGATATACATAAAATTCTTAACACCAACCAAATCAAAGTGTCTTTTGTCAGTCAAAATCGGTACGCAATTAATTAATTTGTTATTTACGTCATTCTAATAATGAAAGATTGGCTCTAATCCTAACAAGTTTCTCAGCTAACAAATTCATACTTTAAATTGTACAGAAAGAATAAAAACATATCATCAATCTTATTTTACTTTTACATACTGTGTGTTAATGTAATAAACAAATTGCAATGATAAAAAGTCTCAGATTATACTTTTCAAAATGCATCGGCAACTGTATGCAGTAGTTTTTTTTTTCCCGTGAATTTACAAGCATTTATGAATGCAAAACATTCCTTTGGTACGAGTGTTGTTTCAAAATATGGTAAACAAAACTTTCCGTTTACTGTCGTCAAGGGTCTAGGAAGATCACTCATGCCAGCAAAATACAAGTTCCAGTGGTACTGTGTTGAGTTCCACTTCTTGAGAATTATATATAGGTGATAACCGAAACCACGCTTCATACGAAATTCAATGATATGATTTTAACCGCCTTTGATGCCACCATTTTTTTTTTCGAATGCGGGCAACACTTATACATCGTGATTTTTCAAATGCCATCACAATATCGAAATTGGGAGAGAGGAATAACTAGAATATTGTTATAGAAACATTTCACTTATTTAGTGTTCGGAACATTATTATATTTCTTTATCATTTAAGCTATCCACGGATAATTGTGAAGTACACTTAATGCCGTTGCGCGGCCTCCCTGAGTTTCCATTCGTTATTTTAATACCCCAAAATCTATGATTTTACGTTTGCTTATTGAAAGTTTCAACTTCTATATGTGGTGCAACTTTTATTTTTCTACTCTATCAGACGTTTCAAAATATCGCTTGACTATACAACTGTTTGGGAGAACCCTTGTATATGTACGTCAAAATTAACGTTAAAGTAGCGACGTCATCAATTTCATATAGGGTTTTCTGTTGAATGTGTTACAGTTTCTATTGAGAGTAAAAAATAATAATTGCCATTTAAAAAAAAAATTGCACATTCTCAAATACCATATTTGGTATACCTGAAATTTTCACGCCCATCGTCACAGAAAAGAAATTATATTTAGCCGAGGCGAAGTATATCGATTGATTGAACAGACGTGTTTTTGTATCGAATCGATCGGACAAGTGTAAACTCTATTTAACCTGCTGTTGACTTTGGTATTGCCAATTAAGTTAAAATCTTATATAAGACTATAGTTACATTTTTGAGCTTCCAATAAATTGTTACTTCATGTAATTAACAATTCTTTTCACTTAGTTCGTTCATCACCTGATTTGATTAAAATTTCACTAAAATTTACCAGCTCTCGCGTCGTAATTTTATCGCGCTATTAAACAATTTAAACAAAGGAATTTTTGGAACACCGCTTTCTGAAAACATTTAGCTCTTGCTCTTCCCAAAAATTTCCCAGCCCAAAAATTTGGTGCTTACACATTGTTAAAGTTTTTTTTTTTTTTTTTTTTTTTAGAGTTTAAACATATTTTATTGAGAAACTCAATAGGATCGGGCAACAGGCATACTCTCCCTCTGGTTACCGTGCACCTAGATTCGGTGGTAAAGAAAACAATTAAGTAATAATAATAACATGCTTTATTCTATGGCGTTCAGCTTACATGTAACTCATTGAGATTGTCCACAAAATTCGCAAGAGAAAGTTTGAACAATTTATTTCACTTGACGTATGATCCTGCTGTGATCACGATATTTGCAATACAATGGACAAATGCATCCTATAAACTTCATATAATAACTGAAAAATACCTCTGAAGGAAAAGTATGATTGGATTACATAGACATTTATAAAAATGGCGGCCGGTGTTGTATAGTAGCCTTTCCCCCTAGCCATCTTTCCTCCCGAAAAATGACTATATAGTAGCCCCCCCCCCCCCCCGGAAAAATGGCTATATAGTAGATCTTCCCCCACGGAAATGTGGCTATGTAGTAGGATTTCCCCCTTTTATAGCCAGATGACCCCCACGGAAAAGCTACTATATAGTAGATTTTCGCCCTTCTTTTCATTCCGGTTACGTTTACGGCGGACCATTCCCATACATATTCTTTCCATTCTGAAATTAATCCTTATTTGGCTATTCATTTCTTTTATATCCTAAATGGGTAGTTAATTTCCGAATTCCCTTGATTGGGATTTTTGGAAATATATATTAATTCAACAAACATCGTTTCATTCAATCGAATGTTATGTAAAACAATCATATACGTATTTAGAATGTAAAATCAGAACAGTTCGTGCTTTTAAAACAGCACCTATTTAGGCAACTCAGAATTTGTTAATTAAACGGAGAGGTATATATCGTTCGAGGAATCAAAATTGACTCTCTCCAATTGATAAACACAAAAATCTTTCATACGGATAGTGGAGTAAACTTAAATTGTACAATTCTTTTGGTTGCCTACCCCTGATTCCAAATTCCCTCTACTAAGGAATCAACTCGCTCTCTCGCTAGACATGATTCTTTACACCTCATTAGAGGGAAGTAGGATTTTTCAATTGAATTAGATGTTTTTGAGAGGACCCACCCCCCCCCCCCCCGACTGTTCTCGGGTCATTGGTGGATTAGTAGATGTGAACATATTATCGATATAATCATAATTATTCCAGGCGGTGTAACTCAGTCCCAGCTGTACTGTCAGTACTTTGATTTATACATATTCGTTTACATAATTTCTCCATAGATGAATTTATTTTGAATCTGACAGATGGACAAAGTCATCTTATTGCATTCCTATACGAAGAATAATCTGGAAAAGTTTTGATTTTTAGCATGCATTCCTAAAACGTTTTTAGCTCGCTCAACTGAGCTTTTCCGATCACATCTTGTCCGTCGTCTGTCTGTAACCTTTCCACATTTTCGACTTCTTCTCCAGAACCACAGGACCAATTTCAACCAAACTTGGCACAAAGCTACCCGGGGTAATGGGGATCCCGGGTTATTTTAATGAAGGGCCACAATAACAGCAAAATAGTAAAAATGCATTGACGACTTTTCAAAATCTTCTCCTCCAAAACCACTGGGCCAATTTCAACCAAACTTAGCTAATTTTGTTGATATTCTTTTACAAATAAAATGAAAACACGACTATTCTTGAATGTTTCAAACTCATTTCTAGACTGCAACTGGAAATCCTATAAATATTCATCTAAACCTGAATATAAGGGATTCACTAATTTCCTCCCTATATATTGTCTCCTTGTAAAATCCTAATACCTTGATACTTGAGGAGCCGTTTTTGGAACATAAATTACGTAACTGTTCTCCGATACAGTTTAAAGTCTTAAATGAACTCAGTATAACATCTTATAAATACCATTTATAATAAACATTTTTAGGTCACTTGGGTCACTCTGGTGACCTACATGTATTGCTATTGGTCTGCGTCAGTCGTCGTCCCTTGTCCATCGTCCGTCCAGTGTTAACAACTTCTCAAAAACTGCTGCACCAATCTTTACCCAATTTGATATGTAACATCTGTAGGAGAAGGCAATCAGAATACGTAAATTTCATGACCCACCATCCCAATGGGCCTTAATGTTAGGGTAAAAACTAAAAATTTTGCAATTCTTTAAAAATCTTCTCTACTCCTAGGCATATAGCAGTCTAACTGAATATATAGTAATGATGAGCCAGAAAGTCTCTACCAAAATTGTAAATTTCATGACCACCGGGGCAGGGGTTCCTGTGTTAGGGTGTGGCCATATTAGTCATATAGTAGCAATTCCTTCAAAAGTCTTCTCTACTACTAGGGAAATAACAGACAAACTGAGCATATAGTAATGATGGTCAAGGAAACCTCTAACAAAATTGTAAATTTCATGATCTAACAAAATTGTTTATTTTATAAACCAGGTTGCAGGGTTTCGGGAAAAGGGAGGGGGTGGGGTGGGATGGGGGGTAAAATGGTCAAAGAGAGTTAATGTTTATTATGCTTAAAACCTTATGTCTAGCTCTTTTGATGCTATATGAAAACTGGATAAATAAACAGATGAAAGATGAGGTGATCAAGATGCTGCCTACCCGAGTAATACTTTTGGGGAAATACTTTGCTGGAAGGGTGGTGGTGTCTGAAATTCCGTCAATTAATCTGTCAAAATATATTGAGATATTGAACACTGAATGCTTTTGTAAAGAGGTTACATAATGCAGTCTACCAAATGTTTCAATTGTAAAGGCTTTGGGGGATTGTGCATATAAGAGTCTTTCAGAAAGGTCCATGCATCGGCCCAGGTGATCGTCAAGGCCTATTGGCCTCTTGTTAATTCAAGATATCGATACAATTAAGACTACAGAACATCATTGAACATAAAGATTTATTCTGATACATTGTAAGTGGGCTTACTTTTTGTTTTCCACAAAATGCTTTTTATGAATTGATATATAATTTCGTATATTTTATACTTTCTCAGTAATACCGTTAAATATATCTCTAAAATGTATATCTATGAAAATACATGTATCTACATTCAAACTATCGGCAACATACACTCTTCGATACTTAGATCTATGCAATATCATTATTTATTGTACAAATCCTGATTGACTTTCCATAATCTGTTTTCTAAAATCAAAACAAAAAAACGTGAGGGGAAAACCCTGCTATGGGGGAAGATCTACTTAGGGTGGGGGGGGCTACTATATAGCTATTTTTCCGGGGGGTAAAGCTCCTATGGGGGAGAAGCTGCTATACAATACCGGGATTCGAACCCCGGCCGTCCGCATGCGGGGCGAATGCTCTAACCTCTCGGCCACCGCGGCGGTCTCGTTCTGTTTGCAGACAATGTTCGATGTACAATGGACTATTTTACCGGATTTGCGTCAGGCATTTCTGGAAGACTGGCAGAACATATTTATAAAACAAATTAACTGTGCAACAAACTCTATGCGTCGCAGAATTCGAGCAGCAAGAAATGCTAACGGGACATTCATTGTGTTTGGTTTTGAAGTAGGAACATTTCAACTGCTGCAACCTTGACATATGTTTTTCAAAGTGATGATGGCCAAATCTAAATTCGCTTTGTTATCCAACTGAAGAGATGTGTTTCTCCTGTTAGTTATAAATAATAAACGCTATATTAGAAAGTAATAATAAAATCAAAGTACAAAATGTACTCCTGGGAGTTGAATTATTTCAAACATTCACGGAATTTCTTTTTCTGTATATATCGGAGAATTCCGCTCTTTTTAAATTCAATATCGATTTATTTTCGCGATAGTAGTTAACGTTAGTTCAAGGAAGTTATGTATTCACTTAACTACTATATAAAGAGACTCGTGTGTGTTATGGAGCATACCCTTTAGGCCTACATGTAATTATGTTCCCCAAACAAAGTTTGGGAACATATTGTTTTTACTCTGTTTCTTATTATTATTATTATGTTCCCCAAACAAAGTTTGGGAACATATTGTTTTTACTCTGTTTCTTATTATTAGGGTCTTCCGTCTTCAGCGGAAGACCCTTCTATTATTCTATTGTTGATTTTTCACTTTTCTTATTATTATTATTAAGGTCTTCCGTCTCCTGCGGAAGACCTTACTATTATTGTTCGCGTTCTTCTTCTTCATTATTATTAAGGTCTTCCGTCTCCTGCGGAAGACCTTACTATTATTGTTCGCGTTCTTCTTCTTCATTATTAGGGTCTTCCGTCTTCAGCGGAAGACCCTTCTATTATTCTATTGTTGATTTTTCACTTTTCTTATTAGGGTCTTCCGTCTTCAGCGGAAGACCCTTCTATTATTCTATTGTTGATTTTTCACTTTTCTTATTATTAGGGTCTTCCGTCTTCAGCGGAAGACCCTTCTATTATTCTATTGTTGATTTTTCACTTTTCTTATTATTAGGGTCTTCCGTCTTCAGCGGAAGACCTTTCTATTATTCTATTGTTGATTTTTCACTTTTCTTATTATCAAAAAGTAGGTCATATGTTACGTAATAAGGGATTTTAAGGGCCAAAATCATAAATAATTGACGCCTCATATCTTGAAAACGACAAATATTTTGAAAAGCATTATTGAACAAAAGTTGTTCAGAATGATAATCTAAACAATATGTACATTTCGTTTTTTCCCTATGTGGCCCCGTTAGGGAGCTACAGTTTGGCCCCTAAATATTTCTTGTAGAGATAACTCGAGAACGGTAAAGAATTTCTAAATACTTGTTGAGCAAAAAATGTTTCAAATGACAAGGCCTTTCTTACGATATCAAGCAAAACGGGCTGGCCCTTTAAATTAGGGGTTCAGAAGGGTCCAAATGTTTTTGAGAATATCTCCGAAACTATTAATATTTTATAATAAGTTGTAGAAGCGGAAATGTTCATCTTAACGAGCTTGATCTTATCAAATCAAAAAGTAGGTCATATGTTACGTAATTAGAGATTTTAAGGGCCAAAATCGTAAATATCTGACGCCTCATATCTTTAAAACGACATATTTTTTGAAAAGCATTATTGAACGGCATTATTATTACTAACAAATGACATCAAGAAATAGGCCCGCGGGCCTTATGGCTCGCCTGGAGAGTCGAATTTCAAACGAATTTCACCGCAACTTTGCTTCAGAAGCTTATGATATGAAAAATTGATTATATCTAAAGTGTCTTAAAGTCGGAAACTAAATTGGGACTCATTTGTCTTTTTTTTTTTTTTTTTTAACTCAGAGTGCATCAACAAATCGGACGGAAGACCTACTCGTTGCTCGCAACGAGATCGTGTCTAGTTATTATTATTATTCTTTTTTTTCTCCTTACCGATTTTTGTGCAGAAGATTTCTCGGAGATGGATGGATCAATTTGCTTGAAATTTTCAGGATTGATGCGTTGCCATTTGAAGTTTGTACCGCCGTTTCAATTTTTGAAAAATCACTTCCGGTTGGAAGTTATCCCCCTTTTATCGATTTTCAGATGACCATTTTGTCCAGACAAAAACTCAAAAACGATAAAAGCTAGAGTGCTGAAATTTTCAGTGTTGTTAGACGACATGTTGTAGTTGTGCACCTGGGTTTTCAAAATTTCCGGAAGTGCCTAGTATGGAAGCTCGGTAGGGGTCGAAAATGGAGTTTTAAAAAGTGTCTCATTTTTCTCCACGTTTTAAATCATAACTATTTACTCGTAAATATTTTGCTTAGACATATATAACAAAAGTTGTACAGTTTATTGAGATCTTTCCTGACATATCAAGAAATGGGCCCATAGGCCTCATGGCTCGCCTGAACCATTGAATTTCTGTTACAATGATTAACTTTTTTCTCACGAAACTTTTGATAAGACATGTAGAATAAAAGTTGTTCAGGTTTGCAAGATCTATCTAATGATATAAAAAAAACTAGGCCTCAGGGCGTCATGGCTCGCCTGAACAGTCGAATTTGTATCACAATTAATAACATTAATAACTTTTTTCTCGAGAAACTTTTGACAAGACATGTAGAACAAAAGTTGTTCAGTTTCGCAAGGGTTAACTAACGATGTTAATAAATAGGCCTGTGGGTCTCATGGCTCACCTGAACAGTTGGGTTATTGTTGCAATCTATAACATTTTTGTCAAGAAACTTTTAATAAGACATCTTGAACAAAAGTTGTTCAGTTTTGCAAGATCTTTCAAACGATATCAAGAAAAAGGCCCACGGGCCTTATGACTCGCCTTAACAGTGATGAATGTCGCATAATTTTATACTCGTAAATATTTTTTTTAGACATATATAACAAAAGTTGTACAGTTTATTGAGATCTTTCGTGCCGTATCAAGAAATGGGCCCATGGGCTTCATGGCTCGCCTGAACCATTGAATTTCTGTTACAATGATTAACTTTTTCCTCACGAAACTTTGATGAAACATGTAGAATAAAAGTTGTTCAGTTTTGCAAGATCTATCTAATGATATCAAAAAATAGGCCTGCGGGGGTCATGGCTCGCCTGAACAGTCGAATTTGTATCACAATTAATAACATTAATAACTTTTTTCTCGAGAAACTTTTGATAAGACATGTAGAACAAAAGTTGTTCAGATTCGCAAGCGTTACTAACGATGTTAAGAATAAGGCCTGCGGGTCTCATGGCTCACCTGAACAGTTGGGTTATTGTTGTAATCTATAACATTTTAGTCAAGAAACTTTTAATGAGACATCTAGAGCAAAAGTTGTTCACTTTTGCAAGATGTTTCAAACAACATCATGAAAAAGGCGAACGAGCCTCATGGCTCGCCTGAAGAGTTTGATTAGTGTCACAATCAATAGCTTTTTTCTGGAGAAACTTTTGATAAAACATGTAGACCAAAAGTTGTTCAGGTTTGCAAGATCTTTCAAACGATATCAAGAAAAAGGCCCACGGGCCTTATGACTCGCCTTAACAGTCTGATAAATGTCGCAATCAATAACTTTTTTCTTAAGAAAATTTCCATAGGACATGTAGAACAAAATTTGTTCAGTTTTGCGAGATATATCTAGAATGATATAAAAAAAAAAATAGGCCTCCAGGCGGCATGACTCGCCTGATCAGTTGAATCTGTATCGCAGTAAATAACATTATTAACTTTTTTCTCGAAAAAAAAGCTGACCCCTTTAATTAGTTGCCGAGAGGTAGAGAGAGTCTTTAATTTATAACATTTAAATGATCAATATTTGTAAAACATTACCAAAGCTAAATTGTACGTCTAGACAATATATTTGTATCATTATTTATGAACGAAAATGTCAGTCAAATTCTTATCTAATCACATCTAAATTTGGACGGAAGACCCACTCGTTGCTCGCAACGAGATCGAATCTAGTTATTATTCTTTTTTTTTCTCCTTACCGATTTTTGTGCAGAAGATTTCTCGGAGATGGATGGATCAATTTGCTTGAAATTTTCAGGATTGATGCGTTGCCATTTGAAGTTTGTACCACCGTTTCAATTTTTGAAAAATCACTTCCGGTTGGAAGTTATCCCCCTTTTATCGATTTTCAGATGACCATTTTGTCCAGACAAAAACTCAAAAACGATAAAAGCTAGAGTGCTGAAATTTTCAGTGTTGTTAGACGACATGTTGTAGTTGTGCACCTGGGTTTTCAAAATTTCCGGAAGTGCCTAGTATGGAAGCTCGGTAGGGGTCGAAAATGGAGTTTTAAAAAGTGTCTCATTTTTCTCCACGTTTTAAATCATAACTATTTACTCGTAAATATTTTGCTTAGACATATATAACAAAAGTTGTACAGTTTATTGAGATCTTTCCTGACATATCAAGAAATGGGCCCATAGGCCTCATGGCTCGCCTGAACCATTGAATTTCTGTTACAATGATTAACTTTTTTCTCACGAAACTTTTGATAAGACATGTAGAATAAAAGTTGTTCAGGTTTGCAAGATCTATCTAATGATATAAAAAAAACTAGGCCTCAGGGCGTCATGGCTCGCCTGAACAGTCGAATTTGTATCACAATTAATAACATTAATAACTTTTTTCTCGAGAAACTTTTGACAAGACATGTAGAACAAAAGTTGTTCAGTTTCGCAAGGGTTAACTAACGATGTTAATAAATAGGCCTGTGGGTCTCATGGCTCACCTGAACAGTTGGGTTATTGTTGCAATCTATAACATTTTTGTCAAGAAACTTTTAATAAGACATCTTGAACAAAAGTTGTTCAGTTTTGCAAGATCTTTCAAACGATATCAAGAAAAAGGCCCACGGGCCTTATGACTCGCCTTAACAGTGATGAATGTCGCATAATTTTATACTCGTAAATATTTTTTTTAGACATATATAACAAAAGTTGTACAGTTTATTGAGATCTTTCGTGCCGTATCAAGAAATGGGCCCATGGGCTTCATGGCTCGCCTGAACCATTGAATTTCTGTTACAATGATTAACTTTTTCCTCACGAAACTTTGATGAAACATGTAGAATAAAAGTTGTTCAGTTTTGCAAGATCTATCTAATGATATCAAAAAATAGGCCTGCGGGGGTCATGGCTCGCCTGAACAGTCGAATTTGTATCACAATTAATAACATTAATAACTTTTTTCTCGAGAAACTTTTGATAAGACATGTAGAACAAAAGTTGTTCAGATTCGCAAGCGTTACTAACGATGTTAAGAATAAGGCCTGCGGGTCTCATGGCTCACCTGAACAGTTGGGTTATTGTTGTAATCTATAACATTTTAGTCAAGAAACTTTTAATGAGACATCTAGAGCAAAAGTTGTTCACTTTTGCAAGATGTTTCAAACAACATCATGAAAAAGGCGAACGAGCCTCATGGCTCGCCTGAAGAGTTTGATTAGTGTCACAATCAATAGCTTTTTTCTGGAGAAACTTTTGATAAAACATGTAGACCAAAAGTTGTTCAGGTTTGCAAGATCTTTCAAACGATATCAAGAAAAAGGCCCACGGGCCTTATGACTCGCCTTAACAGTCTGATAAATGTCGCAATCAATAACTTTTTTCTTAAGAAAATTTCCATAGGACATGTAGAACAAAATTTGTTCAGTTTTGCGAGATATATCTAGAATGATATAAAAAAAAAAATAGGCCTCCAGGCGGCATGACTCGCCTGATCAGTTGAATCTGTATCGCAGTAAATAACATTATTAACTTTTTTCTCGAAAAAAAAGCTGACCCCTTTAATTAGTTGCCGAGAGGTAGAGAGAGTCTTTAATTTATAACATTTAAATGATCAATATTTGTAAAACATTACCAAAGCTAAATTGTACGTCTAGACAATATATTTGTATCATTATTTATGAACGAAAATGTCAGTCAAATTCTTATCTAATCACATCTAAATTTGGACGGAAGACCCACTCGTTGCTCGCAACGAGATCGAATCTAGTTATTATTCTTTTTTTTTCTCCTTACCGATTTTTGTGCAGAAGATTTCTCGGAGATGGCAGGATCAATTTGCTTGAAATTTTCAGGATTGATGCGTTGCCATTTGAAGTTTGTACCGCCGTTTCAATTTTTGAAAAATCACTTCCGGTTGGAAGTTATCCCCCTTTTATCGATTTTCAGATGACCATTTTGTCCAGACAAAAACTCAAAAACGATAAAAGCTAGAGTGCTGAAATTTTCAGTGTTGTTAGACGACATGTTGTAGTTGTGCACCTGGGTTTTCAAAATTTCCGGAAGTGCCTAGTATGGAAGCTCGGTAGGGGTCGAAAATGGAGTTTTAAAAAGTGTCTCATTTTTCTCCACGTTTTAAATCATAACTATTTACTCGTAAATATTTTGCTTAGACATATATAACAAAAGTTGTACAGTTTATTGAGATCTTTCGTGTCATATCAAGAAATGGGCCCATAGGCCTCATGGCTCGCCTGAACCATTGAGTTTCTGTTACAATGATTAACTTTTTTCTCACGAAACTTTTGATAAGACATGTAGAATAAAAGTTGTTCAGGTTTGCAAGATCTATCTAATGATATCAAAAAATAGGCCTGCGGGCGTCATGGCTCGCCTGAACAGTCGAATTTGTATCACAATTAATAACATTAATAACTTTTTTCTCGAGAAACTTTTGACAAGACATGTTGAACAAAAGTTGTTCAGTTTCGCAAGCGTTAACTAACGATGTTAATAAATAGGCCTGCGGGTCTCATGGCTCACCTGAACAGTTGGGTTATTGTTGCAATCTATAACATTTTTGTCAAGAAACTTTTAATAAGACATCTTGAACAAAAGTTGTTCAGTTTTGCAAGATCTTTCGAACAACATCATGAAAAAGGCGAACTGGCCTCATGGCTCGCCTGAACAGTTTCATCAGTGTCACAATTACTAACTTTTTTCTCGAAAATCTTTTGATAAGACATGTAGAACAAAAGTTGTTCAGTTTTGCAAGATCTTTCAAACGATATCAAGAAAAAGGCCCACGGGCCTTATGACTCGCCTTAACAGTGATAAATGTCGCATAACGTTATACTCGTAAATATTTTGTTTAGACATATATAACAAAAGTTGTACAGTTTATTGAGATCTTTCGTGCTGTACCAAGAAATGGGCCCATGGGCCTCATGGCTTGCCTGAACCATTGAGTTTCTGTTACAATGATTAAGTTTTTTCTCACGAAACTTTTGATAAGACATGTAGAATAAAAGTTGTTCAGTTTTGCAAGATCTATCTAATGATATCAAAAAATAGGCCTGCGGGGGTCATGGCTCGCCTGAACAGTCGAATTTGTATCACAATTAATAACATTAATAACTTTTTTCTCGAGAAACGTTTGATAAGACATGTAGAACAAAAGTTGTTCAGATTCGCAAGCGTTACTAACGATGTTAAGAATAAGGCCTGCGGGTCTCATTGCTCACCTGAACAGTTGGGTTATTGTTGTAATCTATAACATTTTAGTGAAGAAACTTTTAATGAGACATCTAGAGCAAAAGTTGTTCACTTTTGCAAGATGTTTCAAACAACATCATGAAAAAGGCGAACAGGCCTCATGGCTCGCCTGAAGAGTTTGATTAGTGTCACAATCAATAGCTTTTTTCTGGAGAAACTTTTGATAAAACATGTAGACCAAAAGTTGTTCAGGTTTGCAAGATCTTTCAAACGATATCAAGAAAAAGGCCCACGGGCCTTATGACTCGCCTTAACAGTCTGATAAATGTCGCAATTAATAAATTTTTTCTTAAGAAAATTTCCATAGGACATGTAGAAAAAAATTTGTTCAGTTTTGCGAGATATATCTAGAATGATATAAAAAAAAAAATAGGCCTCCGGGCGGCATGACTCGCCTGATCAGTCGAATCTATATCGCAGTAAATAAGATTATTAACTTTTTTCTCGAAAAAAAGCTGACCCCTTTAATTAGTTGCCGAGAGGTAGAGAGAGTCTTTAATTTATAACATTTAAATGATCAATATTTGTAAAACATTACCAAAGCTAAATTGTACGTCTAGACAATATATTTGTATCATTATTTATGAACGAAAATGTCAGTCAAATTCTTATCTAATCACATCTAAATTTGGACGGAAGACCCACTCGTTGCTCGCAACGAGATCGAATCTAGTTATTATTATTATTATTCTTTTTCTCCGGTACTTTTTTGTCCGGTAGTTTTCTCAGAAACTACAAAAGGGATCAATATGAAACTTTCCAGGATGATAGTATTGCGTTTGTAGATGTGCATAGTGATAGTCATTTTGTCTGCACGTACATGCACGCGCGCGCACGTGCATTGCAATTTTGGTACAAAAAATGGAAAATCAGAATATTGAAGGAAGCGATATAAAACCTAAATAGGATGATAGTATATCATTTGTACATATGAAAAATAATAGTTATTTTGTCAACACGCGCACGCATGCGCGTGCACGCGCATTACGAAATTTGTACACTAACTTTGGAATCAATCTAACTTTTTTGTTGTTCATTGAAATGGCTTGAAATTCATATCATAGGTAGATATTGAGACCCTTAACTGATTTGCATAGTCAAAATTACCAATTTGCACGCGCATGCACGTGAGCTTCATTTTGATTGGATAATACTAAAACGTTTGTAACTATCTTATCTATGAAGCGAATGAGATGATATTCACAGCATACGTAGACAATATGTGTATCTATATATTGGTGTAGCAAAAAAATGCCAACGCACACGCGCATGCGCGTGCAACGTTTTTTAAATGTTCAATATTTAAAGGACGATAACGTTTTTGTTTTTCGTCAAATTCTATTGATATTAATGGTTTAGATGTGTCTTGGTACTCCTTACAAATTGCTGTGGTTAGAATTACTGCTCAGCACCTGCATGCACGTGTGCTGAATTCTGATTGGACGATTTTAAAATCGTTATAACTTCCTTATATTTGGTGGAAACGTTATGAAATTCACACTGTGGGTATATGATACACATGCCTGTTGAACGACATCAACAAAAATTCGGAATCATACACGCGTGCGCGTGTATGCGCGTGGAACGCTTTCTTTCATTTTTTGGTACTGAAATGACCATATTGAACTTACTACATGTAATTAAAGGCTAAAATAAAATGATTTTTTGATATAGATTCACAAGTACATCACTTTTTAATTGGAGGAGGTTTGGGGAACATCTGTAACGGTCCCCGTTACAATTAGAACTAGTTATTATTATTATTATTATTCTTTTTCTCCGGTACTTTTTTGTCCGGTAGTGTTCTCAGAAACTACAAAAGGGATCGATATGAAACTTTCCAGGATGATAGTATAGCGTTTGTAGATGTGCATAGTGATAGTCATTTTGTTTGCACATGCATGCACGCGCGCGCACGTGCATTGCAATTTTGGTACAAAAAATGGAAAATCAGAATATTGAAGGAAGCGATATAAAACCTAAATAGGATGATAGTATATCATTTGTACATATGAAAAATAATAGTTATTTTGCCAGCACGCGCACGCATGCGCGTGCACGCGCATTACAAAATTTGTACGCTAACTTTGGAATCAGTCTAACTTTTTTGTTGTTCATTGAAATGGCTTGAAATTCATATCATAGGTAGATATTGAGACCCTTAACTGATTTACATAGTCAAAATTCCCAATTTGCACGCGCATGCACGTGCGCTTCATTTTGATTGGATAATGCTAAAACGTTTGTAACTATCTTATTTATGAAGCGAATGAGATGATATTCACAGCATATGTAGACAATATGTGTATCTATATGTTGGTGGAACAAAAAATGCCAACACACACGCGCATGCGCGTGCAACGTTTTTTAAATGTTCAATTTTTAAAGGACGATAACGTTTTTGTTTTTCATCAAATTCTATTCATATTAGGGGTTTAGATGTATCTTGGTACTCCTTACAAATTGCTGTGGTTAGAATTACTGCTCATTACGTGCATGCACGTGTGCTGATTTCTGATTGGACGATTTTAAAATCGTTATAACTTCCTTATATTTGGTGGAAACGTTATGAAATTCATACTGTGGGTATATGATACAAATGCCTGTTGAACGACATCAACAAAAATTCGGAATCATACACGCGTGCGCGTGTATGCACGTGCAACGCTTTCTTTCATTTCTTGGTACTGAAATGACCATATTGAACGTACTACATGTAATTAAAGGCTAAAATAAAATGATTTTTTGCTATAGATTCACAAGGACATCACTTTTTAATTGGGGGAGGTTTGGGGAACATCTGTAACGGTCCCCGTTACAATTAGAACTAGTTAGGAATGAATTTGTCCATATGGTGCCTAGTACACAATGTTCGCCAACAAGTACGATGTATAAAAGAAAAGAAAAATCTCGTGCTAATATATCTTTTTCTATCATTTTGTAAAACAAATATATCTGTTTATTTTGTGCTCATAATTCAAAATAAGTTCTTTAGGTTTTGAATATAGGATTATATTTTTGGAAAAGGTTTCAGACAAAACAAGGATGTGAAGAGGCATACTCAAAAAGTCCTACACAATATATTCACGCGTGCAGTGTGTGGTGACCTAGGGAATAAAGTTCAGCTCCCAAGAAATACTGAAAATTGGGGGTTGCGTTTCTCGGGAAGGGATAATTTCATCGTGACTAACACCTTTACGTTATCTTTAGGACGACAAATGCATACAACTCCTAATCAGTTAACAGATAACAGTGAATTTTACAGCATGGACGATTGATTCTGCCCTGTGGATATAACTAGTTGTATCAGTGACCATAAGAAAGATATAATCCAGAGGATTTATTTTATGGAATCAAATTATCACAATCAAAATCTTCTAACCATACAAACATCTGCACAGGTAAACTAAGATGAATTCATGCGATCATAAAATCATTGAATTTAAATTTGGCATTTTTACCTTACACTTTACATGTATATGCTTCCTTATTTGGGAAAAGAACAATTTGTTTTAAAACGACAACAATTAAGATAATCTAAATTTTTGGATTGTATGACAGATGAGATTAATAATGGCTTGAATTCAAAGACAGTTATAATTCATGTAAAATCAAATACCATATTCATTTCAACAATACATTCATGATATTGAATAAAGTTTAGAAGAGGAGGAGGGTAAATGATAGAATTTGCATAATAGTACTAGATATTTACATGTAATTTTACTTTCATACCTACATTTGTACAGGTACATGTACAAAAGAGGCAGGAAATAATTCAGAAATCACTGGTACCAGGTACATGGTACCACGTGATTTTAACATGATTGTTAACATTCATATCCCAATAAAAATCTATTGAATACTGTGTACCAGTTCAGATGACAAACATTTGATGTAACTGTGGATCATTCAAACATCAAATTCAACTGTACACTAACTACCGTAATGGTATACATGTTTCTAGGGATAAATAATATTCTACATCAATTCTATTATTGACTAAATAATATTTATGGCACTCATACAAGTTCCAAATAATTTCAAATAACAATAGTTTGAGCAGTTTCAAAATTGAATTAAATACATTAAAAAATATTGCATATCAATATAAAATTTAGTCTCAATGCCAGCAATCAATAGTGTCAAAGACATATAACACATTTTTGAATATATATACAAGTAAATGGTAAATTCTATTTTAATATATCTATAATAATAGTTGTATATAAACATAAATATTAATAAAAAATGATTATGAAAATGTCCTTTTATTAATTACAAAGTCTTCATATCATAAATATCACTGTTTGATAATAACACAGTAATTGATATTTCTATCCCGCCAAAGCAATAATGAATACGAATAGCATCCACACCCAGTCATGTAGATAAACAACTAGGTTTTAAATATGTCCCTATTGCAATATCATCGGTCATTGTTTCTTCGAATTCCCCGAGAAATGTGGTGGATCACAAAGTCTTAACTTGCGAAAATGGGTCACATAAACTTAGAAATACTCAGACACCTTGTCTTTGGTTGAAATATTATGCCGAAGTACGGTAACAGTATAAATTGCCTATTTTCTCAATATTTTCGCGGTTTTGTTCTTTGATAAAACTCCAGGATACCAAAAGTATGAAATAATTCCACCAAAGAGCAGTGTATCTAATTTCCTGTATGTACATGTATTCGATTCACTAGACATTATAGGAGTTTTTACCTCGTTTAGAAGACTGTTTGTAATTTGATAATGAAATGTCACACACAGGTTGCTCGGGAGTTCAAACCGTGGGTGAACGGTTTCGGAATAATAAAAGAAACCGGATATGTGAAGGATCTCTATTGATAACAGATATCCGAAGTTAGATAAAATTTACAGTATTGATGGCGAGGGAAACGCTAACAAATGCACAGATTAAATACCAATCAAGGGTACACGAGATACCCCAACCCCCAAATAAATAAAATAAAACATTTTGGTTGATTTATAGTACATGTTACAAATGCAAACACGCCAAGTTCACTATAAATAACCCCAACAACATATTCTGACAATCGACGCACAGATTGAAGATTTTTGTAATAGTATTGCAATTCTATGTTTACGTTTCCAGATGTCTTAACTGCTATTGGTTTATTTTTTCGATTATTTTTTTCACAATGCTGCGCATATACAAGACATTTTGTTTGACTGATTAAGAATTTTTTTTGTCTTCTATTCAATGTAATGATTACACCATTTACAAATCAGACAAGTGTCGTGTATTTTACCATTTCAAAACTCGTAGTCAACGATATTGAGTGTTAAGAACTTAAATATAAGTTTGACAAATACATCCCATCGAGAGAAAGTGTCAGGTTGGAATTATAGATTTGCATGTCAATCAAAGATGTCTATGTTATTACAGATACTATCTTAATATATCTGTTTCCAAGAGAAAAATACTACATAATAAATAAACAGAATTATCTTTAAAAATAAGTAATAATCTGCACCTCCATACACATGTGGAAAAAAACCTAACAAATGGATTATACATCGTAAGAAATGAAATTCACAAATAAGGTTTAAAATCTATATATACAACAAACACGATTTATCATATTGTATACAAGGTATTTTTCGCTCCGGTTTTATTTTCGTCCATTTCGCAAATTATAGCTCAGGGTGAATTCAAAATGGGGCGAAACCATTATCCGATGTGTATGGGTAAACATAAAACAGCGTGAAAACTTCCCTTTCTACAGGATACTAGACCCGTAGTTAAAAGTAAGGAAAACTACACAACATTGAAACGTAATACTAACACAAATGCCCAAGTAAGCGTTATATTTAACAAAATAAAAATAATTCATGGTTTCGAGGGTACATGTATAAGCAACATCGTTATTTTTGTCATAGACTAAGGAAACTATTGTGCCTTTTAAAAACACCTGTTTTGTCTGCAAAAGGAGGAATGTTTAATGAAGCTATACTTTGTTCTGTTAATTGATGTTCTGAAACATATATTACATACTCATGATTTAAAGAAAAATTAGAAAAAGCCTACAAATTATATTAAGAAAATGGTTACTTTGATGGATATTCCGTATACATTCTGAATAATCAATATTCAAAACCTAGATTGTACGTAAATCAGTAAAGAAAAATATATTGTTTTTCTACATTTGATATTTGTTCACAAGAGCAACTAATTTGATAGTATGATTATCGTAAAAGGATTCCTGTCATGAATCTGGAAACAGACCTTACTCTAAAATACATGAAATATATGAATTACAATAAAAACATTCCTGAGGAACATTCTCTTTAAGCCGATTTCCTATCCTTACTTTTGTCTTTTGGACTATCTTTATCGTCTTCATTATTAGAGAAAGCACTTTTCACCAAGTCTACGAGATCAATTTCTTCTTTATGTCCTTTCAGTTGCTTTTCTTTGTTCTTAATTCGTGCCGGATTTGGGTTTTTCTTAAGTGTTTTGGACTTATCCTCTGATGAATCGTCACTTGAGAAAACCATATCTTTTACAGCAGTCACAATTCTAGAAAATAAAGATTGCTGACTATCGTTTTCGTCATCGTCATCATCATCGTCATCATCACTTTTAGTCTTGGATTTAACATTATCATCTTTAGATTTAGAAATTTTGGAAGGATTAATTCGCTTGCCTTCTCGAACATCAGGAATACCATCACCATCATCATCCTTATCAAATTTATCTGGAATTCCATCCCCATCCAAATCTGGAAGTTTGTCAGGAATACCATCACCATCGCTGTCTGTGTCCAGGTAGTCTGGGATGCCATCACCGTCGGCGTCTTCTTCATCGTCCGGAATACCGTCACCATCATCGTCATCATCCTCATCATCTGGAATACCGTCGTTATCGTCGTCATCATCCAAGTAATCAGGAATACCATCACCATCCGTGTCCTTCTCCATAAAATCTGGAATGCCATTCCCATTAGCATCAGAATCTTGACTATCGGGAATTCCATCATTATCATCATCGTCATCCAAATAATCTGGGATTCCATCCCCGTCTGTATCCAATTCTCTGTCATCTGCGATTCCATCGTTGTCATCATCTTTGTCTAAATTATCTGGAATTCCATCATTATCATCGTCATCATCTAAATAATCAGGAATTCCATCACCGTCAGAATCTTTTTCCTTGTCATCAGGAACACCATCCCCATCATCGTCCTTGTCTTCATCATCGGGAATTCCATCTCCATCATCATCATTGTCCAAATAATCTGGAATACCATCCCCGTCTGTATCTTTTTCTTTATCATCTGGAATTCCATCGCCATCATCATCCTTGTCCTGAGCATCGGGAATTCCATCACCATCGTCATCGTCATCAAGATAGTCTGGAATACCATCCCCATCTGTATCCTTTTCTTTATCATCTGGAATTCCATCGCCATCGTCATCGTTATCCAAGTGATCAGGAATGCCGTCTCCATCTGAATCTTCTTTGCTGTCTGGAATTCCGTCCCCATCATCATCATTATCTTTGTCATCTGGAATACCATCCCCATCATCATCATCATCTAGATAGTCAGGAATTCCATCGCCGTCGGTGTCTTTTTCCTTACTGTCAGGAATCCCATCGCCATCATCATCATTATCAAATTTATCAGGAATTCCGTCTCCATCAGAATCAGGAAGTTTATCTGGAACTCCGTCGCCATCGGCATCTGAGTCAACGTTGTCTGGAATCCCATCACCATCGGCATCCTCTTGACTATCTGGAATACCATCGCCATCATCATCATCATCCTGATCATCTGGAATCCCATCATTGTCATCATCGTCATCTAGATAGTCTGGAATCCCATCGCCATCAGTATCTTTCTCCATCTTATCGGGAATGCCGTTTCCATCAGCATCTTCGTCTTTAGAATCTGGTATACCATCATTGTCGTCATCATCATCCAAATAATCTGGTATACCATCACCATCGGAATCCTTCTCTTTGTCATCTGGAATTCCGTCGCCATCATCGTCTTGATCCAGACTGTCTGGTATTCCATCTCCATCCGAATCCTCTTGATTGTCCGGAATTCCATCACCATCGTCATCATTATCCTTAGCATCCGGTATACCATCATTATCGTCATCATCATCAAGATAATCTGGAATCCCATCACCATCTGTATCTTTTTCTTTATCATCTGGGATTCCGTCGCCATCATCATCATTATCAAGATGATCAGGAATGCCATCATTGTCATCATCATCATCTAAATAATCAGGAATACCATCACCATCCGTGTCTTTTTCTTTGTAATCAGGTATACCGTTTCCATCAGCATCTTCATCTTCAGAATCTGGAATACCATCATTATCGTCATCATCATCAAGATAATCTGGTATTCCATCACCATCTGTATCCTTTTCTTTATCATCAGGAATTCCGTCGCCATCGTCATCATTGTCCAAGGCATCAGGAATGCCGTCACCATCAGAATCTTCTTTATTGTCTGGTATTCCATCACCATCATCATCATTATCTTTGACATCAGGAATTCCATCGCCATCGTCGTCATCATCGAGATAATCTGGAATTCCGTCTCCGTCAGTGTCCTTTTCCTTGTCATCTGGAATTCCATCCCCATCATCGTCGTTATCGAGATGATCTGGTATGCCATCTCCATCTGAATCTTCTTTATCATCAGGAATTCCGTCACCGTCGTCATCTTTATCAAGATGATCAGGGATCCCATCGCCGTCATCGTCATCATCTAGGTAATCTGGAATACCGTCTCCATCAGAATCCCTTTCCTTATCATCAGGAATTCCATCACCATCGTCATCCTTATCCTCACTGTCTGGGATACCATCCCCATCATCGTCATCATCTAAATAATCCGGAATTCCATCCCCATCTGTGTCCTTTTCTTTATCATCTGGTATTCCATCGCCATCATCATCATTATCCTTAGAATCAGGAATTCCATCGCCATCGTCATCATCGTCTAGATAATCCGGAATCCCATCCCCATCTGTGTCCTTTTCTCTGTCGTCAGGAATTCCATCACCATCGTCATCCTTATCCTCACTGTCTGGAATACCATCCCCATCATCGTCATCATCTAAATAATCCGGAATTCCATCCCCATCTGTGTCCTTTTCTTTATCATCTGGTATTCCATCGCCATCATCATCATTATCCTTAGAATCAGGAATTCCATCGCCATCGTCATCATCGTCTAGATAATCCGGAATCCCATCCCCATCTGTGTCCTTTTCTCTGTCGTCAGGAATTCCATCACCATCGTCATCCTTATCCTCACTGTCTGGAATACCATCGCCATCATCGTCATCATCTAAATAATCCGGAATTCCATCCCCATCAGTGTCCTTTTCTTTATCATCTGGTATTCCATCGCCATCATCATCATTATCTCTAGAATCAGGAATTCCATCACCATCATCATCGTCGTCAAGATAGTCTGGAATACCATCACCATCTGTATCCACTTCGAGTTTGTCAGGGATGCCATCACCATCAGCATCATCATCATCAACATCTAATATACCATCATTATCATCATCATCATCTAAATAATCTGGAATTCCGTCTCCATCAGTGTCTTTTTCTTTATCATCTGGAACACCATCACCGTCATCGTCCTTATCCAAACTATCAGGAATACCGTCATTGTCGTCATCATCGTCCAAATAATCAGGGATTCCGTCTCCATCACTGTCAACTTCAAGATGATCAGGTATTCCATTTCCATTGTCATCATTATCTTGAGAATCTGGAATTCCGTCATTGTCATCATCATCATCCAAATAGTCAGGAATACCATCACCATCGGTGTCTTTCTCTTTATCATCTTCAATCCCATCACCATCATCATCTTTGTCCAGATAATCTGGAATTCCGTCACCGTCAGAGTCTTTTTCCTTGTCATCTTGAATTCCATCGCCATCATCGTCATTATCAAGATGATCTGGGATCCCATCTCCATCAGAATCTTTCACATTTTTACAACCGTCCTTGTCACAATATTCTTTATCATCACTAATCCCATCGCCATCGTCGTCATTATCTTTGTCATCCGGAATACCATCGTTATCGTCGTCTTTATCAAGGTGATCGGGAATTCCATCCCCATCTGTGTCTTTATTTTCGTCCTCCCCAAACCAAAGTAATTTTCTCCTGGGATGACAATTTGATCCACACGAAAACTGAAAATATATCATCATAAAATGAAAAATCGATCATAATGGTTATGACGTATGTTCTTTTATCAGTTTTCTCATTGAAATGTACTAAAAATACTATTAATGATACTTCTCACATGCTGTATCTAATCTTTAAGTTTGTTATCACTTTTTCGTTGAATGTGCTGTTAAATGTACTAAAGATAACCTTTTATTCGTAGGAACTTTATTTTCGCGTAAATTAGATATCCGAAGTTGATTAATGGCGAAATGACTTTCATGGATTTTTACATGTATACGTATGGTAGTTTTGAATTGGAACAAATTAGATATTTAAGAAAACTATTTCGCTGATCAATCTCAAAGCATACACGTGGAAAATAATTTTCGTGAAATACAGATGATAATGATAGAATACTTACTATACTGTAGTGTGTAGCCGACCTGAAACATGCCATTTCATCACTGAAATTATCATGCAGGGATCCAAACGACGAAAACGTGCAATGGTTCCAATAATAATGATTTTAAAGATGGAATACTGAGTAGACACATGATTTCTTATGTGTACATGAACATCCAGAGTAGAATTGAAATGATTCAAAATTCAAATAAGATCGCACCTCCTCGTGTTAAGCACAAGTCATTACCTGTACGTGACATCTAGGAAACTGGAAAGTCTTGTTCAGACTATATGATAGGAATCGCCTAGGAATCTAAAACTTGTATATTAGGTTGTATTTTGTCCTTCAAGGATTGGCGTTTTGTCAGCAATGCAGAGAGAGTGGTTATTGCAAAAGTCTCTTGTTCAATCCTATTTGGAATTGAAAAATCAAAACTGTTTGGAGTTATAAGATTCCCAATATACCTGCGAATCAATACACGGATTAAACTACTGATATACTACTCCATTATTCTAAGTATAAAGAATAGATGTTGAATGGCGTACAGATGAAAGTGAACGGGGGCTATACTAGTATTTTCAATGGAATTAAGAAATATGTTCTACATTTGTTCTCAGTGACCAATCACATCGAGAGAATGACAAAGTATGGTCATCCAAACTCACTGTTATTGAAAAGTGAGTGAAACGTGCACGCTCGATTTAGCGGAGTGGCACGCTGTTATTAAAACGATAGTAACTTGTTGATACGTTTATATGGGAAATTAGGAGATAAACAAAAGAACAAATCAGAACGAAGCAAAATTACACGCAAATGTAAAGGAATGATCTCATCGTTCACCTTAGTATTGAATCCGGCAATAAATATGAAATGTTACAGACCGCTTTCAAATAAAATGCTCACACCTGTACCCTAGACGGCCTGTATTGACTGTTAACTTTTGAACATTTCCTTCCAGATACAACATGCTGAAGTTCTCATCCAAATTTACATGAAATAGCAATGACTGCTAGTATGCAGAAACAAAATGTACGATTTTCAGGTCTTGTCTCTTTGAAGTCCAAATAATGAGACAAAAACCTAAAAATATCGCGATTTTTGAAATTCGTCTTTACTCCTGAATAATATGTATATCTATATACAGTTTATTTAAAGAATTCATATAAGTATATATTTATATACAGTTTATAAACTGTAAAAGGAAGGAACCTTCTACCAAATTGTGAAACTCGTGACCCTGGGGATCAGTTCCTGAGGCGGTACAACATGGCTCGTTATCTGCAGATGAATAGCATCTTTGAAAACCTTCATGTCACTTAAACATATACAGCAGATGATCTGAGTTTATACATGTAGTTGTTAATGAGAAAGTAGTGCAGTGGCGGATTTAAGGGGGGGGGGCGGATTTAAGGGGGGGGGGGGGGGGCGCGCCCCCCTAAATTTTTCAAATTTAAGATAAATCGTGTATCTTGTTTAGAAAAATGTAATAAACGATAAAAGAAGCAATACTTTCTTCCACTCCCGGAGAAATGAATGACAAAATCTTTTGATTTCTTGAATTCTTTTATTGGGAGAACTTAATGTTTTCCAAAAACCCTTAAAATTTGCGTCATTTTATTAATTTCATCTTATTAAAAATGATAAAAATAGTACAAATGATGTAATAGGAGACATATTTCAAGTCCTATAAAATCTGTAAAATCCAGGAGCTTGCGGGGGCTTCGCCTCCCCTGGGCAACCCCCTGCCTCATAAAGTGGCGCCCCCCGTAACCGCAATTCCCGGATCCGCCCCTGTTATATAAACACATACTAAGAAACCCACCCGACCCTTAAACAGTTATTAGAGAGTGGACATAAAGGTGATTAGTTGTATTCAATGTGTGTACCCGGTACCAGTAGAATATCCTTGAAAAGTAACCGTATATATTGTACATTTCATATATATATGTACCCCCCTTCATCATCAACCACTTTACAATGCTTAATGTAGGCGACTTACGTGTATTAATGTTTGTATCGGAACTTTGTCTAAAATTATACAACACACATTATTTGTATGCTTTTCCAGACCTCTTCCAAAACTTTAAGTATGCAGATTTTCTACCGGGTTAACACTACCAAGGAAGTAGACAGCTTTTTTTTTCAGATGTAAAGGGAAGATATTAGAATGACAAGATATTCGGTGTGTATATGCACGACCAAACTCAAATAAAATCGCGACAAAGGGCAAACTGAGAACTTCCGTGTGTTAGTGTTAGAAAACCACAAAGACTTGTCGACTTTGTACTCGATAAAACCAGGTAGCATGTTATGGTGAAGGCTACATGTGTGCATGCATAACAAACCAATGATCATGATTTACAAGAGAAGACTGATATCGTGAAATGTAATTATCTTCATCTAATGTGAACTCAAGTTCACGGAACAACACTTCTGAGATTCCGTAACACTGTGAGGTGATGTTCGCTTGTTTACTCTCGATTTACAATTTTACTTTATCTGCACGTCCTCGGTACCCCATGCTTGTTATAAGAGGCGAGTATTAAAATGAGGGGGGGGGGGGGGGGGGGGGGGTCCTTCGGATGACACCGCAAAAACCGAGGAACCGTATCACAGCTGGTGTGGCACGATAAAGATCCCTCCCTGCTCAAAGGCCATAAGCACCAAGCATAGGCCTAAATTTTGCAACCCTTCACCGGGAAAATGGTGACGTCTCCATATGAGAGAAAAATTCTCGAGTGGGACGTTAAACAAGACACAATCAATCAATCTGAGCTTTTTCATTATCTCCTTTACAAACTTATCAGATAGAGCACAAAACATTATGATCCGTGATCTTGGCTGTGTTAAGGAGGTACTCTACATCGCCATAATGGCTGACTTCCTTTAAAACATGGATGAAAATATGAATATCAGTAATATTTGTCTATTCATTAAAAAAATTCTGGCGAAACCGAGTAGCTCAGTAGGTCAGCACATCAAAAGATAACGACAAGAGGCCCATGGGCCACATCGCTCACCTGAGTCACCTTGGCCCATATCTGAAGACTTTCCATATATATTTCCATGTAAAACCTTAGTCCCTATTATGGCCCAAACTACCCTTTGCAAACTTGAATCCATTGCTGTCCTACCTTGGCTCCAGCCGAGTCCATGATGTAGACAAAATTTGAATCCTTTTTATCAATGCCTGTGATTAATCTTATTTTCACTGCACATGCATAACCCTAACCCTCATTTTTTGCAGACAAAGTCTAGCCGATTTTTTTTTTTTACAGTTTCAATGCACTTTAAATTCATTTTGCTCCACCTTGAATTCTGAACCCATGACTCTGGGGCCATGAATTTCACAATTTTGGTAGATGTCTCTGCTCATTACAACATCGCAAATAATTTGGTTGTTTGGTGCGTGTGATTTCATCTATAGATTTATACAGAAACAAATGCAATCTTAACACCAGAACTATGAATTTGCAATTCTGAAAGGCATACTATAAAACCTGGCCTGGCCCCATTGGCCTGGCCTGGCCCCAATTTTGGCCTCTAATTATGCTCCATCCCAAATTTTGGCCTGGCCTTAAAAGTTGGCCTGGCCTCAAATTTGGCCTCTAAAAAAATGTTTGGCCTCAACCAAAAAATATTTTTATTATTCAAATTTTTTATTGATTTATTATTGGTTTTAGTTTTTCAAAGTCATAGCACATAAATGATACGTTTCTGTTGTTTTGTAAATGTGCACTTTGAAATAATCATGAACTAACACCAATCTGATTGATTTTATTGATTATCTACTGATCAGTGTATTGAATAAATCATTTTCTTTTCCCTTCACAACAAAACCGATTGCACAACTAATGAAACAATTGGCATATTGATTTTGTTTCAGAATTATGATTAATTTCATTGATTTATTATTGGTATTAGTTTTTCAAAGTTGTAGAAATAAAATGATATATGTACATTAGAATAAACATGAACTACTACCAATCTGATTGATTTCATTGATTATCTATTGTTTAGTTTATTGACAAAATCATTTGCTTTTCCTTTCCTAACTTATGTACTAGTACACCAAAAAGTATACTGATGAAATTATTGATTTATTGATATATTTTGTATTCAATAGAATTCAATTTGATATCAATTTACATATTGTGAAAGTGTTACAATTGTGTTGTCATTATAATGAGCAGCGCACATTCAGAACAGCTAGAGCATGTGGTCTTAATGTTTTCAATGTGCAGATACCACGCATTTAGTGTTACTAAACATAGTGAAGTGTTTGCTAGCATAATGATAATAGCCAATGATTTAAGGATTTTAGATTTGTATTTTAGTCTTCTATACTTTACGTAGCATGAACAATGTTGATTAAAACGGATATAATGTATTATAAACATTTCTTTCTTGATTTCATAATTAAGTTTCAATATTCATTGCAAAAGTGACAAGTTCCCATGCTCTGAAGGCCTGCCTGTCAGGATAAAGGAAATACCTATCACCATATTAAAGGATTGTGATGAAAACTTTTGCTGAAGTTGAAAATTCCATTGTACAGAAACAATGGAGCAGTCCAACATTTGCAAATAGGGTGTGTTTGATACAACAGAAATATTTTAATTAGTAACTCATCTTATGATTGTGCCTAAACTAAATAAGGTATACAAAATTGTCTGTCTGAATTTTCAAAATTGTGATTTTTTTTCCTGGTTTTGTGATAAAGCAACAGTAAAACAGAATTAATTACAATCTGTCCACCGGCCCTTTTCTTATTTTATATCAAAGCCTGCATTAGTTAACAAAAACTTCGTTTGTATCTCTATCTAATCACTGCAGCAGCTATATCTAGGCAAATATCAGATACATGCAATGCTCATAATATTGTCTTAAAATGGAGAAAAAAAGTTTATGCATCTACAAATTTACAAAGTGCAGCTTTAATTTTGTTCTTAATGTTTTTAGACTCATCAAAATCATCTTTTCATTCTGATAACTAATGAAAATAAACGTTCTGTGCAGAGCTGTGTGACATTTCAAACCCTATACCATAGATTAACCTCAACCTTGACTTCCTGTCAAGACCGGTGCTGTAGAACTCTGTGTTAAATTAATGTTGTAAATAATCTGATACTAGTGTTACATGTTTATTTCAAATAGTTTAAACAGATGTGGACATCCTTAATTCATCAAAAGTTGTAGTTTCAATCTGTATGATTTATGGTAGTATTTTTATATCTAGATATCAAACTCATTGTTGTATCAATGAGAGTGATTAAGGTGGTACACTACATTGCAGTGTGTGAAGTGTGATGTTTCATCATTAAACTAGTGTGAATTTGTTTTTTTAATTCATTATCAATAAGTGAAGTGGATCATTAGTAAAATGAGAGTTTTCAATGTGCATATTTACAAAACAACACAAACATATCATTTATGTACAACAATTTTGAAAAATCAAAACCAATAATAAAACAATGGGAGTCAATCATAATTGTGAAAAAAATCAATAAGCCAATAATTTCATTACTTCCGTATACTTTTTTGGTGTGTACTAGTACATGTTAGGAAGGGGAAAATCATTTAATCAATCAACTGATCAATAGATTTTCAATAAAATCAATCAGATTGGTGGTAGTTCATGATTATTTTGATGTGCACATTCACAAAATAACACAAACATAACATTCATGTTCAACTATTTTGAAAAAAAAAACCCAATAATAAATCAATGAAATTAATCATAATTCTGGAAAAAAAATCACTATGCCAATCTTTCATTTATTTTAGTTATATATACGTTTTTTGGTGTATACTAGTACATACAGATATGAAGGGAAAAGATTTGATCAATAAACTGATCAATAGATATTCGATAAAATCAATCAGAAGGGTGGTAGTTCATGATTATTTTAAAGTGCACATTTACAAAACAACAGAAACATATAATTTATGTGCTATGACTTTGAAAAACTAAAACCAATAATAAATCAATGAATTCAATCGAAATTTTGAATTAAAAAAAATTTTTTTTTTGGTTGAGGCCAAAAAAATTTTTAAAGGCCAAATTTGAGACCAGGCCAAAATTTGGGATGGAACATAATTAGAGGCCAAAATTGGGCCAGGCCAATTTTGAGGCCAGGCCAGGTTTTATAGTATGCCATTCTGAAAGGTCTCCTTGCTCCATTCGACTAAGCATAGAGTTTCCCCGTTAGATGTCTGGGAGTAGAGAAGACACATTTTTAAATGCCGAGAGTAAACAACAATCCTGTTATTGGCACCTGTCGACATCTTACACCCTGAATACTACAGGAATAGGGAAATACATGTACCATTAATTCCCCGACTCTAGTTCTTACACCGTGAATACTACAGGAATAGAGAAATACATGTACCATTAATTCCCCGACTCTAGTTCTTACACCCTGAATACTACATGTATTGAGAAATACATGTACCATTAATTCCCGTCTCTAGTTCTTGCACCCTGAATACTACATGTATAGGGAAATACATGTACCATTAATTCCCCGACTATAGTTCTTACACCCTGAATACTACATGTATAGGGAAATACATGTACCATTAATTCCCCGACTATAGTTCTTACACCCTGAATACTACATGTATAGGGAAATACATGTACCATTAATTCCCCGACTATAGTTCATACACCCTGAATACTACCTGTATAGGGAAATACATGTACCATTAATTCATCGACTCTAGTTCTTACACCCTGAATACTTCATGTATAGAGAAATACATGTACCATTAATTCCCTCTCGTTCTCCTTAAAACCTGAATACTACATGTATAGGGAAATACATGTACCATAAATTCCCGTCTCTAGTTCTTGCACCGTGAATACTACAGGAATAGGGAAATACATGTACCATTAATTCCCTGTCTCTAGTTCTTACACCCTAAATACTACAGGAATAGGGAAATACACGTACCATTAATTCCCTGACTCTCGTTCTTACACCCTGAATACTTCATGTATAGGGACATACATGTACCATTAATTCCGACTCTAGATCTTACACCCTGAATACTACCTGTTAATAGGGAAATACATGTACCATTAATCCCCTCCCCCCTCCCCCACTATAGTTCTTACACCCTGAATACTACATGTATAGGGAAATACATGTGCCATTAATTCTCCGACTATAGTTCTCCTCATATTATGAATACTACATGTACATTACTAATTGACCCAGTAGAATCTGACATAAAATAGAAAATATTAGTAGACATATTGACGGGCCAAAACAGATCACAATAGGCCAGCCTCATGACTTAAAGAAAACTAGTGTCATTCTATTTTTAATTTTTTTTTTATTTAAAAACAAGAAAAATATAGACTCTGAGAATCTTCACCACATACAGGCATGTACAAACAAATGAATTCTTGTAAATTTTTATACTGTTCATGTTTTTGGTCAATGAACGTGATGACAAGACACAAACAGCATCATGTGTGTGCGACATATTTTTTTTGAAGTTTCATTACAGTTCGATACTAAAACATCATCATTATGCCAAGTTTTGATTTCAGTGAATTAGACATGGTCCCACACAATTGCAAAAATGAAACCTACTGCAACGATAACAGGATTGAAATTAAATGCACCTTGATGCAGGTCAGTGTCCACAGAACTGTTACTGTGCTGAAGGAAATGATTTCGGGAGCTTATTCAACCTCATACATTCACACATCACAGCTGCAAGTATTAAAGTACACCTTAGAAAACCATAACAAAATGCTCTGACAGACATAACATACCACATTCATACAATGCATATCACAAAATATAAATTACACATAGTTCTTTGCACATAACTATCAAAACGAAAACAATGTTTCCCAAAGAATGTTTAAGTATATTACTTTATCAGTCATAACTTCTCATGAAAAATTGTTGCAAGATTTTGCATATAAAAATGGAATTCTTGTTATTAACATTAAATGCAGCACTAATTATTTTTGGTCTATCCATCATGAAGGATGAATGGTAAAATGGGAATAGATGATTGCTACAGGAGTCCTGGGTTATAATTCATCCTTGGTTTCCTCTTTCTTTTCCTCTGATTTCTGAAATAAAGAGATGGGAGAAAATTCCAGGTGCATTCAATTTCTTTTTTTTCTTCTGAATGTGGAACTCCTATCCAATTTATTTATAGATTTTCTATACTTTTCTTTTTGCTCAATTTTTTAATATTAAAGTTCAGCTGGAAGAAAAGTTGCCCTAATCGCTAATGATAATATTGCTTTCAAGTTCTAAATAATAACTCAACATATGAACAGAAAATATAATTAAAAACTTCTTTTTTTTTTTAGATAGATACTTGTCAGAGGAAGGTGGTATGAGTGTTCAAATACTTTTCTCTCAGATAACATAAATTCACAGAGTTCCACAAACTGAATTTTCTCCCATCATTCCCTTGTACATCGCCTGTGTTGTTTAAATGAGTTACTGTGATAAACAATTAAGTGGCCACTATTCTAGACTATGTCACAATGAAGAAATCACGCATGATGATCGTTCCAAATGGAGCTATCATGCATCAAGACAATCAAAAAAATCATGCTCAAAAATTTGAATTTTCATTGGTTTTAAACAGTGAGTGTTGTCATGGAAACAAACACAGGCAAAGCAGAATGGAATGATGGGATATACAAGAGCTAAGTTCAACATCACTCATTTTAAATCATGCAAAACATCTTTTAAGATATTGTTTCTAATTTGCACTCTATATTTCTATTAAACTTCCTCTTTTCCATTAATGAATAAAAATTTGCGAAGATTTTTCCAATGAAGAACAAATACATTCAAATACTGAGAAATAATAAAAATTTTCTATACAGTATATATTTCGATGGCTTTTTCAAACACAAGATACCATCAAAAGAGTAATAAAAGTCTTAGAAATATAGAGAACAGGAACCATAACTCTATAACATAGAGCATAAAACATGGCTTTGTCCAGTGAGAGAAAAAAAATCATCAACCCCTACCTTATCTTCAGATGATGTGGCATCTTCATCTGTGGCATTGTCTTCATCATCACCCACTTCCTCAGCCTTATCTTCTTCCACTGCTTCTTCCTCCTCTGGTTCTTCCTCAATCTACCAACAGAGGACATTGTTTTAATCAACAATGATAAAAGAAATAGAGAAAGCAATAACATTGTCTACGGTCGTGTATCCATTTAATTCATTATCTTTTCCCACAAAACAGTGTAAGCATTTACAACAAACAATATGCATCAGACATCAGAAAGGAAAAATGAAACTTAGAGAAATATGCTGAAGTTTCAAATTATTTCAGTCATTGACGGTTACACAACAAGATTTCACATGACAAACTCGTTAACAACATTAGTACTTACTTTAGCATCTTGGGGAATGTTCATGGCTTCTCTCAGCATGTGTTCCACTCTCTCAGCAAACCCTGCAGAGTCGGGGAGAGCATAGCCAGACCTGAGGGTGGCCGTCTCAAACATTACCATAGCCAGATCCTTGGCAAGCTGGTCATCAGCATTGGCCTACAAGATCATCAAATCATTTCTCATTATAAATGTTAATGGATTCATTTTTTATACTGATTTTATTTTATGGAAGGTTTATATGTGTGGTATTGCGTATTTCGTGTCTACTCACTTCAACTTTCGATTTCAGTTCTTTGATCAAGGGGTGTCTGGGATTGATTTCAAGTGTTTTCTTTTGAGTGGAATAAAATCTGGAAAAAAACAACATGAAATAAAAAATGCAGCAATCTGAAGAAAACAATTTTCACAGAATTTACTTAACAACAAGCATTTTAATTCACTGAATTTCAATTGAATTATGATCTTGACTGACAGCTCATCTAAAACACTCACTGTTGTGAAGGGTCTTGCTGTTTAGCGTAGGCCTGAGATCTCATGATTCTCTCCATGTTACCAGACCAACCATAGGTGCTGGCCACCAGGGCGCAAGGAGATGTGGTCAATCGGTCAGACACAGAAGCTTTGTTAATCTTCTCTTTCAGAGTATCAAGTTCCTGCAGCCATTTGGTCAGTGGTTCATATTCCTTCTCCAGGGCTTCCTTCTTTTCCTTGCCTTTCTCGGAGTCGTCAAGTTTCAGGCCTTCCTTGGCAACATTCTGGAATTTCTTGCCATCGAATTCTGGGAGAGACTGGATGCAGTATTCATCAACAGGCTCAACAAGGTACAGAACTTCATATCCCTTCTTCAGCAGACGTTCCACAAAAGGAGATTTCTCAACCTGTACAAAACAGGAAAGCAACCATAAATACTTTTTCTATTATTTACGTCATCATTCTAACACTGTGTTGCAAAAACTATATATTTTGCATATGAAAAAATAAACAAAAACAGTAAAAAAAGCTAGTATGTGTATACTTCACTAATCTCTCATATGTTCATTTCTTCGCAACAGATAAATACAATTTCCTTCTTACAATGATTCCTCAGGTTCAAAGAATTAACATTTCTACAGAATCTGATTATTCTCAAGCTTTCCGAAGAATCTATTTATTCTCAAGCTTTCTGAAGAATCTGATTATTTTCAAGCTTTCCGAAGAATCTGATTATTCTTAAGCTTCCATACCTCACTTCTGCTGGTTCCAGCAACAAAGTAAATGGCCTCCTGCTTCTCCTTCATCCTCTCAATGTAGTCCGGCAGACTGGTTTGTTCCGTGTCAGAGTTGGAGGAGTAGAATCTCAGAAGCTTGGCAAGACGAGTTCTGTTGGACTGGTCTTCCATAACTCCAAGTTTAATGCTGAGGAAGAAATAAGAAAAGAAAATCTTAAACATTTGAAAATTATGTCACAGATTTATGATCAACATTCACTTTAGATATAATTCATTCTGTGAGACACCAATACATCATTGTCAGAAAAGGAAACATCATGACAATGGTAGACTGTGCTGTCAATATATCTATTTTCCAGATCATAATTTCGATGAAAAAAATCAAACATTTGCCATCGAACTCAAAGTCTGGATTCATAAAAGAGTATTACATGCTAGTTTTTGCAACTATTACATGGCTGAAGGGCAGTAACTCTTTCAGAAACTAACCACAGAAGAATTAAACATATTTAAGTGATACAGAGTTTTTCCCTCCTATTCGAGAGTAACTAATATTAAAAAATTCATCCACATACTTAGTGCTGAATTCCTTCCAGAATTTCTCGTAATCATCTTTGCCGATCTTCTTAATCATGTCCAATGTCTTTCTGACAAGTTTTTTCTTGATGACCTTAAGAAGCTTGTGCTGTTGGAGGGTCTCACGAGAGACGTTCAAGGGCAGATCATCAGAGTCAACCTACAATATACAGATATAAAACACTATAGCATGGTTATCATCATTTTATATTGTTGAGTGCTGCAATGACTTCTAGAAAACGGCAAATGTACCAAAACAGGGAAAATATTTCAATGTAACAGTTGTCTACTTACAACTCCTTTGACAAAGCTGAGGTATTTTGGCATCATGTCTTCAAAATCATCTGTGATGAATACTCTTCGGACATACATCTAAATAAATGAGACAAAATTTTCAATTTTTCAACATTAATTTTATGGAGGCATGTTTAACAAATTGCAATGCTTTTGAAGTTTCCTTGAAATACAATTTTGTGGATATTGTCTCTGAGCATTGAAAATTAATATAATCGTGTATTCTGTTTCGTTTTAAATTCACAGGCAAGGGTTATACCAATAAAATCTGAGCCCCTATCAAATGTAAGGCATAATTTTCCTTTAGAAAATGTAAAATTGCATCTAAGTTGCTTGTATGTATAATGCTCTCTGTCCTAAGAGATACCTTGATGGAGTCCATCTTCTTGCCATAACTGGAGAACATGTCATGGGGAGATGATTTGGGGACGTAGAGGATGGACTTGAAGGTGACCTCTCCCTCAGCTGTGAAGTGGGTCTTGGCCAGGGGCTCGTCACTCTCCTTACTTATGGACTTGAAGAACTCATTGTATTCTTCATCAGTCACATCGTCAGTTCTGTAATGTGAACATAAAGCATCAAAAACAAGAATCAGACTGTAGATTCAGGTATTAGGTTTGGATCACGAAGAAAAATTCACAAATATACATTAACACTGAACATTAATGGAAAGGATATGAAAGTTTGAAGTGTGTGCATAATTTATTATATTCTCTATAATTAACAGGGCAAAGTACCATACTTAAAAAAAAATTATGTTTCGGTGGACCACCTGATGGGGTTTAAATATCCAACAGGGAATTGTTTCAAAACATGCCCTTTGTGAATATCTCGATAAAGTGGCTTACTTTCTGGTCCAGATGGGTTTGATGCTGTTCATCAGTTCCCAGTCCCACACAGTCTTGGAGACTTTCTTGGTCTTGGGTTTGTCCTCTTCTTTCTCCTCCTCAACCTTCCCTTCCTCATCCTCATCTTTCTCATCTTCCTTGGTGGCCTCCTCTTTCTTCTCCTCCTCTTCCTCAATTGGTTCCTCAACCTCTTCAGTCTGTGAATTAAGCAAAATTGTGGTCAAATGAACAAAACCAAATACTTGATGTATTCTAGTTTATAATTTGTCTACTACTTCCAGTACAAATGATTTAAGGTTTGAGTGATTCCACTATGAAATAAATATTACATGTACAGTAAATCAAATCATAATCGTACTAATCTAATTATAAAGTCATAATCATGAAAAAATTTCACGGAATTTTTCATCTTTTGCACTCGCATGGACTATATCAATATTTAGAATTCCACTGATATAACCCTCAGATTTCTACATATTTTACAACAAATGAAAATCCTGCAGTTTTTTGTGATGTCACATTTCATACTCAGTTTGAGAAATACAAGTAATGCTATATTGACCTTTCCTAAACAACCAGATCCATAGCTAAATGGATCACTTTCTAATATTCATAAAGGATTTTGGTTTTCAATGGTGAAAAATGACAACCACACCAACTCCCTCACTAATCCAGTCTACATCAATGGCTGTCCGAGTATCCCAAAAACTTCAACAAATTCAAACTTCCTTTAATGTGTTCTCTTAATATTTGTAGTCATAAAAATGGTGCTGACTGCTGTACAAGTGTATGTACCTTGCTAGCCCAGATGTAGATGGGAAAGTTGATGAACTGAGAGTATTTCTTGACCAGATCCTTCAGAGAGTTTTCCTCCAAGAATTCATGGGCTTCCTCCTTCATGTGAAGACTGAATGACAAATACAAAATGCAGTAATCATATTAACATGTGTACAAATCAAGCAATTAACATTTTCAGTGGTCTGTTTCTATTTTCTGGCAAACTTCCAATATATTATTTGTTATTCACTGTAGTGAATACACACATTTATTTATCTAGTTAACATGTAAAGCAGTACAAGTAAACGTAACCCCCGAGTCAAATGTGTGCACGATTAATCAATGTTAATAATGAATGAAAACATTCTACAGAAGTTCACTTTTAATTACTATCAAGAAATTAGGCTTTCAGATTTAAATCTGATTTGCTCACCATACTGGTAGTACCAGAGGACTAAGCTTTATGCATACTACTTACCTAATTGTTGTTCCTCTGCCTAGAGTGTTGCCACGGGGATCCTTAGCCACAGCAAAGCTTTCCGAGTCCGATTCCCAGACGTACTGTTCATCATCATTGTTCTTCGACGTCACAATCACTCGATCAGCAACTGCAACAGAACAAATTCGGATGCATTTTTAAAATTTGATGGACAACATTACATAACAATAGTTCTGATATCAGTTAAATATTTTTTCACTTTCAATACATAAGTATTGATGCTATTGATAATTAAATGAGGCAACAACTAAGGCCTAAAAAAATAATAACTTGGTTCTCAGCCCCACATGCATCTGTTTAAACAATGTATTAACCATTTTTATCCTTAAATACATTAAATATAAAACCTCTTGTGCAATGCAAATAAAAAAAAAAAATTGGAATCCAACACTGCATTTTAGATACTCCCATTAGGAAAACATTTGACAACGTTGGGTCATCCCAATGTTTGGTTAAACAATTAAGAATTTTGCAAGGTTATGTGTGTAGTTCCAAATATTTCATTGTGATGGCGTTAATATCTGCACATCAGTTATTCTACCATGTCACATTGTGGGAGGTTTTTCTGATACTTGCTTTATGCTGGAACTGCTTAAAACTCACGAGTTTTAAATTAAAAAAAAAAAATCCTCATCTGTTGTTCTTTGATAAAAAGAAAAAAACGCCTCATTTATTTTTGACAATATTGGCCCCGAGAACCAAGTGTAATCATTTTTTAGCTTTTAAAATCAAAACTAAATTTCAAAAACCTAACTAAATCACTTTAAACCTTACTTGAACCTGTGATTAACAACCTGAAAAACTAAATTTGTTATGACTAAACACACTTACTCAGGAAAGATGAATAGAAACCAACTCCGAACTGTCCGATGAGGTCAGATGATTCGGTTTGAGACTGAGCTTCACTGAGTTTGGTCAGGAACTCGCTAGTACCCGATCTCGCGATTGTACCGAGATTTTTGACAAGATCATCACGTGTCATACCGATTCCTGTGTCTGTAACATGTAGGACATGGTTCTCTTTATCTGCCTGTAAAATAGAGAGAAAAAACTCAACATTGTAGAAAATTATGGGAAAAATAACGAAAGAAAAAAAAACAAACCAAAAAACAACAACAAAAAAATAGAAATATTTTCTTCACTAATATGTGTAAATTTATATGTACAAGTTATGTACAAAAGGACTAAACATTCTTTTTGAAGAATTTATTGAAGTGTAAATGCCGGACATTTTACTCACAAACTGAATAAAAGTGCAAAGCACTTTTATGTTAAGTTTGTGAGTAAAATGTCGAGGGTTTACATCAATAAGTTCTTCAAAAAGAAAGTTCGATTCTTATAATTCCAATTCATTCACTTTATTAACAATTTCAAAAATTGAAATAAGTTTCCCCTCACTACGTTATTTGTTTCTGGTGCGTATGAATACATTGCGTTTTTGGATTTATTGATGTGTAAACTCTCATTCAGTTTTATTTTTGTCCAATCAAAACAATTATAATAAATAACATTGGAATTATAACACTATCACTACTCTTTTGGTTTAATTTATTTGGTTACATCGTTTTTTTCTTCATAAATTTATAGACAATATAACTTTGATCAAATGATGTAATAAGACCCCAAGACACATTCTCTATATTTCATAAAATGTAAATTATCTAATGGCATTATGACCATGGCTATAAACTATTCAGTGGTGGATCCAGGATTTTCTGAAAAACGAGAAAGGGGGACACATGTGAAAATCGATATTAACCATAATACTCAGCCATTTTGGGTGCCAAATCTTGAGTTTTACACACATTATTGTGGTGATAAAGAGGGCCCCCCCCCCCCCCCCCCCCCTAAATCCACTACTGTTTTTAACTAACATTCTGTTAACATTAATTTCTCCTATTCATACAAACAGCATCAAAGATGATCTTCAAGCACTTAGTATCTAGGATAAAACAAAGTGACTAAAGTAAAACAAAGAGCCTATTAAATAAAGAACAATGTATCTATTGTGTTCTGAACCCCACAAGTACTAGTATACAGCTATCATTTGAGTGTGTGTGTTGTGTACATTGAGCTACAGACAGGGCATGGTTTGTTGCAAATTCAGCTGCATCTCTCGTTGTCTCTCTGAATCCACAATTATGTCTATTTTTTGTTCCCCTCAATTGCCTACAGATGTGGAAACACTTTGAACCCTCATAGCAGCAAAACACTTGCAAGGTAAAACATGTCAATTGCATTGAAGATATGCATATTCATACCATTATCATTGTGATATATGCTCCAACTGTAGGGATTGATTTACAAATTACAGTTGCACATTGAAATTTCAACACTTTAATGAATTTGAGAATTACTCAAAATTTTATTTTAGTTCAGCTCCTTACACTGGCAATGGTAGTAAGTAGCAATATTATATGGTTATCTTCACAGCCATTGTGTAGAAAGAAATAGCATTATTGTCACAATAAATTATCTCATCTTCCACTAACTGCTCTATTAATAAAGTTTCTGGTATGCAACCTGCGTCAGTCTCTCTTACAATATTGTCTGCCTATCACCGGGGAATGTCTCAAAACACATGTATTGAACCAGAGACAGATACATGTATGTATATATATTTATATTATCACATATTGTTTATAGCTGGAATGCAATGCACAATAAGCAATTTTTTGTTAATTCCAGAATGGTGAAAAATTATTAATTTCCATCAGCATGAAGTTTAATATAAAACATAATTTTGAATCATTAATACTTCTTGGGATCCACACCTAAACGTCCCTGTGGTCGTGTTTGCATGTGTTTGTTTATATTCATATAAAGGGGAGACGAACGCATCACTTGGAGGTGGTTTTTTTTTTTTTAGAACAGACTTTCATTGAATCCTCTAGCTTGTTTCCCTGTTTCACAAAGAATGCATTCCATACAACACCACTTTTTTATGCAAGTACATATATTCATAAATAATGTAGAACAATTTCGTTTTTTGTTAGTGATAAACAATGAGCTGATTTATATCATGAGTTTAAAACTGAATCTAAACAAGATGACAGCCACTCTTCAATATCTTGTCTCATCCTGCAGTGTACCAACACTACTGTATTCAAGTTAATTAGATCCACGCTGCCAAATACATCCTTAAACATGTTAAATGCAATATACAATCACATGACAGGCATCCAGTTAACGAATGCAGCAAAATTGTAAGTAATTAAGATTTGATGTGTTCCTTACTTGAAATGCACAAGTGCATTAAGCTGAGTGAAGAACGGACAATAAATGTCGGAAATCATTCTATACCACCATTCCATGCCCACCGACTCTGTCAGTTATATCATGTAATAGTATATGCACGTAATAATAGGCAAGTATTCACCTTGATCTTGATGCTGAGCTCCTCTGTCGCAGATAAGGCCGACTTATCTGTTAGAGATAGGAAACGGATCTTATCCAAGGCATCAGAAGCATTGGAGATCAACTCTCTCAGGAAAATCTAAAATACATTGTTATATTACTAAAACACAGCTTCAAATATCATAAATTATTGTATCACTTGTTCAAAAGATAATCAGTTATGAATTGATGAGGAATCAAATCAGTAAAATACTAAGGCGCAAAGGAGAGATTTTGCTCATATCCATATCCTAAGAAATTTTCAACAATATTATCAGAAACCTAGTTTATTTAACTTTGAAATTGATCGATACCTCTTTGTTTTTGTACAGGGGGTTGATGATGAGTTTTGAAATTGATGGATATTTCTTTGTTTTTGTATAGGGAGTTGATGATGAGTTTTTGAAATTGATGGATATTTCTTTGTTTTTGTATAGGGGGTTGATGATGAGTTTTTGAAATTGATCGATACCTCTTTGTTTTTGTATAGGGAGTTGATGATGAGTTTCATCATGCGGTTGACTTCCGCCTGGAATACATGTTTCTCGGCCTTATCACGCAGTTCTTTCATTTGAGCAACATTCAGTCCATCTAACTTGATAGCTTCCTCCTCCCTGAAACAAACAGAAAAATTCTCAATTTATTTCCGGGTTAATCTCCTTACTGAGACATACATGTATCTAGATCTATTTCGCATTGACCAGGGGAACCGCATTGCTCTTGTTTCTAGCTTCATTTCTTCCAAGATAATATCAACTGATGATGGGGTAGAAAGCCATTAACACTACATGTAATATTCCATTCTAGCTCGAACACACTCCTCGCAGTTTTGTCAGACATAATCCATAAATTTCACTTCTTCGAAAACAACTTTACTCATCACGACCTTGGAATCTGCGACTGCTTCCCTATTTATAAATCATTGGAAAAATTCATTGCATAGCATCAAGTAATTATTACTGTGAAGCAGGTGGGTGTTGAATGCACACACACGATCTTGATAAAGGTAGTGCTCCAACAAAGTATTGATAAACAGACGAGCATACAGTCAATGGAATGTTCTCGTTTCAAAGCACGCAAAAATTACAAACTTCAGATACTGACCAATGCTTTACTGTAGTTGCATCATTAAAAACCATATTATTCAGATTTTTTTTATGCATAAACACAACCAACAAAAGGTGACCTTGACTTTAAACACACCCTGTATGTTTGCATGGAGTTCAATTTTTGTCAGTATCTTTTTGATTATTTGGTGTCCTTGGGCACACATTCTATGACTTCATAGTTAGGGCAATCATGGTAACACAGGGCTTGAAGCTAACTTTTTGTGTCACCAGTCCAGTCAGACTGATGGGGTATAATTTCAACCAGCTAGTCCGCAGAAAATTTACCAGTCCAACAGGTTGTTCTAGAAATAATTAAACATTTCATTAATGTTATTAAAATGAAATTTAACTCAATATGCCTCAGACAATATTGTAACACTTATGTGAGATTTATGTTTATTAGTCGGGTTCGTCTGATAGATCTACAGAAGCATACCAAATGTGTGTACAAGATTTCATAAGTATATTTTCCAAAATGATGCCTTAGAAAATTAACAAGTCCCATCTGACTGACTAAAACAGACTTTTAACCAGTCACAGACTGACGGGCATATGTTAATTTCAAGCCCTGTAACACAATTTAATAAAGGACTCTGTGTGTAATGCATTTTTTCTCTAATTGTAGATGTATATAATAATATATAATACATGTATATAAACATATGTTCCCAGTCTACAGATGCCAAAGACAACAGCTTCAGTGCTTCAGCCTTGGTCATAGTAGCCTAGTGGTTAAGGCATTCACATTGCAACTGCCACTGTGACTTGGGCACCCCCCCCCCCCCTTCATAAATATGTGTTAACTGTCACATGCAGCAGATCATGCTGAGAGAAATCCGGGTTAATGTAGGTCGATTTCCTTTTTAAAATTGGGACAGTTGAGTAGATAAGTCTGTAAATGAAATATAAAGTCATTGGATGTTGACAAGTCCCAGAAGACATTGCACTACAAACATACATATACAATCACAGAAATCTAAAACGTTCTAACAACTCGAGACTCCTGTAAATCCAGGGGCAGGCCCAGATGATCCAGAGAGGTAAGTGGTCTCCGCTCTACGATGTCAGACCCCACTTTCATTTTTCATTTAAATAATTTCAGCTGTGGAATAAATGTTTAACATCTCTTAATGTTTGCTTTTTTTAAAACTTGTAATTACTCTCTGACTGTCAGTGCTGGAGTTACCTCATGATGTGGTAAACACTTTAAATTGAACCCATAAAACTGATTGAAAATCTTGGTAAAGCCAAGGAATTGTTCATAGGGGCTATGGGACTTTTTTGTCTCTTAAATTATCTTATGATTGAAAGTGAAGGGCAAAACAACACAGATTGGGCAAGCTCCAGAGACTGTGGTTGTTAAGAAAACATCCATTACTGGTGTCTGAATTATTGATGGAGAAAGACAGGAAATTTTGGAATTGCAGTTGTAAAAATATTGCCGTTAAATAATGTCATGGTCACCGTCAGTGGTGGAAAATTAGGGCCTGTCAAGGACAGTAGACACACACATTATACTACATCATTTTTTTTTTTTTTTTAAAATTGGCCTTAGCAAATGTAGTGAATGTTCCTTTGCTAAGATCCCAGCTTCAGAATTAATTCATGGATCTTTTGAATATGACCTTGAAAGCGGAGGGACTCGGTGTCATGGCAGGCATGATATAATCCCCCACTGCTACGGCCTTGAGCATGGGTAAAAATTTGTGGCATTTCACCCAAAACTAGTTATATCTCTACACAACTTGTGAAAAATTCTTGTTTGGGACATGTACGAACAAGTCATTCAACAAACAAAACAAACTGACTGTTGGACCTGAGAGGGCACAATTCAGTTCTGTTCAATGGAGCGTGAAATATAAAGACATGCCAATAGTGTTATGAAATTGTTTAACTTCATTATTCGCCATCCAACTGAACACTTCCAGTCTTTAAGAAACAGGTGTTGCATGTTCTTTATCTAACAGACTACAGGGGAGAGAACATCGTTACCATGGTTTACATGACACTCATCAGACAGATTACGAGCAAGCATCTCTGGCCACCTTTGTTTTTAACTTCGTGTGTGCTCACAATATGTAAAATTTCCTATCAATACCAGTGGGGATTCTGTTGTTTATGAATAAGACCGGCACTATCATATCAGCATGGTGGCCTTCAATATCACATGCTCCCGTATTTTTTTTTTGGAGATGAAATATACAATACTGAACTTAAAGAGTCAGATGTGAAATTGGAAAAAAATTATAGAATAATATCTCCAACTGTTTGCAAAAGATTCCAAGATGTGTTCTTCATTAGATATTTAAGAGGCACTAAGCTAACAATATGCAGATGCCAGCGAATATTGTTATTCTTTGCAAATGATTTTTCTAATAAATATCCAATGACACTTTCTGCCTCAGCAGCAAACCAACTAAATGCTTATTGTAACACTTGTCTTCTCATCAATACAACTGTCAATCATAACTGATTCAGCGTACATGTAGCTCTCCATCCAAAACAAAGCTGGCAACTTCAATCAAAGTCAAAAGGTTTGACCATTAAGTGCTAAACGAGGTCATGATAAAATGTTATTGATATATGATTAACAATTCATAAGTTTATACACTTAGTGTTTTAATTTAAACTAGCTAAACTGAAAATTCAGGCTTGGAAATGAAATAATTGAGCTATAATAATGCATAGTTTTGTTGTGAATCATGTGGCTAAAAGTTGTTTGTTTACGTGGCTGAACAACTTGCTTTGCAGTAAAAACGAAGGTAAATCAGTTTTGGGATATTGCTAAACTTTTCCTGTTTCCAGTAATACAATACTATTCAACTAAACAAGTTGTGCATGTGTAATTCTGGTTGGGACCTGCAGAATTTCTTAAAAACTTCTGCAAAAGTGTTTTTAAAAAGTGAATTAAGTTACCAGTGTTCTTGAAATTTACCAGTCCAAAGGATTTGACCGATTAAAATTTCCTTGGGCCAGTAAAGTGCAAATTTGAACAGATAGAAATCTGGAAATGTCTGCTACTATAGAAGTAGATTTCAAGAACTCTGGTTACATGCTTCCAGTGACACTGGTCAGCATCTAAAAAACACCATGTGATTCGAGACAGTCACAGTGATAATTTATACTTCTTTTGAAAAATTCAATGACTTAAAAATTAATTTTCTGATTCAATGATTGACAAACCACTCTTCTGTTCACACTGTACATTTGGTGTACAATCAGAAGACTCCAATCATCAGCAATTGTTAATGGTGGGAGGGGGGGGGGGGGGTGTACTACAGTAACACATTTTTTCCTCCTTCAAGTTGCTCTCACTTGTTTGTGATTTTTATTTCTGCCAATTCTATTTAAAGACCCCGACAGCACTTCCATCATGTCTAATCACATGGTTAAATGCACAAGAAATCAACATGATTAAATTAATAACTGCAGCAGGCTAAAACTAGGCAACCATCCATGTCTTTTTACTATACATCCTTCCTCACAGGAAAGAAAGCCATGAAATATAATTAAACACAGATTACACACAGGCATAAACTGTGGATTCTCTCCAAATCTTGTGACAATGTTTGTGCTATGTGTTCTTCATAATTAACAGTCATGACAAGACACCTTATCTCTAGATCCCCTCACTTGTACAGTTGTACAGAGAATGGACAATATGACAATCTATTCAAATGACTGAAATCTAGGACAATTCTAGTCATTGTAAAATATGTGTCCATTTTTTATGCAAGTAGCAACTGGATTCTGTTGCCTAGCAAAAAATGCAAACAAGTATGAATTCCTTTTTTCACTGCTGTATCTGGCAATTGAACCTCCAAAATACCTAATATCCCTGAATCTATTCTATATATACCTTTGGACCACTTCGTCGTCTGTTTTAGAACCATCTCGACTCTTGCCAACATCATCTTCAACCTTCACGTCACCCTCTTCATCAGCTGCATGGCAGAGACCTGTACATACAAAATTTAAAACAATTGAAAGAATTATGTAATTTTATCCAGTACGGATATTTTACTTAGGTTTCGTTACATGTAATGGAACTATTGTTTCCAACAAATAAAGCAGTGCAGGGGAGTGTCAAAGTTTAAGAAATTGGGTAGTGTCACAGTTCAAGAACTTGAACATTTCGTAGATTTCATTAGGGGAGTCTTTGTACTGCCATTCAACAATATCACGACTAACCCCTCCCCCCACCCCCCTTTTCGACATGCACCATTGGCAATAAAACTTATTATAAGTCAGTGTAGCTAATGCCATGGTTTCCACGAGAATTTGTATATAAGATATTACACAGGTAATCAAGATATTGTCTTGCTAATACATAATAATTTCTTGCTAATCTGATACTCCGTTCGTAAAAGCATGCCTTAGTTGGTCCGCCGGTACGGCATGCGCAGGACCATGGCATCGACATAAATGTACGAATATTTCCACTTACCGGACAGTAAAAAAGCGCATAGTAGTCCGAAGTAGAAGGTCTTCCACCTCATTCTTCTTAACACTTCGTAACTTGTTTATGGTGGCGGATAGGACTCTTTCAAAATGTCAAAACACGGGAAAATGGTTGTCTGCACGGCGCTCTGCCTTGCTTAGAGGGAATTCCCTTATATCGAAATACACCAATGAATTTACAACACGATCCACAATTTGTCCAATCAGATATTCACAAGTTAAGTCCGAGTTCACTCAACTTGGCTATTTCTGATTGGTCAACAGATTTTGCTAGATCGGGGCCTTCTCCGTTTCCGTTCTGTAAAAATAGAATTGTAATTTAGCGCACTTCCTTCCGGAAATCTTTAGTTTACATGGAGATGGTGCGAAAGAAAGCGATGTTTTCACTTGTTTACAAGTGCTTCAGATGAAAAAGAGATAAATACCCAATCTGAAATTAAGGTATCATATTAAAGGTAAGTTAAACATTCCTCGGAGGAATTTTCATGCCTAAGTGTATACTTTAGGCATAAATATTTGCTACTTGATACATTAGAAAATTGCTTTTTAAAGGGAGATTACTCTTCAAACTTTTAATGAAGTTTTAGTATTGCATTGTATACTAAGGCAACGAACTTTAAATGCTTTTTAAAATATATATGTATACTGATTTTGATCATAGGCTTATGATATGATATTCATTAATCAGAGGAAAGTAATTAAATGGGTACAAAATCAATATGTCTGCATATAGTGCAGCTAGTGAGTAGTTCTGCATCTGTGAAATTCTTAAATAGGTCCAACACAATATCTATATTTAACTATATAGTTTTATTAAGCTATATAGCTTTATCAAATTATTTGAAATAGCTTCATTAGGCTAAAGCTAAATCAAATCGAACTAAATTAAGTCGCATAATAATTTTTGAACATGTTTATGCTTTGAAATAACTGTTCTAGAGTTCATAACGAACAATACTATGTTAGATTAGAAATTTTCTTAAAAATGGAATTTTTTTCGTGTTGTTAAATATCCACTATACCCTACCTGTGTGCATTGAAGCATATAGCTATAAGTATGATGTCTTTACATATCACAGAATCTGATTGCTAAACCATTATTCTTTTGATCCTCTTTGACTTTTATTCTATGCTGAAGATTGAATAACACTTGCTAACAACTTAATAATCCCAAACAGTCGACAATTTGGAATGAGAATTCTTCCTAAGGGATGAAGTTTTAGAAGTATTTTTTGTTTAGAGTGTGTTGCATAGAGTACAAGGATTTCACTCAGTAAAATTCAATTTTTATGCATTTAGAAATTGATTTTAATAATAGATTTAAAATAGCTGAATCAATCTATTTCAAATACTTTATAAAGTTATGAATTTCATAGGAATTGTGCTGGATCTGTGAAGGATACAGTAGTCTACATCGCCATAATAGGCTGACTTTCTTTTAAAACGTCATTGGATGAAAATATGAATATCAGCAATATTTGTCTATTCATTTCAAATATCATTGACTAAATGAATAGCTCAGTAGGTTAGCATGTCGACTACTGAACTATTGATTGCGGGTTTGAGTCCAGAAGTGGTTTTGAATTTTTTTTATAGATTGCTTTCTACTAGAACTGCATTTTTTTACTAAATAAAGTAAATTTGAAAGTTTTCAATTTCAAAAATATTGTTGTACATATCCTCCACTTTTCATCCATATCAAATTTCTCTGGTGTAACATTCCTCCATAAATGATCATGATGCCCTGCAACAATCAGTTCCTTTTTGTCATACCTTTACAATGGATACAATGTCAGTATGATATGATAAGGAGAACATATGATACTGATAAAATTCATGTGATTGAATTTTATTTCACTGAAACATATTCATATGTTACAGTATATATATAAGTCTAGAATGTGTACTGATTAAAGATATTAATGAAGAATAAGTTTTGTTTTAATTAATATGATCAATTATTCACGGGACATTGACCATATGATATTTAGAAATACATGTAGGCTAGTAAAAGGAATTTTTATTTATGAACATGAGCACGAAAACCTCCCAGTGTAGAATCATATGCTGAGAAATTGAGTTTTTCAAGGTACAAGGCTTCATGAATAATAGTTGCAGTCTTTGCCAGTATCATAAATTACAGAAAAATATATAGATATATATATAATATATATTTAAATATAGATTAATATACTTTCAGTTTGAAACTTTTTCACTTTTAAAAATCAATTGATCAGCTCCATTATAGTTAAAAATAAAGCATGTTTTACATTTTCAAGGCTTTCCAAATACTCTGTTTAATCTCTATGCAGTGTCTGTTTAGCGTGTTTAATTTAGGATATAAAACAGGTTATCAGATGATTGCAAAGGCATGAAGTTCTATCAAAGTTGTTGACATTGAATTAAACTGCAGCATTTACTTGGGGTCATGAAATATTCTGGCAACCAGATGTGTCAATGCTTGATGTGGGTTCTTAATTTGTGCTAACTCTCAGGAGATAACATTCATGACTGTGTGGTAACTATTGATTTTAAATAACCATCTAGCTAATCAACAATGAAATTTAAATCAATGGATTTATATATACCCAAAGTGCATTAGTGTACATCATCATAATCTGTATAAAATCACATCCGAGTTTTGTTCTGTAATTTAGAATGATGCTAGTTTTTAGGCTAATTATTAATGTTTTTAAATATAGAATCTTGCTTGTTAATGGAACTGTATATTTTTGGATATATACAATTCTGTTTGATTACCCGCAAGTATTTATAGGTTGATTTTTGAGGACTAAGGAGAATCTGTTCTCTTATATTCAGTTTAAAGAATTTACAGGTTTTTTTTCTTCCTCTTTTACTCAGTTTAGAGAAATTAAATTTATCAAAGGGCATGAAGACAGTATATATAGGTTTTAAATGTAAATTTTACTTATATGTCTGCATAACTACGTAGTGTTATTGCCATGATAAACCCATTTAAAGTGCATTTACAAGCATAAACCTTTTCATACATTTAACTTACATGCAGTTGTTAAACATTCATTTAATTTTTTGAAATCTTACATTTTTTAAAGTTTAAATTCCTAAGTGTTCTCATTTATCCAGTACCTGTCTCGCGATCAAACGCTCAGTCAATTAAAATTACATTAATCCTTGTTGACTGTTAGGGACCGATCTCTAAATGGATTTCTAAATGTGAAACTACTAGAATCTTAAGTGCTTGGAAGTATGTGAAATAATAAAAAAAAACCTTTTAGATTGTTTATTCAATGCATATTGAGTAAATTTAAACTTACACTACCTTAATGTATTTATGTGATTTATGTATTATGCACAAGATATTAATAATGAGATCTATGAGATTGTATTCTAATGCCCTCTAAGTAGAATGTGACATGTTTTATTTCATTTCTATTCTATGTACAAATTAAGTTACAAAGAGAACATAATTGTGCTTCCTTTTGATATAAAAGGTTAGGAGCTTTCTCTTTAATCTTATAGATGTCACCAGTGATTAAATGTGAGATGAGACACTGGATTGTGTGTGGTGGTCGGGGGGGGGGGGGGGGGGGGGGGGGGGGGGGGTGAAGTTGTAGCACAAGAGCCCTCTATGTGCGACACTGCTCATTTCAATGTATTAAAATGAATCACATGGCTATATATCATGGCATTGATGCAGAACCTGATGTGACACGCTCGTTGCCATGCTGCTTTGAGCTGCTTGGTACACATGGTCACTGGTTACTGAGTCTGCTGGATTATTGTGGGGTATTCAGGTAACCAGAACATCATGGCATGATTGTGGCAGATCCCTGCAGCTCCGTCAGTCTACAAAACTCATAGAAATCTACCATAGGAAGAAAATTTGTGTATTACTCTTCAGCTATTAAAAGAGAGATAACTTTTGAAAGTGAAGATCTGAATTTCAGAGGAGATTATTGGAAAATGTTTTGATATTTCATTTATATATACTAGTGAAAATATCTGTATTATAAGTGGCCTGCAAATGATAATGGTTTGATGGCTACAAAAGTATTTGATAATTAAATTTTATTAATAATCTTCTAATATATAGAACTATTTATAGTTTGATTTAACCAAATTGTAGTTTAATTTCTGAGGTTCTGGGGTCTCAGATACTGAGGTCAAATTGACAAAACAATTTTCTAAATATGCATGTTACCTATATATGCTGAGTACATTGGAAAATTCCCACAAACGTATAGACCCACACAGAATAGAGAACCTGGCAGACTATGAAAACACATCAATATTGAAAAGAAGTCTCAATAGACATGCACCTGGCAACAGAACCAGGCCCTTCTTTTTGTTTTTCTCTCTACCTGATAAGATATTTGCTTTTAAGTTGATGATTTATGAGCATTTACTGAGAAACCATATAGTGAGTTGGGTGCCATTGTATTGCATGTTTTTTTCTTAAAATTAACAAACACAGGATGTGTCTCTTTTGTAAGGTATATATTGTTTGAGTTCAAGGCTTTCTTTTTTCAAAGTTTGCAATGGCAGAACTGTGTAAGAAAATTCAATAAAAGTCTTTGAATTAAACTGAACCCCAACATTGCTCACTGCAACTCTATGTTTACAAACATTGCAGGTGATTCTAGTATTTCGACCTCAACAGGAATGGGACCTGTACCCACACAGCTGGCAGTCATTATTTTGAGTTGAATGTGATGAGAAAAAAAGAGATTTATAGGCCTAGACACCATTTGAAGTATACATAAATGTCAAACTATCTAAAAGGGGTTGAAATCAATACATGCGTGAACAGTTTATATGTAGACATTTGCATTTTTCAGATGCCCAACAACGAAGTTAATGGTCATGGGAGAGTGGAAGAATTGAATTAATTCAATCAAGAAGTTAAGAATAGCAGACAATTTGGTCAACATGAAGTTGGAGAACTTTCTTGAGGATGAAGATGAAGCACAGGCACAAGAGACTGAACAAAAATATAACTTAAGGAAACCCATCAGGCCCTATGTGTGCTCAACTCCAGAGGACTTCAACGAAGAGAAAGATTTCCTCATCAGTGAGATATTTCCAAAAATTCATGAACTGTGCAAGTTACGAGGCGGCAACTTTTTGCCGTATGACATCAGATGGAATCCGAGTGGTGATGAGGCAGCATCAGGGAATTTGTTGAAATTAAATCTGGATTATATAAGCAAGAGTTCTCCATTCTTCATCTGCCTTTTGGGGGAGAGTTATGGACCTTATCGACATGTGGAAAGACCACCTCTACCTCGAAAACTGACAAACGTGGAGGAACTCACTGACATGGATTGGATGGATAAAAACTATTTAATGGCTGCTTCAGCTGGGTATACATGGGTGCTACAAGAAAGCCATCAAAACACTAGTTTTACTGAGTTAGAGATAATTCAGGCTGCATTTCTATGTGACAGCAGATACTGCCATTTCTATATTAGGCAGCCCGAGCACTTGGATGTTAAATTCGGACATTTGGCTGAGGAAAAGCGAATGAAACTCAGCAGGATACACTTACCAGAAAATGAATATGCAGATCTTAATATTCGTGATTTGAAGCAGAGAATAGTGAAGAAGGCACTGCCTGTGAAGTACTATAGGACTAATGAAGAGCTCGGTAGACATGTGATGAGGGACTGGACAATGGTGTTAGATGTTGTGTACCCGGCCTTGGAACAGCCACTCTCTAATCTCCGTAAGTTGTTCTTGCATCAGTTTACAACATCTTAAAACATATGTGTACATGACTTGAGTTGAACTTTGTTTGGAATTAAAAGCTTCCTTGAAATATTATTTTTAAATTTATACACAAGAAGATTCTAGAATTTGGAATTTATAATGTTTTGGGTTTTTATTCTACATTAATTTAGAATAGATTTACAATCTACATGTACATGTACTGTATATATAGTACACAATAGATTTACACAACTGGCCTTAATTGTGATAGTGAATATTGAACTCAATCATATAACTGCATGCAAGCCCCGTCTCAGAAACACATTAACATGGCAGTAACTACCACAGCTGGTGTCTGCATGCTTAAATTCCAATAATACACATCATATATACAGGAGGGTATAATACAAGGAAATCCCCGTTTTAAATATTGACTTGTCTGGAGTAATCCCAAGGCTACCTAAATACTAAGACTCAATTGGGATGATCCCATGAGAAAAAAAAATCCTCAAAGACCCTTACTCCATGGGTGCAGGCTTATCCTGGTTGACAAACCAAAATGCCCCGGGCTGATATCCCAGCGGGATACACACCACTATTACTTTGGACTGATCAGTAAAAAAATGAGCAATTCCATGGGCTGGATTATCCCAGTGGGTCTGGATACCTGTTCTGCAGGCTGATTCCGTGAGAGTTATCAATCTCTGGGTCTGATCCCAGCTGGCAACACAATCATTGTTACATGTAGTCCTGTTGATTCTAAGAGATTATAAGCATTGCCTGTGGTGGATACATGACATTTAATATTTTACATGTTAGTTAGAACACATTTATCAATAAAACTGATTCAAATTTAGGCACTAAAATTAAAAACATGCATTGAAAATAAATTTAATTTTTATAATGTTCTTGTAATTTGTATTTCGGTCAAATGCTTCAAGTATAGTAGTTTTTCAAATTTAAATAATTTTTCCATTTCAAAATTTGATTTTCAACTTTAATTCAACTCTACGACATGCATGATTAAGATAGATCAACAGCTATGATACGAATACACTAATACTGGAGAGCCATAAAATACAATGTAAAGTTTCTATTGCTTATAGTAGGAATACATGTCAACATATTCTCACCCACACACGATTTACGATTCATGATAACTACCCTCCTTACAGCAGTGTGATTTACAGTCCTCCCAGAGCTAGTGTCCAGTTCAAGTGTTTTATGATTCAGTTATAAATAGTCAGCAAACTTCAGGGCTATGTTAATGGTTTCTTTGGATTACCATGTATACACTATAGAAAATCAATGCCATCGTCTATCTTCTTTGTTTTATCAGAGCTGTTTTGAAACATGTGTCCGCGGGCATGATTCATATAAATCTATGGATATAACGTATGCTATCAGATTTAGAAAATATGTTTAAGAATTGTCAATGTTAGGGGGGGGGGGGGGGGGCCAATTTAAACGATTTTCTTTGATGAGATGAATTTGAAATTAAAAACAATGGTTAAAAACTTAAACTTCTGCAGATTTCACACATAGATCTATTATATGTTTGTCTAGTATTATATCACAAATTTGAAGGCATATATCATATCATTAAATCATGAGACCCCTGTCATATATGGTCATGATGACCAGTGCCCCATGTTACATCACTCTGTCTGTCTGTCCATCCGTCAGCACTTTCTATGGTACACAATGATTTAAGGTAGCTCACTACACTAAATCTTATACTCAGTATGACACCACGTCACAAGATGGCGATTTAAGGTAGCTCACTACACTAAAGCTTATACTCTTTATGACACCACGTCACAAGATGGCGATTTGAGGTAGCTCACTACACTAAAGCTTATACTCTTTATGACACCACGTCACAAGATGACGATTTGAGGTAGCTCACTACACTAAAGCTTATACTCTATATGACACCATGTCACAAGATGGCGATTTGAGGTAGCTCACTACACTAAAGCTTATACTCTATATGACACCACGTCACAAGATGGCGATTTAAGGTAGCTCACTACACTAAAGCTTATACTCTGTATGACACCACGTCACAAGGTGGCGATTTAAATGTTTTGTAAAATTATTTGTATCGATCGATTTGTTTGCCTATCATCATACTTAGCTCAATGGTTAAAGCATTGGGCTGGTGAATCGCAGATCGCGATCTCTAGTTCAAATCCCCCACTCTTTTGATCATATGTGTTGAAATATTTTTTTTGAAAATCATGTTTTTATCCAAATTTGTATATCCTTTGCCTTTTTGGCATATATACTTATTGTATATATCATCATATCTTTTATAATTGAATCAATTCATTCGTACTGATTTGAGAAACTATTTCTGGGTGTATAGTGAGCCACCTTAAGTTTCCTTGGGAAGATTTTTAATAAAATTGTTTGTAATAACTAGGGGAAAGTGATTTAGCATTTTAAGCAGAGGATGAATTAAATGCCTGTTGAAAATAGCTGCGATTGTTGTCTTAAATACTATGATCATGTGATAATGTCAGGAATTTCTCTAACATATCATACTTTGTAATTTTCACCCCATAATTTTTGCTGTACCATTATAGTACATGTGCTATTGTCTCTGACCTTCAATGTGCTAATATAGCATAGAATGGTGTGATGACAATAGCAACATGTAGTGCGTTATGATGATTTTGATAATATTATATAATAAGCATTAATATTTTTTCTTTTTACATACATGTATCCTATGGAAACAACATGTAACCATGGTAACCTGGCTACATTACATGATGTTTTTGCACAATCGATGTTACAGTAAAGAAAAATTATGCTTATACATATGTATTTACTTTTTCTCAATAAATGTTTAAATATTTTAGACAGAACAGGTGAGGTTTTGAGCTTATTGACCAGTACTTATAATAACACTACAAGTATACTGTGTGCATGCGTGAGTGTCCAGGTGTCCCCATCTTCTCTATCAGATTAGAGGGTGGATCTCGAGTCATGGATTTCATGCTTTCATTTTTATAGTGGAATAAAGTACACAATATCTCCTAACATAGTTATAAATGGAAAAAAACCTAATAGTAAAATACAGATATTCACGTATAGTATATTTACATAAATAGTTATACCATCGTAATGTTTATATGACAGTAAAAAAAACTGGTGCTGCTTTTATTGTTGTTTTTTTTTCCCTAGATCTACATGTATATAAAGTACTGACCTTTCAAAATGTATACAGTATATTATGAAATTATAGAACTTCTTTTAGGATTTTTATATTCTTTGGGATATTATAAACATGACATGATTGATCACATGAAGCATTAATTGGGTATAATTTCATCACATACAACCACTGATAAAGATCGCTGGTCAGAACTTAGTGGGTTGCAGTCCCCTGAGTGGTGAGAAATGAATGCATTAACCACTATGCAGCACAAACAGCGATTATATTACAAACTATGTCAGGCTTCCAATGTTCATATATTCCCAAAATGTCCTTTATATGAGAAGAACTGGGAGCGAAAGAGAAAGTAAAACAGGGGTTCAATGACATTTTCCCAGTATACAATACAGGGATCAACATTAACAGTTGTCCGATTGCCCGAGGCAAGTGAAAACCCAGTTCGGACAAGTGAAACTCAATACACGCTTGCCCAATGGGGCAAGTGATTTTTTTCAGTAGGAAATGTGATTATTATAATAATTGTGTTAAGCTTGATGAATATCAAATATTTAAAGAAAGTAAAGTCCAACTCCATATATTGTTGTTTTCTTTACCAAATTGTCAGATTATAGCAAAGGCCCATTCTAGTAGATCGTACCAATTGACAGAGAGAGATAATGAGAGTTACTGGTTGACAGGCAATTATTAGAGTCTAAAATATTTCGGACAACTAAGTTTTTCATTCGGACAAGTAAAACTTTGAGTTTACTTGCCCAAAGGGCAAATAGGAAGAAAAGTTGATGTCTATCCCTGCAATATCTGTTCATATTCACTTTAGACTGCATGTGTTTGTTGTAAAACATATATTGCTAGGTAAACTTAGTAACTGAATAAGCAAGTGTTTATTTCCCAGAGTCAGAAGAGTATTGTGAGTGGGTGGCTAATGAGGTGTTCGCTGACAGCAGACGACAAGTATTTGTGACGTCTGTTGAGCTAAATCGACTGAGGGAGAAGATGACATCATTTGCTCTTGAAGTGCTGGATGAAAATGTTTATGAACCTGAAGAAAAGATGGTGGAGAGGCCCTATTCAATTCTGAATGTCCTGAAAAAGAAGTAATATTGTTCTCTTGTATTATATTCAATATATTTACAAATATATATACATGTAGTACCTCATAGGTTAAGAAATTTGTTTGAAGATACAATTGTATAAAAGTTTTGAAATCAATTTCCTATCTATTGTGCTAGCTGACAAAACCTTTATTTTGATTTTACCAAGGAAAATGAAGCAGAAATTAATTTAATTCACAGTCATGCTAAATGTTTGCCTCTGTAAAACAAACAATAAGATCATACATTTTGCACATCACTTATTATAAATCTAAGACCAGGGTAAATTCACCTCAAAAAATCTTTTTTGACAGAAAATCTCTACTTGCATATAATTTTATTGAATATGCAACATGTATAGAATTTAGGCAAAATTGAAATTCTGTCATAAAATCTTCAAACCATTTAAATGAACAGAATATTTCCCACCTTTTCATGACATGCATAAATGTCTCTAACTACAATATATGAATGTAAGTGAACGGAATATATTTCATTTCATATTAAAAGTAATTCTATTACCATTTTCTGATCACATGAAATAGCAGAAAACTAATGACAGCTGGAAGCAATTTCTAAAATGGGCCAGCTCAAATTTGATAATAGCCATATAAGGTCATTTGTAATTGTGGCCTAGCTAAATACATATTTATTTTCCTACCACAGAGAGCAAGTGGAGGCCCGGTATAAATCAATCATGGTCGTCCATGGCGACAGAGGAAGTGGAAAGAGCACCTTGATCAGTAATTGGATCCAAAAATTCAAGGTCGAATACCGTGATGTCAAGGTCATTTGTCAGTATGTGGGCTGTAGTGGAAGATCAGCTGACATTTCTATCTTTCTCAGACACTGTATCAAAGAACTAAGGGAGGAGTATCTCAGGCCAGGTGGGTAGAATTCATTGTTAGTGGAAATCAGTTCTTACATGCATTATGCATTGTGCAATAAATGTTTATGGTTAAAATTTTCATGAAAATGTTTCTGGTAAGAAAACCATTCGAAAAAGTGATATTTGTCTATTAATGTGTAATATGACTTGTTATTTTTCATACCATAGATAAAAGACAAAACGATCTATTTTCATTATATACCTTTTGTGATACCCATTGAACGCTGGGGGTCAAGTGCTCATTTTTCCACGTCGAGCATTAAGTGTGTGGAGGGGGGGGGGGGAATTATGCATTAACTGAATATATATATATATATATATTATAACAAATATTTATAGCTATATACGCATGGGGGAAATTTACACGCTTATTACATGACTGCATAATTACTAATAATGATAATTTCCCCCATGCGTAAATAACCACCTTTACAGTACAGTGTACATGCATGTATTCATTTGTGAATCCCTACACCCTTGGGTATTTTTAAAAATATATATCTCCCCTTATAGATTTGAAATCACAAATTGGAATTCAGAATTGTGAAATGAATAAAACCTATGAGGATAAGACATGTGTGACTTGACCTTTCAGTTGAATGTTCGTCAGAGGGAGGGCTAACGGAGGAAGACCAGCCCTGGACATTCCAGGAGGTGTGTCAGGCTTTTGTTGCCGCCCTGTCTCTGGGCCCAGTCGTCATTGTCATTGATGGGGTGGATGAGATTGGCAACACTCTTGGACTAACCATAAGACAGGTGAGATGGCTAATAATAATGGCACATCCAGAATTGTTTCTACTATATTCAAATTTCACCCAGTTTTAAATTTCCTCTTTTAGATACGTCGGTAAAATTTTCCCTATTTATATTGCAATACATTGTGTATATCCATGTTTACATTTCTTAATATTTATATTTTCAATGTTTATACATTCGATATCTCTACAAAACTGTAACGATAGCCATTTCCTCATGCATGTATTGCAGTTGTAAACAATGCACTTATGAATCTTGATGAATATACACATGTAGTACGTGTACATCTATTCTAATGGCTGGGAATTCCAACAGAAATGAAAATAGAGTGTAAATATAAGAATTAACTTTATTTTTGAAAATACATGAGGGTACGAACTGCAATGCTTCATGCTGGCATTACTTTTGGTGTTAAGGTGCTAACATGCTTCATGAAGATTGAAGCCTCACAGTTTATACTCTCATTTATTTTCAAAAATAAGATGTACTTCTTTTAAAAAGTATATGATCAGCTTCATTATCCAGTGGTTGCAAGTCTTGTGAAAGTCAAAATGATTGCAATTTCTTGGAATTTTAGTACAATTATTTATATATTTAATATGGAAGGATTCCTTTCATGATATTTACACCGTTTTATGCAACATGGGCTCCTGTTTCTAAACTCTTGTATAATATGTTTTAATTTTGGGACAGGTCAAAGAGTTGAAGTGGCTGCCCTTCCCTTTACCCCCCCAGTGTAGAATTATCATCACTTCCTGTCGTTCAGACCTAACGTACCATTCCTTATCATCAAGAAAAGACACAATCTTACACACCGTACCCTCCTTCCACTCTCCCAAAATCCAGAAAGCATTCTTAGAGGACGCCATGTTACAGCATTTTGACCATTTGAATGAAGAAAATGTTCAACAGGTCCACGACATGAAGCTCTCCAGCAAGCCTCTCTTCTTATCCCTGCTGGCTGGTGAGATGTGCTGTTTTAGTGTCTACACTGGGCTGTTTGATTACCTGGAAGAGGTGGGAGAGAAGATTTCTTCCCTGAGGGACTATTGTCTTCGCTGCTTCCAGCGGTGGTCAAGAGAGATGAGCTGGACCAAAGAGAATCTTTATGGAGAGGTGGATGATGACGACCTCCTAGGTAGGATGTCTGGTGTGAAGGACATATTTAATGTAGGGATATAATGCCTTGTTTAACGCTGTACTCAATATAGGATTAAAATGCCTAGTTTAACACTGTACTCAATATACATGTAGGATTATTGAAATGCCTAGTTTAACGCTGTACTCAATATAGGATTAAAATGCCTAGTTTCATCTAGTATTCAGTGTAGAGTCGAAATGCCGAGCTAAATCTCATTGTTGGATTATAATGCCTATATGTTTAACCAGTGGGATAGAGAAGCTTACCAAACTGTAGATATTTCAGGAGAAAATCATTGGACACAACTTCAAATATGATGAAATAATTTAGGTTCATGAAAACTATGATATGCTTGGAAAATAGTTTTTTCCTCTTTCTTGAGAAGTATTGAAATGTGGAGAGGTTATGTTGCATGTGTAACTAAAACTAAATCATTACAGCATCTTTTCCTCATTCAAAATGTAAGAATTTTTATTTTTGATGCAATATTTACAGAATTAGAGGGCTGGATTCCGGATACCTTACGGCTCCTAGCAGTCTCCAGGACTGGACTCTCACAAGGTGAAATTTTTACCCTGTTGAGAGGACTTGGTTACAGAAATTCTAAAGAAGTTCGGAATTTCCAGTGGCTTCAGTTCTGCACATGCTTCAAGGACTGGATCTATGAGCTGCCCAGTGGGCAGGTTCAGTTTGCTCACCAGCATCTGAAAGAAATCGTGGAGTATGTTTTACTACGTAAGTATCATGCTATTTTATAGATATACAAAGATTCATGATTGAAAATTTAAATTTCTAGATTCAATCAAACATGACTTTGTTTAGTTTTGTGTTTTTATTTTAGATTTTGCCCCAGAAATAAAATTGAAATTGTGATCATAGTGTAAAGAATTTTTTGGGTAGGTCTTGTTATTTGGCAAGCACACCCTAATTCCTGAATCATATATCAATGACCATGCTTCCCTGCATGGAGAGAAACCCTGTTTAAGTTAAGAGCTCGGTTTTCTGATTGCATGGGCTACATATTTGTAAAATTGATGAGATGTTGTGAATTTCGTATGCGTAAACAAAATGTAATGCAATAAACGGAAAACATTACTTGCACACTAACTGCATGGACTAGTCGATCATATATATGATTAAAAGCATGTACAGCTTAATTGTTGAGTATAGTGTAATATTTCTTCATTAAAGCTAAATGTTTGTTTTAATGGCATGTTTCTTAGATGAAATTAAGATTTAGAAACCTCTCATTTAAACTCTTTTTATTCAAATGCAATAGATATACATGTATTATAAATTTTCCTCTTTTCAATATGATCTTCAATTTAAACTAAACAGGAATATACAATTCATGCTGTATGAAAATAAGCCTATGTATCTTTGTTTACTTAAATTGCATGATTGTTCATATTTCTGTATACAGAAAATGATATACATTAGATGAAGTAAATATATAGTGGCATGTGCAGTTTACTTTAATATGATCATATTGACTAAAATCTCATCTACTGATGATGAAATATTATTTTAGGAGGTGCCACAAAAAAGGATGTTAGTCCTCGCCGCAAAACGGCAGCGCTCAGTAGGTTTGACCTTTGGCCTTCTGCCCTGGTTATTGTGTGTTGTAATTAATTTTTTTTTTTATTCAAAGCCTAATAATCATTAACTTTTCTTGGTGCAAATACTAAAAAAAAAATTTCCATGGTCCACAGTTTGCATTCCCCAAGTCACCTGTCTACCTGTTTAATTGCAACTGACACAGAATCATATTTATACCTGTACATTTCTCCCTATATAGTTAAAAGTTATCCATTTTTGACCAATATTATATTATTGCTCTACAGCAGTAAGTGTTTTAATACTTGTATGTTGACTATTAACACACATGCATGAAAAAATTGCTTGTTCTAAAATATCGGTGATTATTTCATGTTTGCAAGAATTTTATTCGATAATTTGAAATTTTATGAATAGGTATTGTAATTGTTTTTTTCTGTTAACATGTTGGTGTGATTTTTCATTGAGGTTGTAAAAGAATGTTGAATTAGTAGGTTATAATTAATTCATATTAAAAATGCAATCCGCTTTTAGTATATTTATTTTTTGCAAATTTGCATGTATTAATGCAATGCTTCTAATGAGTATAATTTCAGTTGCAATTAATATGATATGTCTTCCATGTAATAACCACATCATATTTCACAAAACCACAATGTCCATTTCAGACACTGCTTTTCACAGTGAACTTATTCTTATTTATTCTTTATCAGACGTGAATTTCACTGCTTCACTTAATGTTAAATGTTGCATTTTTAAAATATATTATCACTATTTGAATGTGATGTACAGTCTAAATATTTAAAGGGAAAAAAATATGTTACAAAGCTAGAAAAAGTGACAATTGCCAAACAGATTTATAAATGAGATTTATCAAAGATAATGCTAGCATTGTTTGAACAGAAATAAATTTTTTGGAGTAGTTTTCTAGATTGCAGGCAAACATTTTACAGAAAGCAATAATGAAAGGATAAACTTTACAAGGAAAGTCTGCTTCTTTAAATTGTACATAACAAAGCCGTTCCTCATAGAAACTATCATTTGCTATCATTAAGATTCCCTGAAGGCTGGAGGTGGTGCTTGTGAAGTGGTGTCCACTGGAGAGTCTGAAAAAGAGTGGAAGGGTCAAAAGAACCGATTCCACAAACAGGTGGCTAAATACTTCCTCAAACAGCCATTCAATCAACGGGTGCTGGAAGAGTTACCATGGCAACTGCTGATGTCAGGCGACATGGATACTCTCCTTCAAGTCCTTAATGATCCCCTGTAAGTGACAGCAAGATTCAGATATAGTTATATGTACAATCTGTTACCTCACAATAACTTAATGATCCCCTGTAAGTGACAGCGAGATTCAGATATAGTTATATGTACAATCTGTTACCTCACAATAACTTAATGACCCCCTGTAAGTGACAGCGAGATTCAGACACAGTTATATGTACAATCTGTTACCTCGCAATAACTCCACAAAAAATGGGGGTATCTGTCAAGTCTCTGATGCAGTCTATGGAACAAACACCAATTGTCCATCTGATTTAGTTTGTTTTGCGTTGGACTATAGAATGATGTTCTGTCATTGGATAAAACGCATCACATGATGGCCGTCTATATTTCTTTAGAAGACAAGTCGCAAAATTTAGACGGCAAGATGGTGTCCAGAATATCTTTTTAATTGTATTTCTTTCTTAATATACATATTTACTTATAAAACATTGGTCCTTCACAAAGTGAAACAATTATTAGGTTTGTTACTGACTGTCTACAGAAGTTTGTCAGGTTGTTGAAGTCCACAGAAGGTGGTGTGAAATTTGTCTGGTTGTTGAAGTCCACTGAAGGTGGTGTGAAATTTGTCTGGTTGTTGAAGTCTACAGAAGGCGATGTAAAATTTGTCAGATTGTTAAAGTCCACAGAAGGCGATGTAAAATTTGTCAGATTGTTAAAGTCCACAGAAGGTGATGTAAAATTTGTCTGGTTGTTGAAGTCCACAGAAGGTGACGTGAAATTTGTCAGGTTGTTGAAGTCCACAGAAGGTGATGTGAAATTTGTCAGGTTGTTGAAGTCCACAGAAGGTGATGTGAAATTTGTCAGGTTGTTGAAGTCCACAGAAGGTGATGTGAAATTTGTCTGGTTGTTGAAGTCCACAGAAGGTGATGTGAAATTTGTCAGGTTGTTGAAGTCCACAGAAGGTGATATGAAATTTGTCTGGTTTTTGAAGTCCAATGAAGACTTGACCTTTCCTCACCTTCTATGGACTTTAAGAACCCGAAATATTTATGTAGACAGTCAGTAAGAAACTTAATAAAAAATGGTATGCTAAAATCTCTGTATTTATTATCAGCTTCAACATTTAGGATGTGTGAAGTCATAAAAATGTTGTACATCTATATCATTCCGTGATGTTTTCGGTGAAAGTGATTATTACATGTATGTACCAGCATTTCTAATTGCATTTACAATTTGGTTTTAAATCTTTTTCAAATTCTGACTGCAACAGGATGATAGAAGGGTTTCTGGACGAGAAGAAGCAAAACCCCTCCAACAGACTGGACCTAGCCTTCTTCTGGTCTCTGGTGAAAGAGGACGGAAAAGATGTTTGTACTATGTACCAGAAACTCCTGATCAGACTGGGTATAATGGAGGAGGAGAGGGAGGAGGTCCAACTCTATCAGGTGAGGGAGGGGTATTTCATATCAATAAACGATAAGATGGAGGTTCAACCCTATCAGGTGTGGGAGTGATATTTCATATCGATAAATGATAAGATGCAGGTCCAACATGATCACGTGAGGAAGGGATATTTCATATGTTTGTAAACAGTTTTATTTCTGCTACAGTAATAATTTTCGCTTTTATCACTGTATAGGCCAAATCCATGAAAATATGAATTGCAGTTTTATGTGTACTGTACTTGTAACTGAGCCATTACATTTATATAGAATCAAATCTTACTTAAGAAATGTGAATTAAAACTGTTACAGATTTAAACAAGAAATTATGAAAATAACTGGGAGTGAATTTAAAGTGGTACAATATATGTTCAGCGAAATGTGAACATATTTTTGAATTTAATACATGTACATGTGTATATGTTAAGTGAAATGTGAACATATTTTTGAATTTAATACATGTACATGTGTATATGTTCAGTGAAATGTGAACATATTTTTGAATTTAATACATGTACATCTGTATATGTTCAGTGAAATGTGAACATATTTTTGAATTTGATACATGTATGTGTGTATATGTTAAGTGAAATGTGAACATATTTTTGAATTTGATACATGTATGTGTGTATACTGGCATGTTTACAGTCTTTGGTTGATTCTTAGATAATTAATAAAAAAAAATGACGCCTCGTTACAGTATGAAAATAGGTACATTTTAGGAAAAATAATCTAAATCTAATTCTGTCTCGTCTCGCATGTAATTTTGTTTAATCATTTGTTTTTCTTCATGCAATTACACCATGTCCATTATAACTTGCCAGAAAAATTAGAGAAAAATAAGTATATGTTTCATATAGTCTATTTTAAAAAGTCTGATATGTCATAAATACTGTATAAAAAGAGTTTTTAGCATGGATTTAATTTTTGCATTATTAGTGACAGTGTTGAGGTCACTACAGGGCCGTAAATTAACCTTCAATTTGGAGGAGGCAGGAAATTAGGCGGGGGTCTGGGGGCCGCCCAGGCCCCCAGATGCTGAGCACATTTTGTGCACACTGAACACGTTTCGTGCAAAATCCTTGATTCTAGGGCCTTCTAAGATGTTACTTGACTAACTCATTCTAAAAGAAAGATTTGGAATGCTTTTTAAGGGAGGTATCATGTTCCTAGTTATTGGAAACAACATAAATTCTAATGAACTTTAAATTTTAATTTTTTTTTGGCTCAAAAGTTGGAGGAGGCAGCTGCCTCCTCCGCCTCCATGTAATTTACGGCCCTGCACTAGAATTGAATATTGCTAACATTGATTCCATATTGGAGGTAATAGTTATCTTTCTTGGAATTATAAAGTCGCTAAAATTAGCTCTCGCTAAATATATATATATATATATACCCATAACTCATGGACAAATTGCTAAATTTGTGTCTCGCTAAAAATACCACTTATACTGTATATACATGTACATTTAGAATGGAGAGGATCTGGAACTCGACAGTGTCACAAGTGAAATTTCATCACATGAAGATGAGACAACGTCCTCCAAGGAAAACATCCACATGTCCGTACCTCTGATTGTAACATACCCGCCCACCAGGGAGCTGTCTGCCGTGACGGAGGAGTCCATCACTAGCAGTTTGGGGGTCAGGACACCACATCACTACAGACTGGGGGAGACGATAGATGAACTGAAGGAGGATCTGGTAGATGAACAGAAAGAGGATCTGGTAGATGAACAGAAGGTTAGGCTCAAATCTCAAAATATTGTAAAGATACCATCAATATTAGCATGTTGTGTCGTTACGGGATTACGATTTTGATGATCATGCATATTGTGAAAAATTGAGTTGTAAATGAACAAACTGTTAGAGCATTGAATCTGTTTTGGTTTTGTTTATAGTGTTATGTTTTCTGTATGCAGGAGAGTGAGAGAAGTAAAGCGACAGATTCTAAAAATGGTGCTATCTTTTTGACTGAGACAAAGGCAGAAACACCAGGTAAAGGTCACATTTTTTAATTTGTAGGAAAGTACAGAAAAGGAATGATAAATCATTGTATTTAGAATACTTTTTTTATTGCAAAATCACAAATTGTGAATTACAAATACTGTCATGGTATAAGAGGGGGGTGCGTGTTTGTTTCAAATTGTAAGAAAGTACAAAAAAGAATGATAAATCATTGTATTTAATACTTTGCTATTACAAAATCACAAATTTCCATGGATTACAAATACTGTCATGGTATAAGAGGGGGGTGCGTGTTTGTTGGATCATTGGTTTTATGGTTGAATTGTTATATAGACATTATTAGTACTGTGCAATTAATTTGTGTTCAGTATTTGAACTCATTTGTGGGTAAAATTTATAGAAAATCTGCATTGTATAAGATTTCACAAGTTTGAATATTGATTTATTTTGTCTCTGAATTCAGAGTTAAATTGAATTCATAAGTCAGTGAAACTGAAATATTTTCTCTTTCTTAGGTGCAGATTCCCCTTTGCTCTATCAAACTCATGAAATATGCAACACAATTAAAATTGCCTGGCTGGTTGCAAATTTCCTCAAAGATCTGGGTCATATGGATGTCACTGAGAAAATACTGACAGCCCTGAACAAGAAGCTTGTTAAGGTAAAACCATTAACACAAAATGCATGTGTATACGTGTAATATAAAAACAAGATTTACAGACACATTGGATATTCTACTACATGTATTAAGAAGTGTTTAATGAAAATGGCATGTTCTTACTGTATACAAAATAAATTTTATATTTGAATACATGTAATTTTTCAAAAGTATTAATTTGTAAAGTTCTTTCTTTCACATCAATTACCTGCAATCTAAAGTTATTTGCAGTTAACAATGCCTACTTTTATGGTTAGATGTAGACATAATCTTTTTTTTATGAAGACTACTGTTAACATGAAGACATAACCCTTTTCTGTTAAGAAAAGAATTTGTATTTTGTATATGTTTGTGAAAAAAATGATAAATAAAAAAAAACACAACTTTGTTGTATAACTTTATGAACTAAATGGGCAAAAAAATGGATTTATAATTTCTTTGTGGAGGACTTTTAGATCACAGCAATAATTCTCCCTCCATCTAAAACATTTAAATAAAATTGATGATGGATTTCTGAAGACAACATGCAAGTGCCATTAGAGAGAGAGAGAGAGAGAGATTGTTTGTTAGAATAATTCAAGTTACATCTAAACAACAACTTTTGAATTTCAGGACTGTCAAGTAAGCATTTAGTGTTAGGAGAATGTGCCTGCATGACACGATTCCCACGCTTTTATTTGTCTCATATACAGGAGTACATCTTATAAACACAACATGCTTATGCTTACAGATCATCAGACAATGTACCTTAGTTTTGCTACAAGTGGAAAAAAATAAAACTCAAGCAAAATTATGTGCGGGTTTCGGGAAAGCATTTTAAAATATATATATATGTATTATAGCAAAGAATTTTGAAAATATCACTATGTATAGTTTTGTTTGTAGCGGAAATCTCATGCTATCACATTCATGTTTACCCCATGGGCACTTTATTTTCTGATATACCTTTAGTACCCAGCGCCTGCAGTCATAAAATATGTTGACACGTATTCAGATTATTGTATCAGTATTATCTGCACAAAACTTGAATTTGTGATTGCCAGTGAAATTTTGAAAGACAACTTGGGTTACAAAAAAATGTATATGTGTACCTGCCATATAATTTCTGCAATTTTCTTCTGAAAACTGCGAAATGAATTTTGTTCTCGTGCAAGAAATCAGCTGTGTTTACTCAGATTGTTCACATGACTGTTGAAAATATTTGCCTAGTTGTGAAATTCAATTATACTAATCATTGCAAAAAAAGTAATCTCACCGATGTTAGATAATTTAAGTTAGTGACATCTTATAAGAATATTAGTTCATCCCTTTTATCAGATCATGATGTAAAGGTGATACAGAGAGATAAACAGATTTGCATTCATTTGTATGATACAGAGTTATCCCCTTGAACACGATGACATGCTGATTCACGCCCGAGTCCAGGAATCCCTAGGGAAGTACTGCCAACACAGAGGGGAGTTAGATCTCTCCCAGAAATATTTCACCAAATCTCTCCGCATCGTCACCGATCTTGAAGACTTAGACGAAGAATCAACGCTCAATTTCACTGAATTGGAGAATCTGAAAGGTAGAATGCTTTGCAATTTGCATACGCATGTACATACTATTTTATACAAGTATGTCATTGAGTAGTTTTGTTTTCAGAAATTTCATGATAATAATGTTGATAAAGATAATGCGAAGTTGTAGAATTTTTCCATATTTTTTTTCAAAGAATTCCTTATTCTGTACAACACCTTTTTATCATTTCAGTTTTTAGCTCACCTGAGCTAAATGCTCAAGTGAACTATTCTGATCACCCGTATTCTGGCGTCCGTCCGTCTGTCCGTCCGTCCGTCCGTCTGTAAACTTTTAACATTTTTTACTTCTTCTCCAAAACCACTGGGCCAATTTCAACCAAAGTTGGCACAAAGCATCCTTAGGTAAAGGGAATTCTTAATTGTTAAAATAAAGGGCCAGGCCACCTTCCAAGGGGAGATAATCAAGAAAAGGTAAAAATAGAGTAGGGTCATTAAAAAATATTCTTTAGAACCACTGGGCCAGAAAAGATGAAATTTATAGATAAGCTTTATTAGGTAGTGCAGATTCTAAATTGTTCAAATCATGGCCCCCGGGGGTCGGATGGGGCCACAATAGGGGATCAAAATTTTACATACAAATATATAGGAATTTTTTAAAAAAATCTTCTTCCCAAAAACCACTGAGCCAGAAAAGCTGAGATTTATATGAAAGCTTTTTGATATAATGCAGATTCAGGTTTATTAAAATCATGGCCCCCTGGGTTAGCATGGGGCCACAATAGGGGATCAAAGTTTTACATACAAATATATAGGGAAAATCTTTAAAAATCTTCTTCTCAAGAACCATTGGGCCAAAGAAGTTCACATTTACATGAAAGCTTTCTGACATAGTGTAGATTCAAGTTTGCAAAAACCATGGCCTCCAGGGGAAGGTTTGGGGCCATAATAGGGACTACAGTTTTACATGCAAATATATATGGCAAGTCTTCTGATATGGACCAAAGTGACTCAGGTGAGTGATGTGGCCCATGGGCCTCTTGTTCTTAATATTGTGACTTAAGTTATAATCAAACTCAGAAAAAAATGCTTTACAACAAATATATACATGTATTTAAATCATGGATCATGGAGGTTATTATAGGGAAACTTCTGTCTCACCTTGGTAACCTCCGAATGAATGAGGGCTTGATAGAGAGTGCTGAGGATTTACTGATGGAGGCGCGGAATGCAGTGGAAAACAGTGGCAACCTTACAGCCAAAGCCACTATCATGTACAACTTAGGACTTCTGAGGTAATATACACTACTATATGTACAACCTAGGACATCTGGTTTTGACTATGCATTACTCCATTTACCCACACAAGATAGATAGAGGAGTTATAGAAAGTGTGACTGATTAACAGCTAATGCTTACGTGTAAGCACCTGATCCCACTTCTGGTGTTTCCAGAGTCTGTGTTGGCTCTGCTCTCAGTTCTGTTTTCTTTATAGGATTTATTAGATTGATCACTATTTGTTATTTCCACCTTTTTCATGAATTAAAAATCACAAGCCTATACTAAGACTATGAATTGTATTTAGTACTAGGTATTTGATTTTCAATTTATGGGATTTTTTTTTTTAATCAAGCACCTGTTGATTGAATACATATATCCTATACCTTCAGAATGCAACAACAGGACTTTATCTTAGCGGAATCTAGTTTACGTCAGGCTTTAAACATCAGGGAACAATGGTTTGGAAAGTCTCACCCTCTTGTTGCAGAAGTTCTGTGTGCACTAGCAGAATTAATGGGTAATCCTGACAACTATCGCGGGTAAGATTTACAGACTTGAAACATGTACATGCATTGGTATAGCTTTAATTTACCATTTTTTATGTTGTAATAAAGAATGTGATATTAAAAGAAGGTGAACACATTAGATATTGATTGTTGAAATTGAATACTGTGAAGCACATTTATTTTTTAAAAAGATGTGAATTGAAATGTAGGTTTGACAGAGTACGATCGGAGAGTGTGTACAGAAAAGTGCTGAAGATTCGAGAGGAATTTCTTGGAATTGACCATCTGGCTGTGGGGGACACCCTGTTACAGCTAGGTAAAACACATATTTATGTCACTTCCGTGTGTGTTGATATTCAAAATGGACTATACTGTAGATTCCTAAATATATGCAAGAAGTTTATTATCGCGTAATTCACATAATTTTGCAAAAGGCATCACTCGCAAAATTAGATTACTCGCTTTTGATTTTCTGTTGCAAAAATACATGCAAGAACTTTTGATTTACAGACGACACGGGAATTCATGTTCACGCGATATGATGTATACGAGTAATTTCGCCATATCAAATACTCACGTAGACGATTTATTTTTTGCTCACCTGAGCTATAACCTCAATTAAGCTTTTCTGATTACTCATTCATAGTTTATCTGTCCATCTGTAAATTTTACACATTTTCAACTTCTTCTCCAATGGGCCAATTTTAATTATACTCCGCACAGGATATCCATGGATACAGAGGATTCAAAATTGTTAAAATGAGGCCTCCTTCCAAGGGGAGATAGTCAAGAAAAGATAAAAATAAAATATGGTGGGATCATTTTAAAAAAATTCTTTTCTAAACCACTGGGCTAGAAAAGATGAAATTCATGTGAAATCTTCCTAACATAGAGTAAAACCTGATGAACATGTGTAGATTCTAATTGTTCAAATTATGGCTGCATCCATTTTTATGGTCATATATTTGAAAGACCCATGATTCTCACTTCTAAATGCCGACAGTTTTGCGAAGGAGCAATCACTACTTATGTTAGCATCTTGCATTTGAGCATGAATGGGGTTCGAAATGAAGACTTCCTGGTTACAATGAATATGTGGAAATGACTTTTGATACACATCTTCTCAAGAACAACAAAGCTATGATTAGTCATATTGATATGCAAACATTCTCTAATACTGTAAATTCCAGTTCATTCAAATGATGATTTTCTTGGAGGGTAGGGTGGGGTCACAATTTTACATGACAATATGTAAGATTTTATTAAAATTCTTCTCGACCAGAACAGAAAGGCAAGAATTAGTCATATTCCTCAGTAGTGCAGATTCAAGGTTGTACAAATCCTGGTCCCAAGGGGTAAGTTTGAGCCATGATATAGATTAAAAGTTTTACGTGAGAATGTAATGGGAGAAAATTTGAAAATCTTTTCTAAAACAACAGAGCCATGGTTAGTATGGAGTCATCTTTAGGTAGTGCAAATTCAAGTTTGTCTGAATCATGGTCCCAGGAGGTAAAAAGAAATCTTCAAAAACAGTCTCAAGAACCATCATCCATGATTTGTCATATTGATATGCAAAGCATTCCAATGTAGTGTGAATTTCAAATTTGATCTAATCATGACTCCTAGGTCTAGAATGGGGCTGAAATAGGAATTCAAAGTTTTATGAGAGAATATGTTGTGAATTTATCAAAAATATTCATTTCAAGAGTAACAGAGACACAGTACATCATGTTAATATGCAAACATTGTATGAATCCAAGTTTTGTTATGGACCCAGGAGTTAGGTTGGGGCTGAAATCGGGGGTCAAATTTTACATGAGTGTAAGGGGAAAAAATCTTCTCCAGACCAACAAGGCCATGTTCATGATATTGATATTGAGACATCCCTTTGTTGTGTTGCTTCAAGCTTGGTTAAGTCATGACCTCAAGGGGCTAAAGTAAAGGCATGATATGGAATAAAACTTTCATGGGAATAATATTGTAAAAAATCTTTAAAATTTCAGTAGGGCCATGGTGATTCAAGTGAGCATTGTGGCCCAGGGGCCTCTTGTTTAACTAACCGGTACCATTTTGATGCATACATAATTAAACAAATGATGATGCAATATATTTTCAGTTTTTCACAATAGCTTTTGTAAATGAAGGCGTTTTATTCTTAAGGACCATTTAAACATTGAAGCAAAACCAAATGAACTGTGAAAGTCAGTACAATAGATGTGAACCTATATCATATAACATTAAATACCATTCAAAGCTAAACTTCATCTAAAATTCTGATCATGAATACTTTGTGTGATAGTTAGTATAAAATACCACAGTGCTGAAATGACCAAATTAATTTCAGGGAAGTTATTACAAGATGAAATAAATTATGGAGCCAAGTGCGAGGCCGTGCAGTTGCTGCGAAGAGCTCTAGATATTAGGACAACAAAGCTCGGTAAGACGTTTGTATTTTTTATCTGTATGCATGCAAGAACATGTACTTGTATGTAATGATAAGCATGCATTTACGGTATGCATTCATTGTATTTAATGCTCAATGGCAGCTCAGCAAAAAAAAATGGGAGAGACGTATTCAACTAGTGTAAACTTCAGATGAAGTGAATAATAACACAGCACTTAGGTGGTATCCAGTAGATATATAGCCATTGGTCAATGTCTTTGAATAAATAATGAATATGGTTTTCTTTAGGAATATAGGATAGAAGTATTCCACAGATTTAGCCATTGGTCAATGTCTTGGAATGATTAGCATATAAGGTTTTCTTTAGGTACATGTACATAAGATAGAAGTTTAAGGTACCGGATAGAAGTTTAAGGTACCGGATAAAAGTCTAAGGTACCGGATAGAAGTTTAAGGTACCAGATAAAAGTCTAAGGTACCGGATAGAAGTTTAAGGTACCGGATAAAAGTCTAAGGTACCGGATAGAAGTTCAAGGTACCAGCTAGAAGATTAAGGTACCCGATACAAGTTTAAGGTACCGGATACAAGTTTAAGATATAAGTTTAAGGTACTGGATACAAGTTTAAGGTACTGGCCTCTTGGAAAACTTAACGCTGTGCTGTCTTGACACATAAAGTTACAATTTTGGTATTTTCTAAAAATGCTTCTTATGAAAACTTCAAAATTGAAAAGTTCACACTGTTGATTGCTTAAAGAATAGATGTTTTGGTTGTTTGTATATATGGGAATATGTTTATGGAATCATTTTTACAATCAACGAAATCGAATAGCAACAATAACCACACGCTTCCATCTTTTTATATTCCCATGATACAAACACACATATCTTTTTATTCCATATTTGTTATAATTATACAGTTGTACATGTATATTTATGTGGTTTTTTGTTGGTTTTTTTTTTGTTTTTTTGTTTGTTTTTTTGTTTGTTTTGTTTTTTTTTGTTGTTTTTTTTTTTTTGCAAGAAATAAACTGCATTGCAACAGCGATAGCAAATAAAATGATAAAAGATAATCAAGAAATAAATTTCATGTAAGGCTTAAAGCGTCGCAGTTCGTGCACTCGTGTATTTTTCAGAAATGAAATTTACATTCTACTTTCACTTCTGTCAAAATCCCCAGTCGTTGAAATAAACGTACTATATTTTTCAAGATTCCTACACGCATTGTTCACAACTACGTCGCATTCACGAATAAATGGTTGTCAGTACAAACTGGTAACGGTATCAAAGGCAGAAACACCGGAAGTGTATAAATACTCTGTGATTTCATTGTAAGGAATTGTTACTTTGTAGGCACATGTATCATTTACCACATTACTAATAATGAAGGACGTTCTGTTGAGGTTTAATGCAATGGAACGTGAAAATGAGACAGAAATTGATTTCATTGCCCATTTCATTACTATTTAAGGAGCACTGGGACTTTTAACATCATTGTTTCCACGTATTATACAAGTCTAAGGTTCTCAGACTCTCAGTTTCACCTCGTAATTTTATGGATACAATCACTCAAATTGTCCTAATTGTCAGAGTTCATTGCACTGCTAACTATGGAACCGTATGACATTTCATGTTATTACTCCACAGCCTTTGCCCAGTTCCTATAAATTTTGAATTTAAGATTGCATGAGATGTATTTGAGAATCGATACGTTAATATTGAACATGTCTGTTCTTTTAATTGCTTCGGGAACGCAAATTACCAACGTATCTCATTAATGATAAAATACGTTTGGGTTTCTGTTTTGTTAATACTGATTTCACTACAATGCTGGGAACAAACAAAAGCTAAATTGATGAAAATCTGCCATATTCGGCTTTGTATAATATCAATATTTATTGGACCTATCCATAAATTTTCTAAACAAAGGCAGCGATACAAAGAAAAGGATTTAAATGCAGTGCAATTTTACATTGATTCCTCCGATACCGGGGTATTGGGAAAGGGTGAAATTCCTCGTTATTGTTCCGTTGTGAAAGTCTACTTTTTTAAAAGTCTGCGCTAAACAGCGATGCTCATTTATATAAGTCTTATGGGAGAGTAGAAAACACGATGTGACAGCACCTATCTCCCGTTGTTAAAAAGAAATCCCGAGTTTTAAATTTTTATTGGGCTGTCAATGGTTCCTTGGTTTATGCCCAGCTTGGTGAGTGCGAAAGTGATTGAGAATAGTATTAGTTGGCACTTTTAGTATTGTGAAGGAAATACTTGCAAATACAATGCCTAGAGCATTGTTTTGAACAAGATTAATCTTTGGTTGGAAGATTTGAGTCATTGATTGACAGAGTAAAGTTTTAAGAAAGTACTTCAGCAATACTTGCGCACAACTAGTGACCCGAAGGTTAGAATTAACCGTGTGTTGACTGAGATTTAATGCACGAAGAGCGAGGATAATGCCACGATTACTGCAGCACGTCGGGGGATTAATGGATAATCCTTCTACTCTGACATCATAAACTGCGATCGATCAGCAAACGTGTTTTACGACCAGGATATATTTTCCCCCGGTATTAACAATATTCGACTTTATTCATGAATTTGTTTTCTTTGGGACCTAATACATCCGACAAAACGAAAATATGACTCTGAAACGAGTTCGAATTGCGGAGCCTGGCCAATACATCTCAACCGGAATAAAATCCTGTATAAAATTCAATCTCGAGGATAAACAAGAAAAGCTAATCGAGAAACATCCTGTCTCATGTTTGAAGATTTCAAAGAGACCTGATACAGAACGGGAAAATGTCTGCGAGGACACAGAACGAAAAAATGTCTGCAAGGACACCGAACGGAAAAATGTCTGCGAGGACACCGAACGGAATAACGCAAATAATTGTGGTATGTAATTGGGAGATAAATGACAGATTGCTTTTATTCACATGGTAATGTAATTCTCCATACAGCAGTATAGTTTTAGGAGTGAGTTTTATCAGCATCTGCATCAAACAGCGGTATCTAGAGGTCCACACGAGCGCAAATTATGATAAAATCATACCGTAAAGATAGCGCACAAAATAGCGTAGATAAGTTTGGTGATTTTATCATTTTGTCATGTTTAAAAGTCTTATCCGAAATTTGAATTTAATGAATGACAAAATTGCTTTAGATAAAATTTGAATACATTGTGTTCAAGGCAAAATCTAAAAATTACAATGGAAATTGCACGGATCAATTTTACGTTGGGTGATTAGGTATTGTTAAAGCTTTGTGTAGGAAAAAAGTTGACTTCAAAATAAAGCCATGGACACTTAAATTCATAAACGGCAATGGGAGCACGTGTACATTGATGTATAATGCAGGAAACATGAAATTCACAGAACGTCCACGTGTTGTTGCAGTCTTAATTTGAATGTGGGGGTCTTTCGTTATCAGAAGTTCTACGATAGAAGTGTTCAAAAGAGACTTTTATAAGATTTAGTTTGAACATATTCGCGTGTTTGTGAATATTTTATCATTTGTATGCTATTGGCGATACATTAAGTGGTGACAAATGCCGATGGCTCTTTAGACATGATTTATGGGTTTAGGTTGTTTATTGAGCACTGCACCGGCTCTTTGGGAATCGTGGGACTTTTTTTTTCGCTTGTGCAAACTGAAATCCCTTACCAAGCAAAAGTGAAAATGAATTCAGTCTTTCTTCTCTTTGAGGATATACAGTATTTATGGGCTGGCGGTCTCTGTTACTTTTATGTGCATGTTATAAGCTACATAGTAGCATTGTCGTTAGTACGGCACCTGTATAGTACTTTAAGTGTCTTCCAAGACCTGGATAAAATTCGGAGACGTAGGTGTACATGCACGAGTTCAATATCAAACACTATAAAATGAACTTCAGTAACTAAAACGAATTCAAACAGATCTCCCTAAAATCAACATAGGTTGGCATACAAATATATAATTCATATTAAATCAAACAGTGTCGATAATTATGTGTATTTAGAACTTTTTATGAACTGGACAATGTCCATTAAAGGGACTGGCATTTCTTCCCAGACAAACATTCCCTGTCTCCATGTTTGCATAGAGGAATGAAAGAGAAATAGTGTGTAACTTGTTCAATGATTATGAAAGATGCATTTTGTATAATTTGTTCAATGGGTACGTGTGAACCTCATGGGCGTTTTAGGTAACCGTTATATCGGGTTCATGTGAATCTCATGAGCGTTTTTAGGGATATCGTTATATTAAGAATCGTTGTTTTTCCTGGGGAATGGTCATATGTTTGTCTGACTGAGTCATGAGCAAATTTATTTTTTAATCGCTTCTTGTTCAGTAGTTATATGACGTGTCATATTTTAAGAAATCATATCGATATAAAATACCCCCCCCCCCCCCCTCCACGAGTTCTGAGTAGTAAGTCGTATTTTAATGTAGCATATCAGGAATTTTTGTTTAATATTTGTGAATCAATATCTTCAACGACGACTTGAAACGCTGAAAGAACTATGCCTGAAATTGTATGTACAGATCAACACGTGCACGTTAAATTGTATATACAGATCCACACGTGCACGTTAAATTGTAATAATGTCATAGCTGTGGATGGAGCTTTCATTTACCTGAGTCACCTTAAATGACAAGTCTGCAGTTCACAAGTCTACCCCCCCCCCCCTTAAACGACAAGTCTACAGTTCACAAGTCTACAACCCCCCCCCCCCCCCCCCCCCCTTATTGATGTGGAAAACACCATCACCGTAGATTTCCAGAAAATATTTGAATTACATATCGCCATACTCTTTGCCAAACCAGTGTCTTTTTCTCTTTAAAATCTTTATTTTGCCATTTAAAGAGTAAAATTGTCAGTCACGTAAATAGAGGGGAAGGAGGGTGGGGGTGCAAGGTGTACATCAGGTGTTAATGAAATGTACGTCTTAATTATATCAAATCAGTATCACAAGCGTGAAACTTCTGATGGAATATACTTTTTATTCACTTTTGAATCATTGACTACGTGTCGATCAGTTTACATTACATCCCAGTTCTCATCAGAGTTCATCCTGTTCTCATTTGCAGTTGTCTGTTTATTGTTTTTCCCTACTAAAAGTTAATCTGCTTGTAGAATTATCATTATAAACGTAAAGTACAGCTGAAGCTAACCCCACCCACCCCCTTACATTTTGACAAAAGGGGCTTTAAAAAAAAGTATTTTCAAATAAATTGAAGAAAGCATACTTTATTTTATCATGGATGTATATTGAATTGCTGTTTTAAAATTTAGAAATTCATTTCAAAATTAAGGATTATCTCCCTCACGCATAGCTCTTATCTCTGGCACACTGTTTACCCTATAATAGCTCTAAAACGTCATTGTTATTTCGGATTTCAAACATTTCGGTTGAGCATCACTGAAGAGACATTCTTTGTCGAAATGTGCATCTGGTGCATCAAAATTGGTACCATATAAGTTTTACATCATAGATTTTATAGAACCTGTTAAAACTCAGCATAAATAGCATGACAAAATATGATTGATTGGTCTGTTTATGTGAAGCTTAGGACTGCAACGATATGCACGCCCCCAGTGCAACTTTTGATGTAAGAATAAAAAAAGACTATTTCAAAAATAACACACCTTGTAAGATTTATGCAATTCTGTGTTGCACGTGTCATTTGACGTGGTACATGTATGGATAACTACCTTAATTTTTTGATGATGTGCTACTACTATTCAAAGACATGTATATCTTGAATTCTGGTGGGTTTTTTTTTTAATCGTTATTATTCAGTAAGGTTATTTATTCGTTAAGGTTCTTCAGTAGCAGGGCTATACAGGGCACTTACCTGGTATTATGTAATTATCACACCAAGTGCACGTATGTTGAAGTATTTTAGTACCCTTGGCATATCAGATTATTCTGAATTATCTTAGAAAGAGCCAGTGTGGATCTTTTGGTGGAGGTGGGGGTATATTCGAAATAAATGTTTTTATTAAATCATAAATCATAGAATGATTTTCAGTACATAATAGGACCTACGTATCTGAGTTTGGGGTAAGGGTCATCATTCTGTCAACCAAAGTAGGTATACCACCCATGTTTTCTCGCTAAGGTGGGAAATAGAATTATTTTAAATTTCTTTTAGCTATCTTTGAAAATTGTTTTTTTTTAATGTAGAAATATCCGCATGTTGTCTTTGTAATTTTGGGTTTAGCAGACAAAATCTATACATATGCTGGTATTATGGAAGAAGAAAACAATTTGAATGGGAAAAAAGCACATGTACATAGTTCATAGAGGTTGAACTATTTCTGATAATTTTTGTCGTCGTAGGTTTTTGAACAAAAGTAATTGCGATTTCTTGAATCTCAATAAGATGGCTTCAAGGGATGGTGAACTTTCACTAACCTTATCCTAAATAATAACGATAGAAATATTGATTCTCCGTACCCATCATGAAATGATGATTAATTATAAAAGATGGATACATGGTAATATAAGAAATATGAAATAACACACCCGTAACGCGATACAGTCTTATAATATGATAAGGATTAATTTAATTGTTGTATTCCCACTTACATTGCAAGTGTATCTCAATTTTCAAGGGAAGAGTTTTTATCTTTTTTTAAAAAGTTTGCTATAATTGAGATTAGTTGAAATTGCAGTTCTGATCCCACAAGAAGCTTTTACTACATATATGGGAAATATTCATTACTCTATTATCGAACAGCCTTTCTATTCTGATTAGTTTCATGAACAGTAAGAATGACTAAAGAACACGTTTTATGAATTCCAGTTCGTCGGCTTGATTAATTTCTAATTTATTTTTCATTCTCCCCTCGCATTTAAATACGTTTTTCCCACCACCTTCTTTCGCCAGTGTATTCTCTTGTACTTGTTGTACTTTACGAGAACTATGAACGTATCATGTTACACGAGGAGTACATAATGCGTCTCTTGTCGTATAGGAATTCATATATTCATGTTCATCATTTGGCCATTATGTTGCCTCAGTCAGATCGCCTTTAACCCTAGTGTTGATCGTATATAGACCATTCACAAAGCCAAAACCGTTTTGTAATTAATCATTATACCCGATTAAGTTTTGGTGTAACATTTAAATCGAAGTTTTTGGATAGACTATCGAGGTGTGCGTTTCTATGTGGTCGGAAAACTCTGATTAGACACACACTTAAAGCCAGTTAACTTTTGCCAGTAGAAGCCGACTTAAGAATTCAAAGTAGAATATTTGATTAATTTTGTGTGACCCACTGGAGAGATCTGAAGTGTTGGATTCGGCCTCATCCATGTAGTGGTTTTTTGTGCATATCAATGACCTCTTAATTAAGTGTTAATCAGCTGTTCCAATTGACTGATGTTCCATAATAAAGGAGTAGGGTAGAGTGAAAAACATCTGTGTCATATTTCGATCGGTTGGTCATCGTTTTAAGAGATCATCATGAAAGTTCTGTGCAGCTCCCTCCCACGTATCCAAGATAATGTCTTCAAGCTGTCAGGTATGTTCTCCTGACGACTTTATTGCAGATATGTCTTTGATCGTAGTTATCAGAAGACTTTAAGGACATCGATTTGCTTGAAATCTTCCAAGCAAATAGTTTTAAGGTGCTGTTTTTACTGTAATTTCTAATGGCAAACTTTTAAGTGATTATATGCATTTGCGATCTTTCAACTAACCATTTATCATATAGCAGAATCTGTAGTCCCGAGAGAAACACGATGTTTTCGGAACTCTTTTTTTTAATGTGTTTTAATCGAAGACGCGCGTTGATTTACATAAAGTGTTATAATTCTGTGTTTATGAATGTAGTAAATGGTAATGATTTGAAAGAACCCCCGTATAACGGAAATATAAACAGAAACTTTGTTTACATTGAAATATTTCAGATTGTATTTGTTGCACCTAATGATCACAAGGATATTGTTATCATTAAATCTGTATCTAAATTCGTGTCTTTAAATACTGAGAAGTGTTGCTTTGTATTGTGCACGAGTCGTAGGTTTTTATACTCTTTTCAGTGATGATAAATCAACTAGAACACAATAAGATAATTCTAAAGAATTAAAAATCATCTGCCAACCAAGTTAAGAGCTGCAATTCAAATATTCCTACATTGCTGTGTTAATCCGAGTTTTGTCTCAGTAATCTTCTTAAAATTCGCATGCAGTGTCGAGTAAATGAAATATTATCCTTTTGCCCCGTTTCAATGTCATTAATTAGGTAACGAAATTTCGACCGTTTACTAAAAAAAACAAAAAACCGGTGGTATTTAGAAGTAGAGTAGATTACAATAAAAAAAAAAAAAGTCTCAGATAGTTAAATAAAATGATATGAGGGTGTTCTACTGGTTACTATATGACATAACTTTTATCAAAAAGACATGCTTTGGAGACGATAATTGTTGTTTTTCATTTGTTTTATCGTTTAAATCACAACTAATATATCGACACCAATTTAAACTGAATACCATCTGGTTGATGATTTGTGTTGGTATCATGTTGAGAGGCCAAGGACTGGGTGTCCCAGTTAGATTTTAATCGTCATTTATTAGTGTTCAGATTGTGGTATTGTTGCCTATCATTAATGTTGGTATAAGTTTGCATGAACCTGATTTTGAATTGATGAATTTTAAAGAAATCTGTATGTATGTGGTCATGTTAACTTGTGCTAAACTTGTAAGCAGTTTATATATAATGTTAAATCCCTTTCAGAATACATGTAAATATAGAGTCTTATACTTAAATTTGATTTACTTGTTAATGCAAAGTATGAATAGTTGCAATACAGCTGATTTCAAAATACAAAAATAATAGTATTTATGTTGAATTGAAATGAAAGATATTTGTGAAAACGAGATATATTTTTTCACAGAAATGCTAACGTACTTGAAACTTAACTTAACACGTGGTTTTAATTGCGGAAATAAATTTCTAGCATATAGATGTACAACCCTTAAGCATAACTTTCTGAAACATATTACAAGCCAAAGTACACTGTAATAATTTACAGATGCTCTCTCTCTCTCTCTCTCTCTCTCTCTCTCTCTCTCTCTCGTTTGTTTAGAAGTTTTCATGTATGCTTGTGTGTGCCCGTATCACTTCTTTTGAAGTTTAACAAAAAACGATTTTGTGCACAATAAAATCGAACATTACGATTTTGATTGCTTCATTATTTTCTTTGACAGGAGGAGACCACATCGATACCAGAGCCGTGCGACAATATCTCAGTCAACTGGAAATTTCACTTAAGATGGGAAGATACGAGTTTGGACCCGCTAGACTGACAGACACACGAACACCTGAGCGACCCTTTAGTAAACTTTCCTGGCGGGAGAAAGATCTGGCAAACTTGGACAAACGTGCAAGATCTCAGAGTGCAAGTCGCAGTTCTAGTTCTGTGTTGAGGTCACACCCTTCAAGTTATAAAGATGGACAATCTATTAGTCGACATAGCAGCGTTAGTCATCTTAGCGCTTCTGAAAAACTTTTAATGGACGCAGAACGTCCAAGGTTATTACATCGTGATTTTATGGATCGGAAGTTGAAAACTTCTTCTCCGTCATCAGAAGTTAATCCCCAAAAGCGACAAGTTACGGTTGAAATTAAAGTTGAAGATGATGCTGATACGTCTCAAAGGATGGACTTCGAAACTAGAATGGCAGATGCCCAGATCGATAGCTTTGGAGACGAAATTCGTCAAACAGAAAACTTAGGTGGGCAAGAAGTTAAAAGAGCTCAATTTGTAGAACATCTAGAAAGTGGTCCAGTTAAATTATTCAAGCGATATAGTAGTGCTGGTAGCTCTCGGTCATCAGTATCTCGGGGTTTAGTTCGTGGAAATAGTGCTAAAAGTTATCAGAGTTCGCACGTAACAGGTTACAGTTCACAGTCGCGAACCAGCGTCCGAAGTGGACAGTCTCGACGAAACGCCCCGGGACCACACGCAATTACTCCCGGGAATACACACTCGGTAACCACGGGGCCAAATTCGACACTAGACAGCCTCCTCCCGCGATCACCACGTGACCAAATACGAACCATTCACCATCGTTCTGCCTGGTATCACGTACCTGGTCGCTATGCAACTTCCCAGAAACCGATCCCGCCGAAGCGTTCTCAGAAAACACAAGAAGCTAAGGAGATGGAACACCGCTTGTTTGGTAGCAGGGCCCCCAGTAGAGAAACACAGCAAGCACTGTATCGGAAACATCCAAAAATTAATAAAGTGAAACCCATCACCCCTGGTATATCTAGAGACATTAACAAAGAATTTGGAATGACAGTTAAAGGTATAGGTCCTGTGATTTCTAACGGGTATTACAGTAATCCGCCACATGATTATGCGGTGGACCCGTATGTAGATGAAGATTATGAACAGCATCATACAACTGTGAAATTTAAGGAGGCTGTCTTCGTGGAATAAAACAATAGGTGTATTAGGTGTGAATATGTTACGGATATTCAATTGTGAACAGTTTTCTCAACACACGAGATGAAATTATTTGAAATTAATACACAATAGAGGACAGAAAATGACGCTTATTGGAGCATGAGAGATACAAAAGGTTTAGCAATGAGATTCGCCATCGTATTTCCTGATGTCTGCTTGATTAAGTCAGTGTCTTTGTTTAGTGTGTTCATTCTCAAACAAGCAATCTGTGATAAATGTGCTCAGGTTTCCCCCATTTTCAAATAAGATAGGCATACAACAAGGGGGTGTGGTACATGTATATACACGAAAGTTTCGGTATTGTGTTTGATGCAGAATTTGAGCTGTGCATGGTTGCTTTATTAAAAATAAATAAGGAAATTAAGTACGTGCATATACATACAGCTTGGCTATCTTTTAAGAATATTTTGTATTACAGACAAATACTTTTACATACTGTCCACCTTTTTTTAAAACCTAATTGATCATTATATCTTTCTTTTTAATGTAAAATCTAGAACTGTATTCACAAGTACGATATTTTGCTCCGAGTAGATTTATATTTTCTGTAGAAATTTGCAGTCTACTTTTATTCATATTGTACATTAGTATGGATTGTTTTAATTACATCTGCTGCAGAGTTCATGTTTGTAGTTGATCATTGTAAGATGCCTTTAGTTTACGTATTATTTTTATACCGTTCACATGTAAAATTTAGTTCCCTTTGTAATGCGTCTATCCTGATAAATTATTTTTTGAAAGTTATTTTGTCAATTTCTGTTTTTATGGATGGACTTTTTTTTTCGATCATGAACTCTCCATTGAAATATGAAGTGGGTGCGATCTACACCAAGACGACCGACGATGTTACCCGGAAACATAGAGGAGAGCTCATTGATCCTTTCAATTTATGTGATAGTATTAATATTTTTTGGCAGAAGTTTTGTCATCCTTTTGAAAGAATGTGTTTGCAAAAAAAAAATTGAAGGTAACTAACAGCAATCAATCTGATAACTCCTACAAGGAATACAAAATAAAGAATTGGGCAAACACGGAGTCCTGGACACACCAGAGGTCGGATCAGTTGCATAGGAAGTAAACATCCCCTCTCGACGAGGCACACCCGCCGTGAGCCCTACATGAACATCTTGATCAGGTAATTGGGGTAATCCGTAGTCAAAATCAGTGCCAAGGACGGTCCAACAGTCGATATGAAACACGCCACATAGCATTTGAGTGATAAAAGTGGAGTTGCACCATTAAAAAGAAATATCTTCCCGACATATTTTGTATTTAGTCAATATGAAATATGTCGCATATTTTTATGCAGATATGCCACAGTTGATACAATTTTACAACGAGCTGTTTTTGTACAAGTCTTCTCTTTACTTGATAATAATGCCATGTAAATGAATCGGCGAAAGTGTTAATGCCTCTATCAATAGTTTGAAATCCATGGCTTGGGTTGTCCAGCCTATATAATAGATACAAATGTAGATACAAATACACGTGCGTCATATGGAGAACATGTTCTATGTCTCAAAGTCTGTAACATATGTATGCAAGGTGAAGATAACGAACAGCGATCAATCTCATAACTCCTACAAGCAATACAAAATAGATAGTTGGACAAAACACGGACCCCTGGACACACCAGAGGTGGGATCAGGTGCCTAGGAGGAGTAAGCATCCCCTGATGACCGGTCACACCCGCCGTGAGCCCCATATCCTGATCAGGTAAACGGAGTTATCCGCAGTCAAATCAGTGTGCCAAGAACGGCTTAACAATCGGTATGAAACACGTCAGACAGCATTTGACCCAATGCGAGGATATATATATATATATATATATATATATATATATATATATATATATACTGATGGAGAACACTAACGAGATGAAATTATAAAACCCGTGTGACCCCTCAGGGGTTCTAACCCAAGGGTGGGTTCAGTAGGTTATAGAGAGAATGTTATATATATTTCAAATCTGCTTCATTAGGATTAGCTTAACCGTTTCTCTACCGGCACATTTTAGAGGTTTTTAGAGACTAAATGACAGTATTTTTAAATCGATTTAAATCTGCATGGATCACGATTTGGGGTAGGCATATGACATGTAATTTTGTTAGGAATTGGACAGGAAACAATTTTTTATAAAATTTGTCAATGTATCCCATGACCTCATATAGGTCTACGGGGTCAAAGGTCATATAAGTGCACATTTTTGCAATCTTTTTTCTCTGAAATATATATATTACGACCCCTCTCACTAGATTAGAGTCAAAATTAGGAAATTCTAAATGTATGAGCTAATGTGCCTTTTAATATACTACAAAAAGAACAAAATCAAACAAATCAATTTTATTGACAAACAAATATTTTTGGTTGCTAAGTAACAACACTCATAGTACAATTTTGACCATAATTTGCCTTTCTGCATCCATTCGACACAATTTAAACGTAATTACAATCCATGATGATTAGTAAATGTCACATTATTTTAAAAATATAATCTTTAAATAGATCTTAATCATTTTAAAAGGTTTTTAACAAAAAATATAATGAAGAGAATTAAGGTCAAAGGTCATCAAATGGAAACTTTGTACTTTATATACTTGTCCATCATTTTCTAATAATATGACGTTTTGCCATTATGTTCCATTAAATAGAATAAGTATTGCAACATTAAAACAAAGATCTTTCAATTATTGTTAATCTAAAATAATCTATTTTTTTATTCAATTATATTTGGTTGCTAAGCAACAACACCTTATCAAATGTTATCAAAAAGTGCTAACCATTTTTCCTCTCCAAGTTCAACATAAGCGAATGTTCAAGTACTTACTTTCAATCACTAGATTTAACTGTACTTGCATCATATTTAACAAAAATGTTCTTATATTCAACCTCTTGAAACCTATTTCTAGACATAATTCTTGATAACGAGTTCTTCCGACAGGGGCATGCGTTGACCAATATCTGTCTATCGACTGGAACTTCACAGCAGGCGTGTATAAGATAATGCACAAAAATCTGGGGAAAAAAAGTATTTCTTAATACTTAGTCCTAAATACTAATGTATTGTCAAAGCTTTTGAATACTCAAATTGGCTCTGTAAATGTTTTCGATAATCAAGGCCCTCTGAAAAGTATGCATTTAATTACTTATGAAATTTTATCAGAGGTAATTGTAGTACACATTTAATAAATGAGTTACATTCACAGCCAGATTAATTTTGATAAAGGTAATCTTTTTACTATGCATTTTATTATTCTTTTGAAACTGGAAATCACTGCCACAATATCGGTTTTTAAAACTAGTAATACCTGTACAGTTCCTCTTCAGTGAGAGGCTGCAAACTTCCTTGGGAAGTATATGGCAACCCTTCCCCCTAGATATGACCATCTCAGCATAATGGTTGGTACCAACACAGATGGAAAAAACCAAATCTTCTGTCAAAGACAGCTTCATAAAATCTGCAGTTCTCCGAATAATAGGGTCCCATATCTGAAAGAAAATTGCAAATAAAATCAGTATTGGTCACCATACCTTAAAACGTGTCATACCTTATAATTAGAAACTAATTAGAAATTGTTTTGTCTCATTTTGTATGTATACGATCCCTAGTTATGCAGCAAAAAAAAACCACAAAAAAAAAAAAAGAACAGTAAAATGGTACACACATATCAGTGTACCATAATGCCATGATTCCAATTGTGAATGTATTATCTGGATTTATTTGAATGTTAATCAAATTTATACCGATTTAACCCTATATTCAACCTCAAAGAGTCATACCAACTGAAAGCCAGGTTGTCACCCCGAATGAAATGCCACAGTTCTGGGATCAGGTGTTCCTGTGTCCTCCATATCAGCATCCTTCCAATGCATGTCTGGATTTGTCAGTAGACTGTCGCTAGCGGATGATACCTGGGAACTTCCCACTAAATATTGGGATGTCAATACCCTTTTTAAAGAAGAAAAGAAATCACAATTAAGAATTGTTGGGTCTATGTTTAAAAAGCAAAATCAAAGTTTCACGGTAGCATGGAACAGTTTCGATATGGTAAGGGATTGCATACATGTGTTAGAAATTAATCGAATATTTTATTATACATTGCGAGAGTAGCAGAGTGGGTAATGAAAAAAAAAAGTATCATGTAGGTATCTGCATTATGCCTAGCATATATTATACACGAGGGCAAATACTGAAGAAATTCAGGTTAAAACCTACAGGGTCCAGCAAAAATACTGAAACTCTGAGGGAAAGTGAATGACCCCAGATATAAAATTTGAATTGAATTGCTTCTTAATGGTACCCAGTATCTAAATCCCCTTGTATGGTACTCTGATGGGCTGTGGATTTAGTCGAAATTAGAGAAAATCTAGGCAAGAAGGGGATTGATTGATTGATGTTTTCTGCCAAACTCAACAATTTTTCAGTTATCTGGTGGCACCCAGTTTTTTTTATTGGTGGAAGAGAGAACCCAGATACCTGGGGAGAGACCACCGATCTTTCGAAAGTAAACTGGGAAAACTTTCTCACTTACCGGCGCGAATGGGATTCGAACTCGTGCCGACAGAGGTGAGAGGCCGTGTGATTTTGAGCGCAATGCTCTAACCTCTCGGCCACGGAGGAGGCCGGTAAGAACACAGGGGCTCGGTTGTCAGATATTGAAGTTTTGTATTATTTGTTTCCGAATAATAAATAGAAGTTTTGCATGATTTGTGTCCGAATAATAAATTATATAAATAAAATCCACCACCAAAATCCGCTTTTTTAGAGGTTTTAAAAAAGGTGTATCATGTGTACATTAAAGTACTTGGCACACTGATTTGACTGCGAATAACTCCGTTTACCTGATCATGATATGGGTCTCACGGCGGGTGTGACCGGTTAACAGGGGATGCTTATTCCTCCTAGGCACCTGATCCCACCTCTGGTGTGTCCAGAGGTCCGTGTTTGCCCAACTATCTATTTTGTATTGCTTGTAGGAGTTATGAGATTGATCACTGTTCGTTATCTTCACCTTGCATTTATATAATTTATTATTCGGACACAAATCATGCAAAACTTCAATTTATTATTCGGGAACAAATAATACAAAACTTCAATATCTGACAACCGAGCCCCTGTGGGCAAGAAGGGAACACATGCCCATCAGCTCATAGCATACAAGTACCAGCATGTATGGATCACATGTAATTTATGGTCATAAGCTACTAAGTGTATATAAAATACATGCATTTGGATAAAAGAGAAATCAATATGATTTTTCATTAGCCTGTCATAATCAGACTTTGATTGATGTTAACCCACCCCCATTTTGGCCCAAACACACATTTTGTTTTTATTTCTAGATCTGTTACAGAATAAAGAAAATAATTCAAATTATGATAATAAATTCTATCATTACAATAATGCAAAGTGTGTTTTCCTAACAGATTGTGTTTTCTTTTCATAGCAGCATGTCCCAATTTCATTTTATCGTAATATAAAAACTACCGAGAATTATAATATGAATAAGGGTCCATCAAAAAGAACATTTCCTCTGCTTTTACAGGATGTATTTACTTTTCCCTATTTCCATATATAAATATAAATAAAACGCCGATCTGTTTAAACATTGAGAAATAAAATCGTAAAACAACGTATATGTGCAAAAAATTGCTATTTTCTTATAACTTTGCCAGCCATTAAAAATTATTTTTATATGTACTGAAAGCAGGGAATATATGCTTCTCAAAAATATAAAAAATATTGCATTCATAGGGAAAATAAAAAAAATCATAGCGAGGGGGGAAATGGCCTTGCGACAGAGCGTTGCGTCATATTTAGACGAAGTAATCCTTCATTTTAAATGCTTTTTTTAATTTAATGGCTTTATTTATTCAATTGATTTTTGCATAGTTAAATAATATTGAAAAATTCCAAAAATATGATATATAAAACATATATATTACGTCCGTAGTTCCGAACTCACGCCCTCCCAGTTACGAAGCGAACGCTCTACGACCAAGCTACCGCGACAGACTGAGAGAGATATTTCGCGTCTCTAACCTGATTAGACAATGTGTATGTCTTTAAATTGTTATGAGGATTTCAACAATAACGTTTAAAGTAGGCATTTCGCAAATTCTATGGTCGTTATAACGATCATAACAATTATTAGGTCGTTCTTTACTCACTGATTTTCACTACGGATTTCTCCGTTTACCTAATCAAGGTATGCAATCATTGACCTCATTATCATATTAATTATTATTACTGTTTGTGACTACCGTGAACATTTTATGAAGCATTGTTACTCTCAAAAAATGATACCATTTATAATATGTTATCATCTAAATTGTTTAGAAACGACTGCCTTCACATTTAGAAATTAACATTATAATTTTCAGGAGAGAAGGTAATCAATATTTACATGTAATCAACATTTTCAATGAAGAAACGTTTTGAAATATAGTGCTTGTATTTTCTTTTTTCATACCTTATCAATAGCATTGTAAAGACATTGCTGATTTAACAATATTTTAAAGATTAATCACAATTGCCATTCCATTTTATATTTTGCAGTTTCTCAAAGAAGTTTAATTGAAAATCCTTTGCATACCGACCACCTTTCCGGAATTCCTTTACATCATCTGACATTTATCATAAAACATTTAATACCTCACTGTATGTCATGGTCACATTTCTTTGGTGACGGGCGTCTTTTCCGCAGTGGAGAGCACCTTTACCATTATATCGGAAGCGCTGCGGATGGAAACTCTTTCATGTTGCAGGACATCACACATACACAAAAAATACATAGGCTGTTATTAGACAGGAAAAAACGGAAAATTGTAGTCCTGCAGGCAGATAAGACGGCTTTTTGTTTCAAGCCAAAAAATGATAGCCTATTCCCTACACCAGTATTTGCGGATTCTACGGATACACATCCTGGATATTGTAGAATAAGACTTTCTCCGACACAGTCGAACAATTGTAGAAACGATAATATTTTTCTGTCGGAATCTAATATTTATCTAAAAGCACAAAACATACCTGCAGACATACTTTCACAAATAGGTATGACAAAATGTCACACAGAATACTTCGGACTTTTCTGTCCAGTATTCCCTAGATTTACTCGATGTTGGTGTGACAGAACGAGAAAGTTTGACTTTCCGTCTAAGAAGCTCGTTGACTCCATTATAACTAGCGGATGTACAATAATCCCCAAACCACACCGAAAGAGTTCAAAACCAGATGTGGAATGGAAATTCAATTTTTCTTTGGCTGAATGTTTGTTGTTTTCAAGTCTAACAGAATCTCAACAAAACGGATTTTTCGTTTTCAAAGTTTTGATTGACAACATGCTATTTCACCTCCACAAGCCTTTGAAGACAAAACATTTGAAGGCAATTTTCCTGAATTCTTGTGAAGAAATGCCGATGGATGCTTGGGAAACTAATTTCAGTGGGTGTGTCCTTTACACATTAGGATCACTATTGTTTTGTTTAAGGGCAAGATTCTTGCCTCATTACTTTAATCCAGATAACAACCTCATCGACACTTTCACAGAAAAGGATATTGACGCAATCTATGTTCATATTGAGTCTATTCGTTTATTTCCAACTACTTGTGCTATGTTTGTCGCCGAAAAACATGGCTATGGATACGGAGAAAATTTGGTGAGACATGTCCTGTCTGATCTAGCATATTTCACTCAAGCAAGAGACTTGTATATGGTTTACAATAACACTTTTGTCCCATTATCACTTGCTACAACAAAGTTTTTATCTAGAAAAGGTCACTACGATGCTGCTTTTAAACTGATAAAGGATATCTTTGAGCAAGGGATTTTGACACCACAGACAGAAATGAGGCAAACATCAATTAGCTACCAAGAGTTTTTCGTTTGTGCATCATTAAAATTGCGTCAAAAATCTTCCCGCACAATTCTTGCAAACATGTACGAGAAAACATTTGGAACAGAACCTTTGAACATGTTCTGCAAAGAAACTGATTTTTCGTTACAAAAGTTTCTACCTTGGAAAATAGACCATCAGCTTACCTGGATTGAAATTCCTAGCGAAAAAGTAACAGATCTCACAACAATTGCAAATGTTCTATATGAACACAGTCTGAAAGAGTATAATAAAGGAAATAAAATACTAGCAGAGCTTACAGTTACTGCCGCAATACGATGTATTCGGGATACTCTGCGTAAAGATTCTATAGACATCAGTCACATTGAAGACCCGGAATTAAAAGAGGAAGTTGTTGCACAAAAACGTAGCCTTAAAGCCAGACTGAAACCATATTACACACTTGTATTTGATATATCAAAAATAGATTTCGTAGTTTATCCTTTGAGTGATCATATATCGGACATAGAAGAGCTTTATGAAGAATTTCCAGAAATGTCGGGAACTTTAAGTGCAATGTTCACATACTTGGGACAGAAGCAAAAAAGTAGAATATATGCTTCAAAGTGCACCTCGTATCTTTATGGGAAGTTTTAATACTTTTATCAGATCAAAGAATACACAAAAGTTCTTACTTGATTTATACCATGTTTCAATGTTTTAACTGCCTTGGTGATACAAAAAGGGAATTATGCCGTGTAGATGATGACAGACCATAACGGAAAAAGGCTAACTGCTGGCAAGAACTCTAAGGGAAAAAATACCCGGCTACTACCCAGACGAAAGGCTTTAATTCTCAATAAATTCGGTTCCTGGCAATACCAAAACATAAAGTATTATGAATATAATAACGACGTGATCAAAATGAAGGCATTTACGAAGACTGAGGCATAAAAAAAACTTTTACAAGGATTAACTGATACGAATCTGAGAAGGGTTCCAGTGCCAATTGATACACAACTTTTTAGATATATCACACTGTATATGTGACTGTACAGACCACTTATCATGTTATTATATTCATGGCTCATTCATGTATTGTAAAGGCAGTAATGTAATGTAATGCTCAGTGCTAATAAAAGTATCTATATACAATATGCCTTACAGTTTATCTAAGTTACAAGTATCAACCGATATATACCTGTAGTAGGGGAACGAGATCGTGATAATATTAGATATTATCTTGCATTCATCATAAAACTCTACCATAGAGTATAGGAGGGCTGTTCGATATGTAATGTTTATTGTACGATATGTCAAAAGCAGTCGACTCTAATAGAGAAATGAACATTACATCCCTTCAACGTATTATCCGCGGTTTGAAATACATAATTTAAATCTCTGAATCTATTTCTGAAATGCGTCACGGTACGCTGATTTATGTAGACCTCTGTGGCACTGACTGATGGCTGAGCCAAGGGCTTGTCGGGACTTGTAACAACGACCAGATAAGAACTTTTTAAGTTTTGGGAAAAGTAAAAAGTTGCATGGGGCTAGATCTGGAGAGTATGGTGGATGTAGCAAGACGGTAACCTCCGACTTCAAAAATTGCTTCACAATCTCAGATGTGGTGGAGCATTATCATGAAGTAGACGAAAATGCCTAAATCTTGACACAGGACGTCGTTTATGATAATGTTTTTTTTTAGCTTTTTTAGTATAACATCTCGGTAATACCGACCTGTAACACGTTTGCCCCTCTGCACCGGAATTTCTACGGCACGTATCACATGAGAAGAATATGCAATAAAGAATCTTCTTTCTGTTTATGGTTCTTTTAGCAACTACAGGCCTTCTACCGTGTTTAGTTAGCCATATTTTGTTTCCAATTTTTCTTACTGGTTCGAAATAGTGAACCAATGATTCGTCCCCAATAGCAATGTTTACAAATTGTCTTTGATTGAATTTGGGAAACATTTTGAGCAATTGCTTAGCGGTTTGTACTCATGCCCGTTTTTAGTCATCTGTCAATATATGCGATATCCATCTGCAAAAAATCTTTCGTACTTTCAAAATATGCTTCAAAATGAAATGCACCCGAGATAGCTATATGCGAACAGCTTAAGCAATATCACTAATCCTGTATCTGCCACCACTTTCAATTATTTCCCTGACTTTTGAGACATTTGCCTTGCCTGTTACAATCACAGGTTGGCCAGATTTTGCTGCATCTTTGGCAGACTCTGTACCAGTCAGAATTTTTTTCACCTACGAACAGTCTCATAAGATACCTTATCAGACCCATAAACTTCCCCAATTCAGTAAAAATCTGCATTACCGAATGACCGAGTTTTGTGTGAATATTTATGTAAGCTCTAATTTCTTCAATATTCTCAACCCGTTTCCCAACCATTTTTACAACAATAGTCAACAACTGGCTCTATTGAACTGACTACAAGTTTAGAATATGTGGAGCTGAAGGCTACATGACTACATGTTTTTTTGGTCTTTAGGCTTGCCAATCAATGTTAAAAGTGAAGCGAATTAGGACATGCCTTGTTCATCCAAAGAGCTGATCCAAAACAATTACAAATAAAAAAGTATGTAGGTAGATTTTACGGGGGTCTGTCTGATACAAAAGTTTTACATACAAATATATTGGAAAAATCTTTAAAAATCTTCTTCTCAAGAACCACTGAGCCAGAAAAGCTGATATTTATATGAAAGCTTTTTAATATAGTGCAGATTCAGATTTGTTAACATTATGGTCTACGGGGGTCGGATGGGGCCACAATAGGGGATCAAAGTTTTACATATAAATATATAGGGAAAATGTTTTAAAAATCTTCTTTTCAAGGACCACTAAGCGAGAAAAGCTGATATTTACATGAAAGCTTTCTGACATAATGCAGATTCTAAATTGTTAAAATATTGGCCCCCAGGGGTCGGATGGGGCGACAATAGGGGATCAAAGTTTTACATACAAATATATAGGGACATTCTTTAAAAATCTTCTTCTCAAAAACCACTGAGCCAGAAAAGCTGATATTTACATGAAAGCTTCCTGATATAGTGCAAATTCAAGTTTGTTAAAATGATGGCCCCGGGGATAGGATGGGGCCACAATTGGGGTTCGAAGTTTTACATAAGAATATATAGGAAAAATCTTTAAAAATCTTCTTCTCAAGAACCACTCAGTCAGAAAAGCTGAGATTTACATGAAAAGCTTCCTAACATAGAGCAAAGTTAAGTGTGTTAATATGATGGCCCCCTGTGATAGGATGGGGCAACAATAGGGGATTAAATTTTTACATACAAATATATAGGAAAAATCTTTTAAAATCTTCTTCTCAAGAACCACTGAGCCAGAAAAGCTGATATTTACATGACAGCTTTCTGACATAGTGCAGATTCCAGTTTGTTCAAATCATGGCCCCTGGGGGTAGGGTGGGGCACAGGGGGGGATCAAAAATTTTACATACAAATATATAGGAAACATCTTTTAAAATCTTCTTTTCAAGAATTTTGTAATGCGTCTATCCTGATAAATTATTTTTTGAAAGTTATTTTGTCAATTTCTGTTTTTATGGATGGACTTTTTTTCAATCATGAACTCTCTATTGAAATATGAAGTGGGTGCGATCTACACCAAGACGACCGACGATGTTACCCGGAAACATAGAGGAGAGCTCATTGATACTTTCAATTTATGTGATTGTATTAATATTTTTTTGGCAGAAGTTTTGTCATCCTTTTGAAAGAATGTGTTTACAAAAAAAAAAAAAAAAAAAAATAGAAGGTAACTAACAGCAATCAATCTGATAACTCCTACAAGAAATACAAAATAAAGAATTGGGCAAACATGGAGTCCTGGACACACCAGAGGTCGGATCAGTTGCATAGGAAGTAAACATCCCCTCTCGACGAGGCACACCCGCCGTGAGCCCTACATGAACATCTTGATCAGGTAATTGGAGTAATCCGTAGTCAAAATCAGTGCCAAGAACGGTCCAACAGTCGATATGAAACATGCCACATAGCATTTGAGTGATAAAAGTGGAATTGCACCATTAAAAAGAAATATCTTCCCGACATGTTTTGTATTTAGTCAATATGAAATATGTCGCATATTTTTATGCAGATATGACACAGTTGATACAATTTTACAACGAGCTGTTTTTGTACAAGTCTTCTCTTTGCTTGATAATAATGCCATGTAAATGAATCGACGAAAGTGTTACTACCTCTATCAATAGCTTGAAATCCATGACTTGGGTTGTCCAGCCTACATAATAGGTATAAATACAAGTACACGTGCGTCATATGGAGAACATGGTCTATGTCTCAAAGTATGTAACATATGTATGTATTATACTGATGGAGAACACTAAAGAGATGAAATTATAAAACCCGTGTGGCCCCTCAGTTAGGTTTTCTAACCCAAGGGTGGGTTCAGTAGGTTATAGAGAAAATGTTATATATATTTCAAATCTGCTTCATTGAGATTAGCTTAAGATATGCCAAAATTGTTAAACTCTTGACGGTTGAGGAAGTTATATCTGACACATATTTTAAAAACTTCCACAGGATGTTTGTGTGTGTGTGATACTTAGTGAGACCATAAAGACTGGTTGTTTTTACGTCCTGTCGAGCATTTTTCACTAATATTGAGATGTCACCAGCTGTAAGTGAAGTACGGCAAATATAGACCTATGCTTAACGCTCAGGGCCGTAGCAGTGAGGGTTCTGTAACGTGCCAAAGTCTGTCGCTAAATGGGACCTTCGTTTTTAAATTCCAATCAGAAAGACCCGTGATTCTCACTTCCAAACTTATTTTAACGTCTTAGGTTTGACATAGCACAAGCAGGTCTCGAACTCACGACCTCCCAGTTACGAAGCGAACGCTCTACGACCAAGCTACCGCTGAGAGAGAGATCCCACGTCTTTAACCTGAGTAGACAATGTGCCTTTCTTTAAATTGTTATGAGGGTTTCAACAATCACGTTTAAAGTAGGCATTTCGCAAATTCTATGGTCGTTATAACGATCATAACAATTATTAGGTCGTTCTTTACTCACTGATTTTCACTACAAATTTTTCCGTTTACCTAATCAATATCGGGCTCACGGCGGGTGTGACTGGTCGACAGGGGGTGCTTACTCACTTCGTTATCTTGACTTTTTCATTGTTAAACTATGTCATGGCTGTTCGGTGATCCCACCTACCGTTTTTACACTTCATATGTTACACACCGATTCAAAAATGACTGAATGATGTTTGACATTCAACAAAAATTATCCTAAAAAGTTATGTCCATATGGTTGAGCATCACTGAAGAGACATCATTTGTCGAAATGCGCATCTGGTGCATCAAAATTGGTACCGTATAAGTTTTACAAGCTTCTTTGAGGTTTTGAATACATGTAATTACACTATCAAGTTCTTGTGCAGATCCCATTTTGACTATGATTTGTAGGAACACACCTCGTATTTGTACAAAAGTTGCTACAGTTTAAACAAAAAAAAAGGGCCTCCGTGGCCGAGTGGTTAGAGCATCACGCTCAAATTCACACGGCCTGGTTTGAATCCCGCTAGCGCCAATAAGTGAGAAAGTTTCCCAGTTTGGTCGGTGGTCTCTTCCCAGATACATTGCATCTGGGTTCTCTCTTCCACCAACAAAAACTGGGCACCACCAGATAACTGAAAAATTGTTGAGTGTGGCGGAAAACATCAATCAATTATATAAATAAAAAATAATATGATTTTGGTGAAAATATTATTTTAGAGGGTATATATCGGATAGGTTGCATACAATTTGAAAGACGAATCAATGTTATGATATTCTTGGTAAGGCCACAGTTTTTTTTATTTCTTGGTTTACGGATCAGCCTACCATAATTTCTGGGGAATCGGAAAAAAAAATAAAATGGAAATTTCTACTTTTTTTTAATTCCGCCGATTCTATCCAAAATGACAAACCGAAAATAAAAATAAAATGCATTTTCAATTTTATGAACAGAAAATCGTGAAACGCAAACCTATTGATTTGTAATTGGTAATCACTATTCGTTTTGCGAAATATCTTTATTCCGTATTTTGAAAAACCATGTACACAGATATGGCCACGCACGATGACAGTAACGATACCTACATCGTTCTTGTCGACGAAACAGATGGCAGATGGCAATTTGTCACGAAAAGAAAAAAACAGGAATTGATAGAAATAAATATTTCTCATACAAATGGCGGTATTCTTGCTGCTACCATAACACGAAATGCAGTGCTATTTGGGTGTTTAAAGATGACAGGAAGGTACAGTTGTTAACGACTTTACTAGATAGGATGTTCTATCGTTAAAGTGATAATGTCCTACGGACCCGGTTTGAGTGTGGTGAGGGCCTTTACTGAGACACAGTTTGATTATTCTAATTAGTGACTTTATACCACAGCAGTACATGTCTTAATAAATGTATTTGAATACATGTACGTGCATCTCTGCTGTCAAAAATCCCAACAGTTTGAGAAATTGTTAGATGCTTTTGATATTATAATGAACGCCGCCTGTAAAAATTTGACCAGATAAAACTCAGAAAGGTATGCATATTTCTCGTAAATTTAGTATACCTTCTGTAATGGTGGAAAGAATTTGAGTATCAAATAAAAATTAAAAACAAGAAAAACTTTTTTCAAAAAGGTAGTAGATAATTCCATGGGCATGGCTATGTGGGAAAAAATGGGGTTAAAAATTATTTCATGGGGGTATAAACATTCTGAAATTAAAAAATGGAATTACAACATAAAGTTGTTATAGTGCTTATATTAATTTTTTTTTCTTTATGTTTACAATTTGTAAATGTAAAATATTTATTGAGCATATACAGCAAAATTACTGAACAACATTATATAAATAATGGATAGTTTACAACATCCAAGAGATACATCTGTATGACCTTATACATTCTCGGCTTATGTTCTACCAAAGTGTAACATAGATACATGTAACAGTTATCCACTGAATTTGAAATTGCCTTCGTTTTCAAAATTCATTACAAGTCACTTTAAAGAATTTTTTATCTAATATTTTTTTAAATACATGTTTTGTTTATTTGTACTCACGAAATTAAATGTTAATGATTTATTAAATTGAAAATAAAACAACAATAGATATTAAAAATGTTTATTTTATTTTTATTTATTTATTTTTTCTCCTGAACGATCCTAATTTTTTATTTAATCCGTAAACCAAAAATTTAAAATACTGTGGCCAAAGTTATTGTTATTTATAAACATTATTTTGCATTTTATCAATATCTATATAAATATATATCCCTGGTTCCGCGAAATCTACGTGTGGTATCAACAGGAAATAAGAGATGTCGTTCAATCCCTGTTTTCCGATAAAAAGCTGATCTATAACAAGAAGAATTTATTCTCGCAAAATCGATCAAACACTGAGTAATAATGTGTTTCACTTATTTATATTTTCTGGACAATTTTCATCCGTAACGGCATTGATCATGTCTTCCGTGAATGTTACACAGCTAATTGAAAAAGAAAAACTGACAGACTCGCCCACAGGATTTTGGAGAAACGAAGAAAATGAAGAACAAATAACTACAAACCCCGTTTATGAAAATTGTTTAACAGAGACAGGAAGTGACGTACTATCGGCCAATCCAGAATGCCAAACAAAAACAGACGAAGAGGTGACAAACACATTGAAAGACATTGAGAAAGACTCAGACGAAAGTCCATTAGGGTCAGACCAGCAGCGGAAGAGAGAAGACGATGATACGGTAGAAGATGCAGATGAGACAGATTACTTTGACAGTGAAGATGAGTACTGGGAAACTCACAGGGATGAGGGGTATGCAGATGAATACAGCGAATATCACTACCACCCCACACACACAGGCAAGGACGGCAGATACAGTAAGCTGTACTAGCGTTCTTTAAATAAAACCACCCATTAGTTGCTATTTGAACTGTAGTTTGTTATTATACGTCTGTCCTTCTATGTATTTAATTATTCCTAAGGGTTTTTAATTGGTTTATAGGTTATTAGGGTAATTATATCATTTCATTAGGCGCTATATATTAATAATAATAATTATGCATTTTAATTCTGACACTATGAATATTTTATTCACATGTATGTGCACATCTATTTTATATTATCTTTTCTTTCACATTTGTAAAGCGCTTTTGAGAACTAATGTTGATAGGGCGCTATATAAATCTTTTAATTACAAATTACTGTACAAATTTTAACGTTTACAACATTTTATTGTTAATTTCAATAATGCACGAAGAATGAAGATGTGAGCTCGACATTGAACAGCGGATTTGATATACAAAACACATTTTAGTAAACTTAAACTTAAAAAGACGTCGTACGTGCAATATAATTATGATTGACCGGCGAAAGGGAGAAGTAGTGGATTTAGAGTTGAATTGTGATATCAGACAAGTAGAATCGTAGGCTTACTACGGATCACGTGTGTTCCTTCTTCGTTATTTTTACATGCGAAGTTAGATATTTTTATGTTCAAATTAAGAAACCCACACATTGTTTTCTTTGTAGTAGTACTGAATGGTAAGAATGTACGGCTGAATTAAAGAATTGAACCTTTGTAGTGAAAGATGACCCCCTCCCCTCGATTTAAAAAGTTCGGGGGAATATTTGAAGATAAACATCATGTCCGTCCCCAGTCTGCCACCTTCCGCGATTTAGGGTTTTGAAGATTGGCCAAAACATAGCCTTATGCATCTTTAAAAAGAATTATCATTATTTTTATCGTTATTTGCTTGTCAATGGTACAATTCTTGAAACTATCTACCCCCATCACCATCACCACCACTTTGAAAAACGTTACTACAAGCCTGAACATTATCTTCTATCCAGTGAATTTCTTAAGTTCCTTCAATCAGATATTTGACTAAAATGGAAAACTTTTACATGATGTCCACTGTTTTATGGAAACCATGTTTATCAGCTTTTGAAATTGTTAAATTTACATGGAAATAATAACGCAAAACAAAATGCTGAAAATAAAATTAGATAAGAACATGATAGTTCCTCATGTCGGATTGTGCACTTTTATTTTGGGATTTGCATGCTAGGTACTTGTGATTGAAATAAGGAAGGAAGTGATCTGACATTGCGAAAAGTATCATTGCTATTTTGGTGAGGAACACTCTGGAGGGCTGTTATGTGCTCGCCCAGATACATCATACTTCCTTATGTACTCGTGGAAGTACAATCCAGAACGAAATGCACAATTTATACAATCTTTCATTGTATCGGTAGATAAAACATGAAATCATATCTTACCAAAACGATGGGGCCTCGACAATTCACAAAAAATGAATTTTATATGATGCCATAGTAATCAGCTGTATCTCTTCTTTACTTTCAATTTACAATCAAAGTACTGAAAGTGCAAAAATGCAGCGACGAATACATACCAGTGACTACTCAATTAATTTAATAATAATGTGCAACACCGAGATTTGCAATTGAAATATAATTCAACAATAATGAAGTGACGCAATTTTGCATGATATTGCATACATCATTTCAAATATGATATACATGTACCATCATCAATATGTTACATTACTACGTACATGTATATAGATATACACCAAGTCATGTGACTTTAAAATGACCTCGTAGAAAACTATAACTCTCCTTCAATACCAATAGGAGTCTACATAGATCAATATATCCAATGGCTTGAAACATTCATTTAAAAGATGCTTATATACTGAGGCAGTCCCGTGGGGATTCGGGTTAGAATAAATCCTCAGTACCCCCTTGCTTGTCGTAAAAGGCGATTAAATGGGGCAATCCTTCGGATGAGACCGCAAAAGCCGAGGCCCCGTGTCACAGCAGGTGTGGCACGATAAAGATCCCTCCATGCTCAAAGACCATAAGCGCCGAGCACAGGCCTAAATTTTGCAGCCCTTCACCGGCAATGGTGACGTCTCCATATCAGTGAAATATTCTCAAGAGGGACGTTAAACAATATTCAATCAATCATATACTGAGGTAAATCTAAATGTACAGTTTAGTATAATTCACACATATGACGTTGATATAGTCTTGGAATTACTATCATCGGTGTTTACCCAGCAGTCTATATTGTATTGTTTATAGGAGTTGATCATTGTTCATTATCTTCGTTAGTCTTTTGATTTTACACACCATATACATTGTATCTTATACGTATGCTGTAATTGCAGGCAGGGGAGTGAAACAGTACGAAAATTTGCCCCTTTTCAGGAGATCCATAAGGAAGTTTGCTGCAGATAACAATTTTGAAGTAAAAGACGTCATTGCCGACGGAAATTGCTTGTTTCGATCCGTAGCGGATCAACTGATGATCAATGGTTGTAGTGGATACACTGAGAAAGGTTTACGACAGACGGCGATAAAGTAGGATGATAAATGATGCATTTTTACTTGAGCACAGTTATGTAAAGTGTCAATTTTCAACCATTTTTTTATGATGAACATAGATGAAATAACGTTGCACAAGTATATCGAGAGATTAGAATATTTTGTGATAGGTATCTAAGAAGTAATCCCACATTTAAAGATGGCGTCCATGCATCGTCCTTTTTATCCGAGGAAACATTGGAAGGATACCTTACCAGAATGGAAAAGCCAGGAGAATGGGGCGATCACATTATTCTCCAGGCACTGGCTGACGTCCTAATGTTAGATATCGTCGTTTTCAATGTTTTCCTGGATGACATCAGAACTACGGAAGTTAATGCTGAATTAGACACAGATGACATGAAGACACTCCGCATTTACCTAGGACATTTAGGAGAATTTCACTATGTGAGCCTGAGGCCAAAACAATGGATGGAAGACTGGCCATATAGTAATTATGTAGGGATAATATAGGGGTGGGGTGAATGGGGAATGAATGCTGCTCGTCTCCTTTTTGGCAAAACGATCAGAGAAGGTTGGAAACGCATGTTGAAAGCTTACATTGATCAAAATCTCTTTTTCAAATGAAATCAATCTCTTGTTAATAATTTACACTTATTCCATATACACTGTACTTGTAGCTATTGTAAGAAAATAAAGTATTAAAAGAATTATCAGTATGTTTCGACGGCTGCTAACTTTCTAATCATATTTAAGGCTATTTCGAACATACACGTGAGGCAACAAAGCTTTATCTATTTTCCAAAACAATATATTAACATAATTTCATTTTTCATTTTATTATATATCTTTTCAGAAGCCCTGATCTTAAGATTGCAGACAGTATCAGAAGATATGGACGTAGAAATGAGAAAAACTTTGATAGAAGAAAAGGTCTTATCAATGTCCCGGAGAACACGCATTTCTGACGCTACTTTGAACGATATAGCTCAATTTGCAATACAGACATGTCGAAAAGAGGGGAGAAAGACGGGAAAATCATTCACGGTCAAGGATATTGCGGTGGATTTCAACCCACAAATTACTGAAGAAACAGAAGGTTAATATGACCTAATTATGATTTGTATAAGTGACAGTTTTAATTGCTAGTATGCAATCATTGACCTCATTATCATATTAATTATTACTACTGTTTGTGACTACCGTGAACATTTTATGAAGCATTGTTACTCTCAAAAAATGATACCATTTATAATATGTTATCATCTAAATTGTTTAGAAACGACTGCCTTCACATTTAGAAATTAACATTATAATTTTCAGGAGAGAAGGTAATCAATATTTACATGTAATCAACATTTTCAATGAAGAAACGTTTTGAAATATAGTGCTTGTATTTTCTTTTTTCATACCTTATCAATAGCATTGTAAAGACATTGCTGATTTATCAATACTTTAAAGATTAATCACAATTGCCATTCCATTTTATATTTTGCAGTTTCTCAAAGAAGTTTAATTGAAAATCCTTTTCATACCGACCACCTTTCCGGAATTCCTTTACATCATCTGACATTTATCATAAAACATTTAATACCTCACTGTATGTCATGGTCACATTTCTTTGGTGACGGGCGTCTTTTCCGCAGTGGAGAGCACCTTTACCATTATATCGGAAGCGCTGCGGATGGAAACTCTTTCATGTTGCAGGACATCACACATACACAAAAAATACATAGGCTGTTATTAGACAGGAAAAAACGGAAAATTGTAGTCCTGCAGGCAGATAAGACGGCTTTTTGTTTCAAGCCAAAAAATGATAGCCTATTCCCTACACCAGTATTTGCGGATTCTACGGATACACATCCTGGATATTGTAGAATAAGACTTTCTCCGACACAGTCGAACAATTGTAGAAACGATAATATTTTGCGGTCGGAATCTAATATTTATCTAAAAGCAAAAAACATACCTGCAGACATACTTTCACAAATAGGTATGACAAAATGTCACACAGAATACTTCGGACTTTTCTGTCCAGTATTCCCTAGATTTACTCGATGTTGGTGTGACAGAACGAGAAAGTTTGACTTTCCGTCTAAGAAGCTCGTTGACTCCATTATAACTAGCGGATGTACAATAATCCCCAAACCACACCCAAAGAGTTCAAAACCAGATGTGGAATGGAAATTCAATTTTTCTTTGGCTGAATGTTTGTTGTTTTCAAGTCTAACAGAATCTCAACAAAACGGATTTTTCGTTTTCAAAGTTTTGATTGACAACATGCTATTTCACCTCCACAAGCCTTTGAAGACAAAACATTTGAAGGCAATTTTCCTGAATTCTTGTGAAGAAATGCCGATGGATGCTTGGGAAACTAATTTCAGTGGGTGTGTCCTTTACACATTAGGATCACTATTGTTTTGTTTAAGGGCAAGATTCTTGCCTCATTACTTTAATCCAGATAACAACCTCATCGACACTTTCACAGAAAAGGATATTGACGCAATCTATGTTCATATTGAGTCTATTCGTTTATTTCCAACTACTTGTGCTATGTTTGTCGCCGAAAAACATGGCTATGGATACGGAGAAAATTTGGTGAGACATGTCCTGTCTGATCTAGCATATTTCACTCAAGCAAGAGACTTGTATATGGTTTACAATAACACTTTTGTCCCATTATCACTTGCTACAACAAAGTTTTTATCTAGAAAAGGTCACTACGATGCTGCTTTTAAACTGATAAAGGATATCTTTGAGCAAGGGATTTTGACACCACAGACAGAAATGAGGCAAACATCAATTAGCTACCAAGAGTTTTTCGTTTGTGCATTATTAAAATTGCGTCAAAAATCTTCCCGCACAATTCTTGCAAACATGTACGAGAAAACATTTGGAACAGAACCTTTGAACATGTTCTGCAAAGAAACTGATTTTTCGTTACAAAACTTTCTACCTTGGAAAATAGACCATCAACTTACCTGGATTGAAATTCCTAGCGAAAAGGTAACAGATCTCACAACAATTGCAAATGTTCTATATGAACACAGTCTGAAAGAGTATAATAAAGGAAATAAAATACTAGCAGAGCTTACAGTTACTGCCGCAATACGATGTATTCGGGAAACTCTGCGTAAAGATTCTATTGACATCAGTCACATTGAAGACCCGGAATTAAAAGAGGAAGTTGTTGCACAAAAACGTAGCCTTAAAGCCAGACTGAAACCATATTACACACTTGTATTTGATATATCAAAAATAGATTTCGTAGTTTATCCTTTGAGTGATCATATATCGGACATAGAAGAGCTTTATGAAGAATTTCCAGAAATGTCGGGAACTTTAAGTGCAATGTTCACATACTTGGGACAGAAGCAAAAAAGTAGAATATATGCTTCAAAGTGCACCTCGTATCTTTATGGGAAGTTTTAATACTTTTATCAGATCAAAGAATACACAAAAGTTCTTACTTGATTTATACCATGTTTCAATGTTTTAACTGCCTTGGTGATACAAAAAGGGAATTATGCCGTGTAGATGATGACAGACCATAACGGAAAAAGGCTAACTGCTGGCAAGAACTCTAAGGGGAAAAATACCCGGCTACTACCCAGACGAAAGGCTTTAATTCTCAATAAATTCGGTTCCTGGCAATACCAAAACATAAAGTATTATGAATATAATAACGACGTGATCAAAATGAAGGCATTTACGAAGACTGAGGCATAAAAAAAACTTTCACAAGGATTAACTGATACGAATCTGAGAAGGGTTCCAGTGCCAATTGATACACAACTTTTTAGATATATCACACTGTATATGTGACTGTACAGACCACTTATCATGTTATTATATTCATGGCTCATTCATGTATTGTAAAGGCAGTAATGTAATGTAATGCTCAGTGCTAATAAAAGTATCTTTATACAATATGCCTTACAGTTTATCTAAGTTACAAGTATCAACCGATATATACCTGTAGTAGGGGAACGAGATCGTGATAATATTAGATATTATCTTGCATTCATCATAAAACTCTACCATAGAGTATAGGAGGGCTGTTCGATATGTAATGTTTATTGTACGATATGTCAAAAGCAGTCGACTCTAATAGAGAAATGAACATTACATCCCTTCAACGTATTATCTGCGGTTTGAAATACATAATTTAAATCTCTGAATCTATTTCTGAAATGCGTCACGATACGCTGATTTATGTAGACCTCTGTGGCACTGACTGATGGCTGAGCCAAGGGCTTGTCGGGACTTGTAACAACGACCAGATAAGAACTTTTTAAGTTTTGGGAAAAGTAAAAAGTTGCATGGGGCTAGATCTGGAGAGTATGGTGGATGTAGCAAGACGGTAACCTCCGACTTCAAAAATTGCTTCACAATCTCAGATGTGGTGGAGCATTATCATGAAGTAGACGAAAATGCCTAAATCTTGACACAGGACGTCGTTTATGATAATGTTTTTTTTTTATAGCTTTTTTAGTATAACATCTCGGTAATACCGACCTGTAACACGTTTGCCCCTCTGCACCGGAATTTCTACGGCACGTATCACATGAGAAGAATATGCAATAAAGAATCTTCTTTCTGTTTATGGTTCTTTTAGCAACTACAGGCCTTCTACCGTGTTTAGTTAGCCATATTTTGTTTCCAATTTTTCTTACTGGTTCGAAATAGTGAACCAATGATTCGTCCCCAATAGTAATGTTTACAAATTGTCTTTGATTGAATTTGGGAAACATTTTGAGCAATTGCTTAGCGGTTTGTACTCATGCCCGTTTTTAGTCATCTGTCAATATATGCGGTATCCATCTGCAAAAAATCTTTCGTACTTTCAAAATATGCTTCAAAATGAAATGCACCCGAGATAGCTATATGCGAACAGCTTAAGCAATATCACTAATCCTGTATCTGCCACCACTTTCAATTATTTCCCTGACTTTTGAGACATTTGCCTTGCCTGTTACAATCACAGGTTGGCCAGATTTTGCTGCATCTTTGGCAGACTCTGTACCAGTCAGAATTTTTTTCACCTACGAACAGTCTCATAAGATACCTTATCAGACCCATAAACTTCCCCCAATTCAGTAAAAATCTGCATTACCGAATGACCAAGTTTTGTGTGAATTTTTATGTAAGCTCTAATTTCTTCAATATTCTCAACCCGTTTCCCAACCATTTTTACAACAATAGTCAACAACTGGCTCTATTGAACTGACTACAAGTTTAGAATATGTGGAGCTGAAGGCTACATGACTACATGTTTTTTTGGTCTTTAGGCTTGCCAATCAATGTTAAAAGTGAAGCGAATTAGGACATGCCTTGTTCATCCAAAGAGCTGATCCAAAACAATTACAAATAAAAAAGTATGTAGGTAGATTTTACGGGGGTCTGTCTGATAAAAAAGTTTTACATACAAATATATTGGAAAAATCTTTAAAAATCTTCTTCTCAAGAACCACTGAGCCAGAAAAGCTGATATTTATATGAAAGCTTTTTAATATAGTGCAGATTCAGATTTGTTAACATTATGGTCTACGGGGGTCGGATGGGGCCACAATAGGGGATCAAAGTTTTACATATAAATATATAGGGAAAATGTTTTAAAAATCTTCTTTTCAAGGACCACTAAGCGAGAAAAGCTGATATTTACATGAAAGCTTTCTGACATAATGCAGATTCTAAATTGTTAAAATATTGGCCCCCGGGGGTCGGATGGGGCGACAATAGGGGATCAAAGTTTTACATACAAATATATAGGGACATTCTTTAAAAATCTTCTTCTCAAAAACCACTGAGCCAAAAAAGCTGATATTTACATGAAAGCTTCCTGATATAGTGCAAATTCAAGTTTGTTAAAATGATGGCCCCGGGGATAGGATGGGGCCACAATTGGGGTTCGAAGTTTTACATAAGAATATATAGGAAAAATCTTTAAAAATCTTCTTCTCAAGAACCACTCAGTCAGAAAAGCTGAGATTTACATGAAAAGCTTCCTAACATAGAGCAAAGTTAAGTGTGTTAATATGATGGCCCCCTGTGATAGGATGGGGCAACAATAGGGGATTAAATTTTTACATACAAATATATAGGAAAAATCTTTTAAAATCTTCTTCTCAAGAACCACTGAGCCAGAAAAGCTGATATTTACATGACAGCTTTCTGACATAGTGCAGATTCCAGTTTGTTCAAATCATGGCCCCTGGGGGTAGGGTGGGGCACAGGGGGGATCAAAATTTTTACATACAAATATATAGGAAAAATCTTTAAAAATCTTCTTTTCAAGAATTTTGTAATGCGTCTATCCTGATAAATTATTTTTTGAAAGTTATTTTGTCAATTTCTGTTTTTATGGATGGACTTTTTTTTCAATCATGAACTCTCTATTGAAATATGAAGTGGGTGCGATCTACACCAAGACAACCGACGATGTTACCCGGAAACATAGAGGAGAGCTCATTGATACTTTCAATTTATGTGATTGTATTAATATTTTTTTGGCAGAAGTTTTGTCATCCTTTTGAAAGAATGTGTTTGAAAAAAAAAAAATAGAAGGTAACTAACAGCAATCAATCTGATAACTCCTACAAGAAATACAAAATAAAAAATTGGGCAAACACGGAGTCCTGGACACACCAGAGGTCGGATCAGTTGCATAGGAAGTAAACATCCCCTCTCGACGAGGCACACCCGCCGTGAGCCCTACATGAACATCTTGATCAGGTAATTGGAGTAATCCGTAGTCAAAATCAGTGCCAAGAACGGTCCAACAGTCGATATGAAACATGCCACATAGCATTTGAGTGATAAAAGTGGAATTGTACCATTAAAAAGAAATATCTTCCCGACATGTTTTGTATTTAGTCAATATGAAATATGTCGCATATTTTTATGCAGATATGACACAGTTGATACAATTTTACAACGAGCTGTTTTTGTACAAGTCTTCTCTTTGCTTGATAATAATGCCATGTAAATGAATCGACGAAAGTGTTACTACCTCTATCAATAGCTTGAAATCCATGACTTGGGTTGTCCAGCCTATATAATAGGTATAAATACAAGTACACGTGCGTCATATGGAGAACATGGTCTATGTCGCAAAGTATGTAACATATGTATGTATTATACTGATGGAGAACACTAACGAGATGAAATTATAAAACCCGTGTGGCCCCTCAGTTAGGGTTTCTAACCCAAGGGTGGGTTCAGTAGGTTATAGAGAAAATGTTATATATATTTCAAATCTGCTTCATTGAGATTAGCTTAAGATATGCCAAAATTGTTAAACTCGTGACGGTTGAGGAAGTTATATCTGACACATATTTTAAAAACTTCCACAGGATGTTTGTGTGTGTGTGATACTTAGTGAGACCATAAAGACTGGTTGTTTTTACGTCCTGTCGAGCATTTTTCACTAATATTGAGATGTCACCAGCTGTAAGTGAAGTACGGCAAATATAGACCTATGCTTAACGCTCAGGGCCGTAGCAGTGAGGGTTCTGTAACGTGCCAAAGTCTGTCGCTAAATGGGACCTTCGTTTTTAAATTCCAATCAGAAAGACCCGTTATTCTCACTTCCAAACTTATTTTAACGTCTTAGGTTTGACATAGCACAAGCAGGTCTCGAACTCACGACCTCCCAGTTACGAAGCGAACGCTCTACGACCAAGCTACCGCTGAGAGAGAGATCCCACGTCTTTAACCTGAGTAGACAATGTGTCCTTCTTTAAATTGTTATGAGGGTTTCAACAATCACGTTTAAAGTAGGCATTTCGCAAATTCTATGGTCGTTATAACGATCATAACAATTATTAGGTCGTTCTTTACTCACCGATTTTCACTACGGATTTCTCCGTTTACCTAATCAATATCGGGCTCACGGCGGGTGTGACTGGTCGACAGGGGATGCTTACTCACTTCGTTATCTTGACTTTTTCATTGTTAAACTATGTCATGGCTGTTCGGTGATCCCACCTACCGTTTTTACACTTCATATGTTACACACCGATTCAAAAATGACTGAATGATGTTTGACATCCAACAAAAATTATCCTAAAAAGTTATGTCCATATGGTTGAGCATCACTGAAGAGACATCATTTGTCGAAATGCGCATCTGGTGCATCAAAATTGGTACCGTATAAGTTTTACAAGCTTCTTTGAGGTTTTGAATGCATGTAATTACACTATCAAGTTCTTGTGCAGATCCCATTTTGACTATGATTTGTAGGAACACACCTCGTATTTGTACAAAAGTTGCTACAGTTTAAACCAAAAAAAAGGGCCTCCGTGTCCGAGTGATTAGAGCATCACGCTCAAATTCACACGGCCTGGTTTGAATCCCGCTAGCGCCAATAAGTGAGAAAGTTTCCCAGTTTGGTCGGTGGTCTCTTCCCAGATACATTGCATCTGGGTTCTCTCTTCCACCAACAAAAACTGGGCACCACCAGATAACTGAAAAATTGTTGAGTGTGGCGGAAAACATCAATCAATTATATAAATAAAAAATAATATGATTTTGGTGAAAATATTATTTTAGAGGGTATATATCGGATAGGTTGCATACAATTTGAAAGACGAATCAATGTTATAATATTCTTGGTAAGGCCACAGTTTTTTTATTTCTTGGTTTACGGATCCGCCTACCATAATTTCTGGGGAATCGGAAAAAAAAATAAACTGGAAATTTCTACTTTTTTTTAATTCCGCCGATTCTATTCAAAATGACAAACCGAAAATAAAAATAAAATGCATTTTCAATTTTATGAACAGAAAATCGTGAAACGCAAACCTATTGATTTGTAATTGGTAATCACTATTCGTTTTGCGAAATATCTTTATTCCGTATTTTGAAAAACCATGTACACAGATATGGCCACGCACGATGACAGTAACGATACCTACATCGTTCTTGTCGACGAAACAGATGGCAGATGGCAATTTGTCACGAAAAGAAAAAAACAGGAATTGATAGAAATAAATATTTCTCATACAATTGGCGGTATTCTTGCTGCTACCATAACACGAAATGCAGTGCTATTTGGGTGTTTAAAGATGACAGGAAGGTACAGTTGTTAACGACTTTACTAGATAGGATGTTCTATCGTTAAAGTGATAATGTCCTATGGACCCGGTTTGAGTGTGGTGAGGGCCTTTACTGAGACACAGTTTGATTATTCTAATCAGTGACTTTATACCACAGCAGTACATGTCTTAATAAATGTATTTGAATACATGTACGTGCATCTCTGCTGTCAAAAATCCTAACAGTTTGAGAAATTGTTAGATGCTTTTGATATTATAATGAACGCCGCCTGTAAAAATTTGACCAGATAAAACTCAGAAAGGTATGCATATTTCTCGTAAATTTAGTATACCTTCTGTAATAATGGAAAGAATTTGAGTATCAAATAAAAATTAAAAACAAGAAAAACTTTTTTCAAAAAGGTAGTAGATAATTCCATGGGCATGGCTATGTGGGAAAAAATGGGGTTAAAAATTATTTCATGGGGGTATAAACATTCTGAAATTAAAAATGGAATTACAACATAAAGTTGTTATAGTGCTTATATTAATTTTTTTTTTCTTTATGTTTACAATTTGTAAATGTAAAATATTTATTGAGCATATACAGCAAAATTACTGAACAACATTATATAAATACTGGATAGTTTACAACATCCAAGAGATACATCTGTATGACCTTATACATTCTCGGCTTATGTTCTACCAAAGTGTAACATAGATACATGTAACAGTTATCCACTGAATTTGAAATTGCCTTCGTTTTCAAAATTCATTACAAGTCACTTTAAAGAATTTTTTATCTAATATTTTTTTAAATACATGTTTTGTTTATTTGTACTCACGAAATTAAATGTTAATGATTTATTAAATTGAAAATAAAACAACAATAGATATTAAAAATGTTTATTTTATTTTTATTTATTTATTTTTTCTCCTGAACGATCCTAATTTTTTATTTAATCCGTAAACCAAAAATTTAAAATACTGTGGCCAAAGTTATTGTTATTTATAAACATTATATTGCATTTTATAAATATCTATATAAATGTATATCCCTGGTTCCGCGAAATCTACGTGTGATATCAACAGGAAATAAGAGATGTCGTTCAATCCCTGTTTTCCGATAAAAAGCTGATATATAACAGGAAGAATTTATTCTCGCAAAATCGATCAAACACTGAGTAATAATGTGTTTCACTTATTTATATTTTCTGGACAATTTTCATCCGTAACGACATTGATCATGTCTTCCGTAAATGTTACACAGCTAATTGAAAAAGAAAAACTGACAGACTCGCCCACGGGATTTTGGAGAAACGAAGAAAATGAAGAACAAATAACTACAAACCCCGTTTATGAAAATCGTTTAACAGAGACAGGAAGTGACGTACTATCGGCCAATCCAGAATGCCAAACAAAGACAGACGAGGAGGTGACAAACACATTGAAAGACATTGAGAAAGACTCAGACGAAAGTCCATTAGGGTCAGACCAGCAGCGGAAGAGAGAAGACGATGATACGGTAGAAGATGCAGATGAGACAGATTACTTTGACAGTGAAGATGAGTACTGGGAAACTCACAGGGATGAGGGGTATACAGATGAATACAACGAATATCACTACCACCCCACACAGACAGGCAAGGACGGCAGATACAGTAAGATGTACTAGCGTTCTTTAAATAAAACCACCCGTTAGTTGCTATTTGAACTGTAGTTTGTTATTATACGTCTGTCCTTCTATGTATTTAATTATCCCTAAGGGTTTTTAATTGGTTTATAGGTTATTAGGGTAATTATATCATTTCATTAGGCGCTATATATTAATAATAATAATTATGCATTTTAATTCTGACACTATGGATATTTTATTCACATGTATGTGCACATCTATTCTATATTATCTTTTCTCTCACATTTGTAAAGCGCTTTTGAGAACTAATGTTGATAGGGCGCTATATAAATCTTTTAATTACAAATTACTGTACAAATTTTAACGTTTACAACATTTTATTGTTAATTTCAATAATGCACGAAGAATGAAGATGTGAGCTCGACATTGAACAGCGGATTTGATATACAAAACACATTTTAGTTAACTTAAACTTAAAAAGACGTCGTACGTGCAATATAATTATGATTGACCGGCGAAAGGGAGAAGTAGTGGATTTAGAGTTGAATTGTGATATCAGACAAGTAGAATCGTAGGCTTACTTGTGTTCCTTCTTCGTTATTTTTACATGCGAAGTTAGATATTTTTATGTTCAAATTAAAAAACTCACACATTGTTTTCTTTGTAGTAGTACTGAATGGTAAGAATGTACTACTGAATTAAAGAATTGAACCTTTGTAGTGAAAGATGACCCCCTCCCCTCGATTTAAAAAGTTCGGGGGAATATTTGAAGATAAACATCATGTCCGTCCCCAGTCTGCCACCTTCCGCGATTTAGGGTTTTGAAGATTGGCCAAAACATAGCCTTATGCATCTTTAAAAAGAATTATCATTATTTTTATTATTATTTGCTTGTCAATGGTACAATTCTTGAAACTATCTACCCCCATCACCATCACCACCACTTTGAAAAACGTTACTACAAGCCTGAACATTATCTCCTATTCAGTGACTTTCTTAAGTTCCTTCAATCAGATATTTGACTAAAATGGAAAACTCCTACATGATATCCACTGTTTTATGGAAACCATGTTTATCAGCTTTTGAAATTGTTAAATTTACATGGAAATAATAACGCAAAACAAAATGCTGAAAATAAAATTAGATAAGAACATGATAGTTCCTCATGTCGGATTGTGCACTTTTATTTTGGGATTTGCATGCTAGGTACTTGTGATTGAAATAAGGAAGGAAGTGATCTGACATTGCAAAAAGTATCATTGCTATTTTGGTGAGGAATACTCTTGAGGGCTGTTATGTGCTCGCCCAGATACATCATACTTCCTTATGTACTCGTGGAAGTACAATCCACAACGAAATGCACAATTTATACAATTTTTCAATGTATCGGTAGATAAAACATGAAATCATATGCTACCAAAACGGTGGGGCCTCGACCATTCACAAAAAAATGAATTTTATATGATGCCACAGTAATCAGCTGTATTTCTTCTTTACTTTCAATTTACAATCAAAGTACTGAAAGTGCAAATATGCAGCGAGGAATACATACCAGTGACTACTCAATTAATTTAATGATAATGTGCAACACCGAGATTTGCAATTGAAATATAATTCAACAATAATGAAGTGACGCAATTTTGCATGATATTGCATATATCATTTCAAATATGATATACATGTACCATCATCAATATGTTACATTACTACGTACATGTATATAGATATACACCAAGTCATGTGACTTTAAAATGACCTCGTAGAAAACTATAACTCTCCTTCAATACCAATAGGAGTCTACATAGATCAATATATCCAATGGCTTGAAACATTCATTAAAAAGATGCTTATATACTGAGGCAGTCCCGTGGGGATCCGGGTTAGAATAGATCCTCAGTACCCCCTTGCTTGTCGTAAAAGGCGACTAAATGGGGCAATCCTTCGGATGAGACCGCAAAAGCCGAGGCCCCGTGTCACAGCAGGTGTGGCACGGTAAAGATCCCTCCATTCTCAAAGACCATAAGCGCCGAGCACAGGCCTAAATTTTGCAGCCCTTCACCGGCAATGGTGACGTCTCCATATGAGTGAAATATTCTCAAGAGGGACGTTAAACAATATTCAATCAATCATATACTGAGGTAAATTTAAATGTACAGTTTAGTATAATTCACACATATGACGTTGATATAGTCTTGGAATTACTATCATCGGTGTTTACCCAGCAGTCTATATTGTATTGTTTATAGGAGTTGATCATTGTTCATTATCTTCGTAAGTCTTTTGATTTTACACACCATGTACATTGTATCTTATACGTATGCTGTAATTGCAGGCAGGGGAGTGAAACAGTACGAAAATTTGCCCCTTTTCAGGAGATCCATAAGGAAGTTTGCTGCAGATAACAATTTTGAAGTAAAAGACGTCATTGCTGACGGAAATTGCTTGTTTCGATCCGTAGCGGATCAACTGATGATCAATGGTTGTAGTGGATACACTGAGAAAGGTTTACGACAGACGGCGATAAAGTAGGATAATAAATGATGCATTTTTACTCGAGCACAGTTTTGAAAAGTGTCAATTTTTAACCATTTTTTATGATGAACATAGATGAAATAACGTTGTACAAGTATATCGAGAGATGACAATATTTTGTGATAGGTATCTAAGAAGTAACACCACATTTAAAGATGGCGTCCATGCATCGTCCTTTTTATCCGGGGAAACATTGGAGGGATACCTTACCAGAATGGAAAAGCCAGGAGAATGGGGCGATCACATTATTCTCCAGGCACTGGCTGACGTCCTAATGTTAGATATCGTCGTTTTCAATGTTTTCCTGGATGACATCAGAACTACGGAAGTTACTGCTGAATTAGACACAGATGGCATGAAGACACTCCGCATTTATCTAGGACATTTAGGAGAATTTCACTATGTGAGCCTGAGGCCAAAACAATGGATGGAAGACTGGCCATACAGTAATTTTGTAGGGATAATATAGGGGTGGGGTGAATGGGGGTTGAATGCTGCTCGTCTCCTTTATCGTAAAACGTTCAGAGAAGGTTGAAAACGCATGTTGAAATCTTACATTGATCAGAATCTCTTTTTCAAATGAACTCGATCTCTTGTTAATAATCTACACCTATTCCATACACACGTAGCTATTGTAAGAAAATAAAGTATTAAAAGAATTATCAGTTTGTTTTGACTGCTGCTAACTTTCTAATCAAAATTAATGCTATTTCGAACATACACGTGAGGCAACAAAGCTTTATCTATTTTGTAAAACAATATATTAACATAATTTAATTTTTTATTTTATTGTATATCTTTTCAGAAGCCCTGATCTTAAGATTGCAGACAGTATCTGAAGATATGGATGTAGAAATGAGAAAAACTTTGATAGAAGAAAAAGTCTTATCAATGTCCCGGGGAACACGCATTTCTGAAGCTACTTTGAACGATATAGCTCAATTTGCAATACAGACGACATGTCGAAAAGAAGGGAGAAAGACGGGAAAATCATTCACGGTCAAGGGCATAGCGGAGGATTTCAACCCACAAATTACTGAAGAAACAGAAGGTTAATATGACCTAATTATTGATTGTATAAATGACCGTCTTAATTGCTAATACGCTTTCATTGACCTCCTTATCATATTAATAATAATTATTAGTTTTATATAGCACCTTTTCCAGCGTATGCTGCTCAAAGCGCTTTACAATCCATTATTACCCCGGCAGACCTTATATCAATCTAGAACTTTCTCAGCCTCCTGGGAAGCATACAGTGCAAGTTGCCATTACAAGCCCTAGAGCACTAACATTCTAACAATATCTTTCACTGTATATAGCCAGGTACGCCTTTTCCACTTGGGTGGAGTGAGGAAAGTCATGTAAATGCCTTTCCCAAGAACACAACGTCGGCCCTGCGGACTCGAACCCACGACCTTTCGGTCGAGAGTCTGACGGCCTAATCACTAGTGTTTACTACTGTTTGTGACTACCATGAACATTTTATGAAGCATTCTTACTCTCAAAAACTGATACCATTTATAATATTTTATCATCTAAATTGTTTAGAAACGACTGCCTTCACATTTAGAAATTAACATTATAATTTTCAGGAGAGAAGGTAATCAATATTTACATGTAAGCAACATTTTCAATGAAGAAACGTTTTGAAATATAGTGCTTGTATTTTCTTTTTTCATACCTTATCAATAGAATTGTAAAGGCATTACTGATTTGTCAATATTTTAAAGATTAATCACAATTGCCATTCCATTTTATATTTTGCAGTTTCTCAAAGAAGTTTAATTGAAAATCCTTTGCATACCGACCACCTTTCCGGAATTCCTTTACATCAGCTGACATTTATCATGAAACATTTAATTCCTCACTGTATGTCATGGCCACATTTCTTTGGTGACGGGCGTCTTTTCCGCAGTGGAGAGCACCTTTGGCATTTTATCGGAAGCGCTGCGGATGGAAACTCTTTCGTGTTGCAAGACATCACACATACACAAAAAATGCATAAGCTGTCAATGGACGACAGGGAAAAAGTGAAAATCGTAGTCCTGCAGCCAGATAAGACGGCTTTTTGTTTCAAGCCAAAAAATTATAATATATCCCCAGCACCAGTATTTGCGGATTGTACGGATACACATCCTGGATATTGTAGAATAAGACTTTCTCCGACACAGTCGAACAATTGTAGAAATGATAATATTTTGCGGTCGGAATCTAATATATATCTAAAAGCAAAAAACATACCTGCAGACATACTTTCACAAATAGGTATGATAAAATGTCACACAGAATACTTCGGACTTTTCTGTCCAGTATTCCCTAGATTTACTCGATGTTGGTGTGACAGAACGAGAAAGTTTGACTTTCCGTCTAAGAAGCTCGTTGACTCCATTATAACTAGCGGATGTACAATAATCCCCAAACCACACCCAAAGAGTTCAAAACCAGATGTGGAATGGAAATTCAATTTTTCTTTGGCTGAATATTTGTTGTTTTCAAGTCTAACAGAATCTCAACAAAACGGATTTTTCGTTTTCAAAGTTTTGATTGACAACATGCTATTTCACCTCCACAAGCCTTTGAAAACAAAACATTTGAAGGCGATTTTCCTGAATTCTTGTGAAGAAATGCCGATAGATGCTTGGGAAACTAATTTCAGTGGGTGTGTCCTTTACACATTAGGATCACTATTGTTTTGTTTAAGAGCAAGATTCTTGCCCCATTACTTTAACCCAGATAACAACCTCATCGACACTTTCACAGAAATGGATATTGACGCAATCTATGTTCATATTGAGTCTATTCGTTTATTTCCAACTACTTGTGCTATGTTTGTCGCCGAAAAACATGGCTATGGATACGGAGAAAATTTGGTGAGACATGTCCTGTCTGATCTAGCATATTTCACTCAAGCAAGAGACTTGTATATGGTTTACAATAACACTTTTGTCCCATTATCACTCGCTACAACAAAGTTTTTATCTAGAAAAGGTCACTACGATGCTGCTTTTAAACTGATAAAGGATATCTTTGAACAAGGGATTTTGACACCAACAACAGAAATGAGGCAAACATCTATTAGCTATCAAGATTTTTTCGTTTCTGCATTATTACAATTACGTCAAAAGTCTTCCCGTACAATTCTTGCAAATATGTACGACAAAGCATTTGGGACAAAACTTTTGGACATGTTCTGGAAAGAAACTGATTTTTCCTTACAGAAGTTTTTACCTTGGAAAATAGATCATCGGCTTACCTGGATTGAAATTCCTAGAGAAAAAGCAAGAGATCTCACAACAATAGCAAATGTTCTATATGGACACAGTTTGAAAGAATGTGATAAACGAAATAAAATACTTGCAGAGCTTACGGTTACAGCTGCAATACGATGTATCCGGGATACTCTGCGTCAGGACATTCTAGAAATTAGTCACATTGAAGACCCAGAATTAAAAGAAGAAGTCGTTGCGCAAAAGCGTAGCATTAAAGCCAGACTGAAACTATATTACATACAGGTATATGATATATCAAGTATAGATTACATGGTTTATCCTTTGAATGAACATATTTCGGATATAGAAGAGCTTTATGAAGAATTTCCAGAAATGTCGGGAATTTTGAGCTCAATGTTTTCTTACTTGGGACAGAAGCAAAAAAGTAGAAAATATGCTTCAAAGTGTACCTCTTATTTATATGGGAATGCAAAATAATTTCATCAGATAAAAGAATAGACAAAAGTTCTTACTTGATTTATACCATGTTTCAATGCTTGAACTGCCTTGATGACACAAATAAGGGATTACGCAGTGTAGATGATGATAAACCATAACGGAAAAGGGCTAGCTGCTGGCAAGAACTCTAAGGGAAAAATACCCGGCTTACCCAGATGAAATGCTTTAATTCTTAAGAAATCCGGTTCCTGGCAATACCAAAACATGACTAAAATATTATGAATATAATAAAGAAGTGATCAAATTAAAGGCATTTACGAAGACTGAGGCATAAATGAAACTTTTACAAGGATTACCTGATACGAATCTGAGAAGGGTGCCAGTGCCAATTGATACACAACTTTTTAGATATATCACACTGTATATGTGACTGTACAAACCACTTATCATGTTATTATATTCATGGCTCATTCATGTATTGTAAAGGCACCATAAATGCTCAGTACTAATAAAGGTATCTTATTAGATCATGCCTTACAGTTTTTCTAAGTTACAAGTATCAACAAATATTTCTGTCACTAAATTTATTGTATTACTCGGTGATGATAACTGATTTCGCGCTGTTGTCAAACTAGCGGACAAGAAACTGCATTATAAAATTTAGTATAATTTTTCTATATTTATTGTTTATATTTATAAAATCTAAACAATCGATAAAGGTGATGTTTTTTAACAATATCGGATAGTACCCGATTCAGATGCACGGACTTTTTCATGGTTAGTGAACACATGTTGTTTATTGAAGTGTTCGTACGCACGAGTCTTACTGGCCAATACTGTTTGGAGTAAGAAATGTAAAAGATTTGTTTGGACACTATTCGTTAAAGGCAACACTTTAGTTTTGACAAAAATTATCCTTCTGCCATGCCACGACTCGGCGAAAAACAACGTAATCGTGCTGTTGGGATGCTTCAAGCTGGAGTGGCACAATATATCGTAGCAAGACACTTTGGAGTTCATCGGAACACCATCCAGTCATTATGGAGACGTTTCCAACAATCTGGTAACACTCGGGATCGACCACGTTCTGGGCGTCCTCGTGTGACGTCGCGTCGACAGGACAACCACATTAGACTTGTGCACATGAGAAATCGTTTCCATACAGCAAGTTTGACTGCTCGCAGCATTCCTGGACTTCGACCAATCAGTCCAAGAAATGTGCGTAATCGTCTGCGCGAGCACAACATCAGACCAAGACGTCGAGCGGTGCGCCCAATACTGCTTCAACGTCATCGTATCGCTAGACTAGCGTGGTGCAGACGACATCTGCGATTCAGAATACAGAACTGGGCCATTGTTCTATTCATTGATGAATCCAGATTTCATTTGGACCGCCACGGCCATTGTAGAGTGTATCGTCGCGTTGGGGAGTGGTACCAGGGCGCTTGTGTTGTGCAACGTTGACAATTCGATGGAGGTAGCGTTATGGTGGGGGTTGGAATAACAGCACGTGGAAGAAATTTCACCGGCGTACGCTACTGAGACGAAATTATTCAGCGCCATGTGATACCCTTCATACAGAGACAGCAAAATCACATCACTCTGCAGCAAAACAACGCAGGGACACATGTTGCACGTGTAGTCAGGGACTTTTTTGTTCAACAGAATGTCGATGGCTTGCCTTGGCCTGCTGTTTCCCCGATTTATCGCGGATCGAGCACGTCTGGGATGAAATGGAACGACGTTTACGCCTGATTTAGGCCAGGCTTTAACCAACATCTGGAACAACATCCCTCAATCATTTCTGAACACTTTAGTGACATCAATAAGGCGCTGTTGTCAAGCATGCGTGAATGCAAATGGTGGTCACACGCGTTATTAACTTTGTTAATTCAAGTTCGAATACCAGTCTTGTAATTGACGTTATTCGACGTTCACATTAATGGATTATGAAATGTTTTAACGAATACATTTGTTAACAGTATTACAAAAATTAAAATTTGTTCATTGTTATTTTTTATTATTTTTTCACACATTAAATAATGCACAGTTTCTTTTTTTCCGCTAGTATACTTTGATGAAGTGTATTTTTCCATTTTGATTTAGAAGGTCCTCATTGATAAAATTCATTTTCGGAGACATTATTCTCAGCATCAGTCTATATATGTGCTACATTTCTTCCCTGATACTTTGTCTTCCTGGCAATATCGGATAACACTTGCTAGAATAGTTACCATTGTGAAACGCTATCTACAGCTGTACATGCACTTTCCAATTATTAATGTAAATAAATTTAATTAAAAATCCGATTCAAAGTCATTTATTATGTAAACTATCTATTTCGTATTGCTTATGAAAGGTGAAGATAACGAACAGCGATGAATTTCACAAATCCCAGAAGCAATACAAAATAGATAGTTGGGCAAATACGAACCTCTGGACGCACCAGGGGTGGGATCGGGTGGGCAGGAGGAGTAGGCATCGCCTGTCGACCGGTCACAACCGCCGTGAGCCCTATATTTTGATCAGGTAAACGGAGTTATCTGTAGTCAAAGTCAGTGTGCAACGAACGGTCTAACAATCTGTATGACACACGCCAGACAGCATTTGACCCAAGGATAGGTTGTACTGGCAAACTAAATCAACTTGTTTGTTAGTAGCTTGCCTCGATTTCAGCTTCTCCATTGTAAACTTCCAATATTTATGTGGCAATATTCCATTATCACCTGCATATGGTGTTTATATTTCTCAACTGTTTCGATGCAAAAGAGATTGTTCTGCGTATGGTCAGTTTTTAAATCGAGGAAACCTACTGACAAATAAGTTAATGGTACAGGGGTTTCAACAGTGTCGATGAAAGTCAGTATTTCGCAAATTCTATGGTCGTTGTAACGATCTAGTTTGCCAATACAACCTATCATTAGGTCATATGCTATATCATATACCTAGTAGTGTATCAGCTCTGATACACCTATCTTGGCTAGGGTGAGACAGCTGCAAGTAGGTAGGGCTGTCCCGCCCTAAGGGCTGAGATATCTCTGTCTCGGCCCGTTATCAAGGGGCTGTCTCGCCCTCAAATTTCAAATGGCTATTTCTTCTTTAATCTTTTGAAATCTAACATAACTACATGAAAAAATGATGTTAGATACATTTTTTTTTCAAATATAATACTTTCTTCCACGACAAAATTTAATTTAAGCAGAAAAATTAAATAAAAACGTTTTCAAAAACAGCGCTAAATTGTAGCGAGTATCTAAGCAAAGGGGGGTAACCCAAGTAACAATTGTTTATTTAGAACAATAACACGTTTAACTTCATTTCAAAACAATCAACGTAGGCAACAGAAAACAGTAGGAGGATTATGGAGGGTGTATCACCAAATGAAGCATTTTCAGAAATTCCTGGTCCTAATGGAGGTGTTAATTTACGGCAATTTTGATTTAGAAAACTGCTTTAAAACGATTTCTGAAATCTAAAATCCCGAGGACTTGGCAATAAAACGAGAAAAGCAGAACCATTATCTTCCGACGTATTTCAACGACTTATAGATGCTAAACAGATGGGAAACGGTAAAAAAAAACTTACTTCAGTATAAGGTAACATTCCCTAAGCAAAGAAATAGCAGCATCAGATGTGTAAACATTCCCGTTCATACGATGACGCCACGGAAACAAAGTTCTACAACTCTTACAAATTATGTGAAATAATGAAAACGGGCGAGTTTGGTAAATCCGAAAAAATGAATAAAAATAATTCACTTATTTCCAATTTTAGTATTAATTAGCAAGCCCCTAGGAGCTGCTTAATAGTATATACATGTACATGAACAACACATCGATAGATATGACGAGTTTCTCAGCCAAGCAGTTCAGTTAATTCTAGACCACATGAGGGGATGTCCATAATTAATCATCCAATTATCGCGACCAGCAATGAAATAAAGCTACAAAACCCAGACTTTAGCATGTTTCACAATGCCAATAGTACTGGAAACATAACTATTAAAGCAAACTCATTGAAGGAATGAAATAGTCAAATATCGTTGTACAGTATACCATGTATTTATGTTTGGGTTAATACCCCCCCCCCCCCCCCCATTTTAAAAAAAATATTAATCAACTTGTTGTGTTTTAGGTATATGATATAAAAAATATCACACTCTAATGTTGATCTCGGACCTGGGATTGCCCCTCGAATGATCTCGGCCCTCGCCCTACGGGTTCGGGCCGAGATCAACTCTCGGGGCCAATCCCAGGTCCGAGATCAACATTAGAGTGTGATATTCTATATGTCTGACATTTTTCATACCGATTGTTGGACCGTTCTTGGCACATTGATTGTGACTACGAATAACAATGTTTGCCTGATCGGGATATGCGGCGCACGGCGAATGTGGCCGGTCAACAGGAGATGCTTGCTCCTCCTGGGCACCTGATCCCACCTCTGGTGTCTCCAGGGGTCCGTGTTTGCCCAACTATGTTTTTTTATTGCTTGTGAGATTGATCACTGTTTGTTGTCTTCACCTTTCATTAATAAACATAATTGCCCTACCTGAGGAAATAATCAAAGTTATGTAGAAATAAAGATAACGAAAGTGATCACACGAGTAGGACAAAGAAGGACTCACTAGAAGAGGGATCATGTATGTAGAAGAAATAGGCATCCCCCGTTGACCGGTCCCGCCATATGTAAATAATAGCTTACGATGTAAGCAAATGGTATAGCAAGAAGACCGATTATGTGTATAAACAGAGAGAAAAAATGTTCATATCAGTTTTAAATATCCCCACTAACATATAAAATATACATTTATACAGGTTTCCGTTTTGTGTTTTCGAATTAATTGCACGTTTCTCTATAAAACTCTGTCTGTTAAATGGTGTCCCAATATCAAGGATCATAACTCCCTTGGCATACAAAAGATCGTTTCCCCGATTTTCGAAAAAGAGTTCTCTCACTGGGGGCCGTCAGGGAAGCTCAAACACTCATAATCAAAAATAGTTCAATTAGTTAAACGCCGTAAAATGGCTGAAATATTGCCAAAACGGCGTAAAACCATAATCAATCAATCAATCTCTATAAAAACTACAAGATTCCATTGTTATCATGCGATTCATGTACATTTTGCTTTCCCCTAATAAAGACTTTCAGAGGCAGTGAAGCAACTCATTCTCTTTCTAAATATCCAATAACATTATTTTTTGTATAGACTGCATAAATTCAAACAAAGCCGTCATTCACATTGGTGATGCAGTTTTCACACCTCTTAGAGGGATTTACAGAAATTGTATTTTAACGTAAATACAGTGAATAGATATAGCTCATACATGTTCATATGTCCCAAATATGCGAAGCCCCTTCAATTCTATATACATTGTAGATACTCGTTCACTGCGTTATTTATAATCAACACTTGCCTCAATTTTGCAATTTCCGTCCTCGATTTATTGCAGAAAGTTTGTGTATTAAGATTGAATTAGTATTTTATATAACAATACCCTTATGATACATTGTAGGATTGTTTTCCCTATTCCCAATTAATTGATGGCAATAGATGATCTCGCAAAATCAACCTCAAATACTATGTATTTTGGTTGGATTTTAAGTTACCCCAATGAAAATTGATATTTCAATATTTCAAATGTAGTGTGCATCTTGTATGATCCCCTTTTTACATGTAATTGTATCCCATTTCCATTCGCAATGACCGTGTAGCATTTGACAGAGTTGCGAGAATTCATCATCGAAAAGAAATTTCTAGACCTGCTTAATCGTTCTATTTCTTCAAGTAATGAATTTTCAAGCTTGTCTTTTTTTTTCTTTTTTTTTCTTTTCTTTTTTTTTTAGGAAGAATATGAAATTGCGTGACCTCTAATTTCTATTAAGAGGATTTCAAGAAAAAATGACACACTTTGTTTTTTTTCTGTATCATTTTTCTGTACCAATTCCTCATATGTTTAAAGACACATCTGTAATGACCCTCGATTACAATTAGTCGTCTTTCATTTTTCAAAAGTTTTAAAAGAATTTTAAAATTGATAAACTTTCAATCGAATATTTTAGAACTGCCTATTTTGTCTTTTGAGATTTTCCTGTTGCCCACCCCTCAATTGAAATACAAAACAAAACATTACATTTAGTGAGCATACTTATTCAATCGTTTTATAGCACCAAACTTCAATTTATTGAAAACTAGTGACTAATTCTATGAATAAAAATGCGTATTTTTATTAATGATATGCAACGGTCAAATTTAAATAAAAAGTTTCTATACATCCCTATAAACGAAACATTATAAATATATACTTTCCGAATTTGAATTAATTCAAACCTTCCCGATGAAACAGTTATCTTTCTTGAAATAGCAAGACCCACATAATAAAGACAGGATCTTTTTGTAAGAAAATTATACAATTAATATATTTTTCTTCCAGGAGCCATAACTTATCAGATCTTTCTCAGAAAAGTGAGAAAGGAAACAGAAATAAAAACAATATGCGATGTGCCGTATGCAATACCAATACGAAAATGTAGTTTTACAGAATTTTAGTGTAGGGTATATAAATGAAAAGTAAATCAATTGATTTGCATATTGACAAAGCGTTTAGATATATCGAACAGAAATACATGTCCTGTTATGGAGCCTTCTGTTGTAAACACAATAGTCAAAACAGACTACATTCTGTTGTAAACACACGATTCAAAACAGACTACATTCTACTGTAAACACAATAGTCAAAACAGGCTACATTCTGTTGTAAACACAATAGTCAAAACAGGTTACATTCTGTTATAAACACAATACTCAAAACAGACTACATTCTGTTGTAAACACAATACTCAAAACAGACTACATTCTGTTGTAAACGCACGATTCTAAACAGACTACATTCTGTTGTAAACGCACGATTCTAAACAGGCTACATTCTGTTGTAAACGCACGATTCAAAACAGGCTATATTCTGTTGTAAACACACGATTCAAAACAGGCTACATTCTGTTGTAAACGCACGATTCAAAACGGGCTATATTCTGTTGTAAACTCATTAGTTAAAACAGGCTATATTCTGTTGTAAACACAATAGTCAAAACAAACTACATTCTGTTGTAAACACACGATTCAAAACAGGCTACATTCTGTTGTAAACACACGATTCAAAACAGGCTACATTCTGTTGTAAACACACGATTCAAAACAGGCTATATTCTGTTGTAAACTCATTAGTTAAAACAGGCTATATTCTGCTGTAAACTCATTAGTCCAAACAGACTACATTCTGTTGTAAACACAATAGTCAAAACAAACTACATTCTGTTGTAAACACACGATTCAAAACAGGCTACATTCTGTTGTAAACACACGATTCAAAACAGGCTACATTCTGTTGTAAACACACGATTCAAAACAGGCTACATTCTGTTGTAAACACACGATTCAAAACAGGCTACATTCTGTTGTAAACACACGATTCAAAACAGGCTACATTCTGTTGTAAACGCACGATTCAAAACGGGCTATATTCTGTTGTAAACACAAGTGAAAGAACGGGATACATATATATATATATATGTGTGTGTGTGTGTGTGTGTGTGTGTGTGTGTGTGTGTGTGTGTGTGTGTGTGTATAAGTTGGTATCTGTTGAATCAAACGTGTATTTTTGGATATAAGGACAGTTTCTTCTGAAAATAATTTAGGGAATAGATACATGTATAGTAGATGTCACTTTGTATAAGTCACAGACAGGCACCCCGTCAAATCTACCTACATATGCGCGCGTATGTCACTTTGTATAAGTCACAGACAGGCACCCCGTCAAATCTACCTACATATGCGCGCGTATGTCACTTTGTATAAGTCACAGACAGGCACCCCGTCAAATCTACCTACATATGCGCGCGTATGTCACTTTGTATAAGTCACAGACAGGCACCCCGTCAAATCTACCTACATATGCGCGCGTATGTCACTTTGTATAAGTCACAGACAGGCACCCCGTCAAATCTACCTACATATGCGCGCGTATGTCACTTTGTATAAGTCACAGACAGGCACCCCGTCAAATCTACCTACATATGCGCGCGTATGTCACTTTGTATAAGTCACAGACAGGCACCCCGTCAAATCTACCTACATATGCGCGCGTATGTCACTTTGTATAAGTCACAGACAGGCACCCCGTCAAATCTACCTACATATGCGCGCGTATGTCACTTTGTATAAGTCACAGACAGGCACCCCGTCAAATCTACCTACATATGCGCGCGTATGTCACTTTGTATAAGTCACAGACAGGCACCCCGTCAAATCTACCTACATATGCGCGCGTATGTCACTTTGTATAAGTCACAGACAGGCACCCGTCAAATCTACCTACATATGCGCGCGTATGTCACTTTGTATAAGTCACAGACAGGCACCCCGTCAAATCTACCTACATATGCGCGCGTATGTCACTTTGTATAAGTCACAGACAGGCACCCCGTCAAATCTACCTACATATGCGCGCGTATGTCACTTTGTATAAGTCACAGACAGGCACCCCGTCAAATCTACCTACATATGCGCGCGTATGTCACTTTGTATAAGTCACAGACAGGCACCCCGTCAAATCTACCTACATATTTTTTTTAATTTGTAATATTTATCCAACTATCACATTTTATATCAAATTAATTTATCGCATATTCATCTACATACATATACACATCTCCATACATATACGTACATGTACATATATACACCAATACATACATAGAAGATATGTACACGCATTAATGTGAAAGTCGTTTTAAATATAGAAGACAAAAGAACAGAAGAAAGGAAAGAAAAGAAGAGAGAAAGTTAAATAAATGAAAAAATACGTAATAATAATGTCTACATACTTTATTTACTGAGTGATTCTATTGGTATATTTTTAGTATTTTCCTTCAACATTTCTATTTCCGTCCTTGATTCAACGCGGAAATTTTTTTCTTTATTTCGACAGAATACGGTTTTTGTTGGAGGTTTAAAGAATATACTTATAGTAGTAATGTTTCTTCAAATTGTAGATATCCTTTTTGACTGATGGATGTTGATGGCTTCACAGAATTGTTACACGAAAGATTTTGCAGGTAATGTGTTGCAACACTTTGAAAAAACGTCCGAAAAATCTTCATCGTTCTTGCAAGGAATATGGCACACGAAAAAACAGTTATCCAAGAACAAAAACGTTCAGGAAGAAAATGTCAAGGACAATTATGAAAACAATCTGACAGAAACACATACACCTTGTATTCAAAATAGTGTTTCACCGTTCAACGCATTGGAAACATGCTGTGAAAATGTAGATTTCTGTGACTCTTCAGAAAGAGAGATCGGAAAGGAACTCGGTGAAAAATATGATGATAACGATGCTACAGACTATTTTGATAGTGATGACGAATACCAGTCGTCTCTTAGAAAAACATCGAGAGAACAACACATTCCCTTTTTGTATGGAGGAGACCAGTTTAATGGATATGAGACGGATGGAAGATACAGTAGGTTTTTTATAACGAAAGATATATCTGTAATGCTTTCATTTGATTAATGTTCTGTTATCTTTATGTAATGGTAGTTTTACATTATTGTACAAAGAGGAAGCATACATGGTTCGGTAAATATTTGATCTACATGTTCCCGGTATATTTGTATTTCAGTGGTATTATTATAACTATTGATATTGCTTTCTTCTTATCAAACACATTGTACCACTAGCAAAGTGCAATGAAAGCAACATGTAGTATTTGCAATTTAATCCACAGGCGAAGGCATGGAGCAAATCAGGAATATGCCGGTGTTCATGAAATCAATCCAAAGGTTCGCCTTAGACAATGATTTTGAAATATGGAATGGTCAAGCTGATGGCAACTGTATGTTCCGATCAATTGCAGATCAATTGACTATAAACGGCTATTTTGGACGTAACCCGGAACAACTTCGTCGATTGGCTATTGAGTAAGTAAAGTTCAAGGTATATGTCTGAATTGAATAGAATTAGCCTAAAATTCTACCAAAGTATATATCAAATATGTACAGTTAGATTTGTGTCAAACCTCACAAGATTGTATACAACATTACTACTTGGTGTTAGAATATGTACTGTAAACACTTTAATTACCGGTTAATGCGACTCAGAGGCTAGAACCTTTGCTTTGTGACCGGTAGGCTGTACATTCGATATCTGTTCTTAGCTAGGTAACGTCAGTCCTAAGATGTAAAATAGGTAGTTACTACTATTTCTCCAAAAGCTTTATTAAAGAAATTAAATCTACAGTTCTACAATAATAAGTTTCAATTCAAAAAGAAGCAGACAACTTCGGATGTGCTAAAAAGTGTAATATTTATTAGTTTTACAATAATCGAAGTCGTTGATTGTGCTTTTTGAATATTTCCATGGCTGTATACTTCAGTACTTCCTGTTATTTATTTTTACCATTTCACAAGTTAATGTTACAATCTCTGACTTTATAACAATGTTGGATACATCTCTCCTCAAAGAAAAAAAAATGCATTTCAACGTTTTTATATATCTTTCTTATACCTATTTACATTAATGACATACTTATTTTAGAAATCACTATTTTGCAGGCGAAGTTAGTCATTGAAGGCGATATAGCTATTTAGTTCGAAGCAAAGAAAAAAACTTATTTACTAAAGGGAAAACTATTTTTCTTAGATACTTAAGGGAAAATCCTTTGCAACATGACGGCTGTCCAATTGAATCTTTCTTAAGTACCGAAAAATGGGATGAATACTTAACCAGAATGTCATATTCCATGGAATGGAGCGACCATATAATGCTGAAGGCAATTGTTGATGCTCTCCATCTAGAGGTGACCGTATTTAACGTTTTCAGAGACGACGTTCGGCATACAGTTGTCAAATCATCAAGAAAAAATGTTCCTATGAAAGAGTTGTCCATCTACCTTGGCCATCTTGGGGAATTTCATTACATCAGCCTTCGCCCGAATCAGTGGAGGAAATTCTGGCCATATAGTATGCACATTTAGTTTTTACTGGCAAACTAGAAAAGGAAACAATTGAAATTCAAATTATTACGTGTTATAATTTTAAAGAGTTTAGCATAATATTTGTATGAAACGTATTTAATTCATTTTATTCAAGGGGCACTTGTTCATCGAATGCTCTTCTGGTCTGACAGAAATACATCTAGAATTGATTCAACACAAATCAAAGAAAAGTGTGCATCTTTAGAAAACATGAAATTTGTAAAAGCAAAATTGGAGGATCAGTTTTCGTCGCTTCAACTTATAGCGAATTCCACGGAACAGATGAACAAAGGGGAAAATGATCAAAGATCACTGATACAAAAGCACAACTTCCTGTCTTTTTTCAACACATACGGCCTAGATGATATTCAGCTCGAGGACTCAAACGGTGTTGTAATTTCAATCGTATTTTTCATCGATGAAAATAAATGTTCAATATCTAAAACTGTACTAAAATTGACCAAATTTACTTTTGCAAAAAATACCTAATTCATTAAGAACACTTATTCTATTTGAATATATAACGTATCTTACAACACACAATAATGTAGTTTTACGGTACAATTTGATTTCAAGATCCCTTAATTACCTTACAGATTCTCGCCAGTGTCTCATTGAAGATCCACTACATGTTGACACCCTCACCGGGATTCCATTGCCTCATCTCAGTCTCTTTATTCGCCACGTATTTGCCAAGGAAATGATCATAGAATACTCTTTGTTAACTAGGCCTATAGTGATTCAGGGGCAACTATTTCAGTATATTGGGACATTTGCGGTTGGCGATAATGTTGCACTTAAAGACTTGTCATACGGAAGAAAACCATTTCTATTTCAGTGCAAATTCACGAAGAAGGGTGCCACCGTTGCTGCTATTCAGGATGTATTAATACTGTTTGAACGTCATTCTATTCAGGGTGATTCAGTATCAGTATTGCATGCCGACTTCTGTGATACACATCCTGGTTATTGCAGGCTACGACCATTGAAGATACATTCAACCTTTCCAACTAGACAGGTTCCTGACCACGATGGTGAAATGTTCCTTTCAAAACCAGACCTCCCATCTGGCATCAGAATTCCTCCGGGTACTCGCAAATGTTATCCCGGATTTGTTTGTCATACATTCCCTCCTGTTGCAAGAGAATGGAGTCAGCGCAAAAGGAAATTTAACTGGCCATCTGCGATACTCGTCGAAAAGATTTTGTCTGTAGGGACATGTACTTTGATCCCAAAATGTCATTCAGCAAGTTTGCATCCTGATATTGAATGGAAGTTAGACTTTTCGATGGCATACTCTTTCATATTTTCACTAGGTCTCAGTAATTTTCAGATCGATGGATATTTTGTTCTGAAAATTATCATCCAAGAGATGAACTTGCATGTTCCAAAACGACTGAAAAGGAAGCACATCATTTCCGTTTTTCTCAATGCATGCGAAGATATACCTCAATATAAATGGGAGACAAATTTCGCTGGATGCCTTTTACATACCTTATCTTTGCTGAACAAATTTTTGAAAAGAAAATTTCTGCCCGACTATTTCGTTGCTTCGAACAATATCATAGATTCGTATAGCGACGATGAGATCAGAACACTCTGTGTATACATGGAGGCTATTCGTGTTTTCCCCACAATGACTATTAGTTTTATTGCAGAGAAATACGGATATAGATTTGGTGCATATTTTGATAAATATGTTTCGAAAGGTTGTCCTGCGTTTCTGAAGTCGAGAGATCTAAGCAATGCATTGATGAAAACATTCATTCCAATAACATACGGAGTATCAAGATTTTTCGCTCGTTTGGGATTCTATAGAACGGCATACCGATTAATTCAAGACGTATATGAAGACATGTTGCTCACTCCCTCTCCTGAAGAAAATGTGGGCGTGAACAAACCAAGCTTTGCCGAATTTTTTGCAGAGGCCTTGCACAAGTTCAAACAAAAAACATCAAAAGGAATTCTAGCTCAGATATTTGATATGGATCACAAGTCAGATTTTGTGGCACGCTTTACGCGTTCTAAGACAGTAGGTGAAGTCGTTCCATGGGAAGTTGATAACAAGTTAGCTTGGATGGAAATGCCTGAAGTAAGTACAAGAGACTTTTCTTCCATGGCTTCCTTTTTTTACGACCTGAGCTTTTCTCAATACAGAAAGGAAAATGTTGTCTTAGCAAGCAGTGCAATTGATACAGCGATTCTTTGTCTTCGTCGTGCTATTTCCGAAGAATCTATCAATGAGGACGAAATTGAGGACATGGAACTAAAGAGGGAAATAATGGCACAGCAAAGCACAAGGAGGAACAATCTGAAGTTAAGATTGTTTGACTTTTATGTACACGTTTATTATATCTCTAATTTGAATATAACTACGTTTCCCATATCAGACTACATGCTGGCTGTTGAAGAATTATCAGAAGAATTTCCGGAAAGGTATGAAGTCGTTGCTCAAATGTATTATTATATACGCCGAGATGACAAAGGTCGTGAATACCAGAGAAAATTTAATGAATACTTTACAGGAAGGAATAGGGATGGATTAGCACTATACTGACCGAGTTTTCTATAACTTTCAGTTTTAGATGCATTTTTATTCTAAAAATTAGTCTATGTACCAGGAAATAAAATTTGTAAGTTTAAAAATATACTACACATTCTTCTTGATATCAATTGAAATAATATTTCAAACGATTTGTGAGGATTATTTTCAAATATATCATGGTGTTAGCCAATAAAGATTTAGGGTGCATAAATAGTGACCGCCCACCTCTAGTGTTAGGGGTCCGTGTTTACTCAATTCTAAATTTCTTATTCTTTCTGGGATTTATTTATGAGATTATTCATTATATGAAATTTTTTAATCTTTCTATAAGGATTCATTTGCAAAACAAGGTTATGAAATCAGATTGTCTTCGATGGATTTAATCAATACTTTTCTGGAAGTATCATAGATGGGTTGATATTGTTCTTGACATCCAGTGCTAAATGCATGCGGAATTCTTATATCAAGAATTATATTTAAAAAGGGCTGAAAAATTGAATAGTTGGTTTTCATCGAATCGTTTTGAATGATATTTTAAGCGTTTGTGAAGATTATTTGAAATATACTGACGGACTTTTTGAAAAATAGTGTATAATTTTCTGTGTTATTATTGACTCATTAAATGAACAAATATTTGTGCTATGCAATCTTTTTATGAGGAAAGTCTAATAACGATTGGTTTTAAACGTTATTATAATTCCCCATGAGAATACACGTGAAACGGTAGTCACGAGGAGTGCGTGAAAATTTTTGTTTTTGTCACTAGTATCACAAAACGCATATAAGGGCATGTAGGCAACGTGTCGTTAACTGACCGACACTCAGAATGGTCCTTTGGGGAATGCTCTGTCACTCTTCCAACAATGACCTTCCACTTTCTTGTGGATTCTGATGCAGATGATTGCGTACACGTCTACCTAGATTGTCCCACAAATGGGGTTTAAATCGTTGGACACAGCAGGTATATCAAGAAAATTGATACCGTTTGCATAACGGGGCATGAACAATTTCATTTTCCATTTTTAATGTTTGGAATGCTTCATTATTCTTTGCTATGTAAACAAGGCCCATGCTATGTGTTTTGTTTTGATAGGTTGAATATACTAGTAAAAGTTTCCTTCAAAGCAAAGTTAATTCTGAATACAATTAAAAGGTTTCTAGTGTCTGGCACATCTCAAATTGTTTAAAACATGATATTTTCTATTGAACAATCTGTATGTAAACGAGCCTTGTTTACATAACCAAATTTGTAAGTGCTGTATCTCACTTGTAACTCAACAACTGATATTTAAATGTTGGTTGACCATTGAAAATACTTCAGTTAAGCATTGTAAACATTAACAATGGAAAAATAAAATTTGAAAGTTTTCAGCTGAAATCGTGTCCAAGTCCCTTTATTAAAGGATTTTGAGTCAATATTGTTGTGTGTGTTCGAGCATTGTCATGCTGAAAATTTAATCAAATGTGTTGTCCATGCTGCTGCTGCATTAATGATACTAACACAGACTGCAGAACTTCCGTCTACAAACAATTCGAAAGCTAAGGTTCAATTACCAACATTGAGCGAAAATGTGTTAATCGCATCTCAGAACATGACGTTGTCTTCGCTTAACCTGTTAAGTTCAAGGCCACAACTGTCAGCATAACATTTATGTACATGACGGCAAGCTTAGACTCTGACGTCAGTATCACTAACGTTATATCTGAACTCGTTGATTCAGCCTCTGTCTAGTCCACTTCACTCCGTGGCGTTGGTAATGATTAAGTTGCAACGCAATATAAGGCCTTCTGTGAAAGATCCCATGGCTTTTCAATATTCTGAATGTTGTTCTTGGGTGAATGAACTTGCCATGGCGTCTAATCGTTTGCCTTGTCTTAATCGCAACAGCTGTAAATTGCCGTACATGTATACGTTTGTTGGCGTGGTGTTGTCAAAAAAAAAATGCACGATTTTCTCATTTTCTGCTTCTTTTCTCTTAATTTTTGACCGGTCGCCATAGCGCAGTGGTAGAGCGTTCACTTCGTAACCGGGATGTCATGAATTCGAGCCCCGCTCGTGCCATGGCGGTTTGACTCTTAGTTCAATGCGTAAATATTTCGAATAATTTGAAAAGATGTTTGTCAAACTTAAGACATTAAAATAGGTAGTGATTGCTCCCTCGCCAATTGTTCGGCATTTAGAACTGAGAATCACAGAATTTCGAAGATGACCTTAGAAAGGTCATCCCGTGTCACGGTAGGCATTGAAACGATAACGAACCCTCAATACTGCGGCTCCGAGTGCTAAGCAGAGGTCTAAATTTGTGGTACTTCACCTACAGCTGGTGACGTCTTTAAAAAGTGTCGATGGGACGTAAAACAAGCAATCAATCTCTTATTCTTTTATCTCTGATTTTATGCAATTTGTAGAAATAATCAATTGCATACATGTACAAAGGAACTGTTTAATGTTGAGGCTACCTAAGGGTAGTCTTTTCGCAGGTGAATTGTTTTTAGAAAATACCTCGTAAGGAGGTGGTCTGCTGGTGTCGGCAGACGACACAGGTAACAGAACACTTCCCACTGTGTTATTAGGGGGTGTTCTGCTGGTGTCGGCAGACGACACAGGTAACAGAGAACACTTCCCACTGTGTTATTTGGCATCAATGTTGCAAACTTATTTTTAATTATTTCTCTCTCCGTATAATGATATGTAGTGAAAATAATTACCGGTGTGATACCTTTTAAAAACAAGAGGCCCACATGCCTTCTCAGTCACCCGAGTACTAGTCAAAAGTACAACTAATCTCAAGGGCTAAATATTTAGAAAAAAAATCTAGAGAAAAAAGTCCTGTTCTGAATATCTAAATTCTAATATTCAGCGACAGCATCAAACAAGATGTGTTCTTAAAACTTGAATGCCTCCAGAAGTGCATATACTAATGAAAGGCTTTGTAATGTAAAACGTATACGGTACCACTTTTGATGCACCAGATGCGCATTTCGACAAATTATGTCTCTTTAGTGATGCTCAACCGAAACGTATATGTATTATCATTAAACGATATCACTAGTTTGGAATCGCCCTAAAGTCAAAACTCTGGGGTTGCTGTATCAGTAAACTTAAAGAAGTCCTTCAAATGATAAAGACAATAATCACTATAATAATTTGGGCTCCACGACCTAGGATCATGAAATTTACAATTGTGGTAAAGCAAAACCTACTCCTTCTAAATATCCATTTAATTTCAATTTAGTATCTAATCATAATGGTGAATGTAGTAGTAATACGGAATTGAATGTTTAAATAGACAGAAATATTGGTGAAGGAGATTAGGTATCGACCAGAGTCTACATATCGGACGGTGGAATTGTAGATTGTTTTATAGCCTCAAATATACCCACAAAACAAAGAGTAACGACAATCAAATCTTCTTTATGTCTGTTAATTAGGTCGCTTAAGTTCCCATAATTAAGGAGGTATGCTACACTAGAGAAATGTGATATGGATGAAAAGTGGAGGATATGTACAACAATATTTTGAAACTGAAAACTTTCAAATTTACTTTATTTAGTCAAAAATTGCAGTTTTACTTGAAAGCAATCTGAGAAAAATTTAAAAACCCTGCTGAACTCGAACACGCGATCTACAGTTCAACAGTCGACGTGCTAACTTACTCAGCTACTCAGCTTGGCGAAAAAATTTTAAATGAATAGACACATATTGCTGATATTTATATTTTCCACCACGTTTTAAAAGGAAGTCAGTCATTATGACGATGTAGAGTACATCCTTAATCAATTCATTGAGGATAATGATTCTATGACAGAAAAGGAGATCAGCAGTCAAATCAATCATAGAACCTGGAATATGTAAAACTTGAACGGCACCAATTTTTTTTGCACCAGATGCGCATTTTGACAAATAATGCCTCTTCATTGAAATTCGGAATAACAATAAACTTGTAAGAGCTAAAAGGAAAACCTGAGTGCCAAAAAAACTAGAGTCAAATTCCTTTAAGGATCAGAGCTATGCATCCTTAATTTTGAAATGAATTTCTAAATTTCATCTCAGCAATTAAATATACATCCGTATTTTGAAAGACTAAGGAACCAATAATCAGCCGATGATTATCTTGGTGTTCAGTTTGGTTTTTATTCCATTTTTTAAAATAAAAAGTGAGTTTAAAACTACTGATCGCGGTAGTCTAGTGGGTACATGTACAAATAGGAGCACGTTTTGCAGCCGGGAAGCGCCGCTCCGATTCTCGATCCCTGTCCTGCGTCAGTGACTGTTCCTTCACCTAACGCCCATCATTAGGGGTGAAAAATCATAAAGGTTTCGTGTCACTGTAGGCGTTGGCGCGATAAAGAACCCTTACTGCCGCAAGTTTCAGGCATAAGTTAAAATCTGGCACTTCGTCTTCATCTGGTAGCATCCCTATGAGCAACGATATTCACAAATCGTATGTAAAACAACAACAAAAACCAAATTAGATAAATATTCAGCATTTACAATATTTAATCGTACTTTCCGAATAATGGAATATTTGAATTAGATAGAAATTTGAAACGAACATTTCTGTAATGATGTGCAATTTTAAGAGTTATACTTTAGAAATCTTTATATACAAAAATGCATCTTAATTTTCAAACGAATGTCGAAACATATATTATTATCAAATATCACCAACAGTAACCTCCAACGTGCTAGATGCAACTTCATTATGTTAACATGCGAGATAATTTGGCAAACATGCAGCATATTTATGTCGACATGCAAATCATTTATGTTGACATGCGAGATAAAAATGCATTTAGACATATTTCTCTCGCATGTTGACAAAAATAAGTAGCATGTTGACATAAATAAGTTGCATGTCGACATATTCATCTCGCATGTAGACATATTTATCTCGTATGTAGACATAAATGAAGAACAAGAGCCACGAATACCCAAATATGGCCCTGTGATTTTGAGTAAAATAAAGTATCTTCATTCCAAAATTTCATCATGGTATGAAATAGCTTATACCTTCTTCTTTATAAATCCAGTGTGTTTTTTTCCGCGAAAATTCACGCATATAGAAATTTTAACATGCAGAACCCATAACAGTTGTGTTATATTCGTAAAAGTTGATAATATCCAACAATATGCACCAAAAATTTGTATAACCCCCAGGCCTCGATCCAATAAATATTAATGAATTGTAAATTAGTATATTACATACTGCATAGAAGTTAAGAGTTTTTTTGGATCGAGGCCTGGGGGATAAGTGAATTTTTACTTTTTATGTTCTGCAAATAACCGGAATTTCACATTCCATGCACGAAATCCGAATACTTTTCCATTCTACAGGTTTAATACAAATCGTAATATTTAAATATCATAGTTGGGGATTGTTCCATTGTCTTTTTACAAAACCAGTAATTATTCAAAGTTAATAAAATATGATTTTTTTTCAATAAATATTATTGAAATAAAACCGGATCCGCGCCATCGTCGGAATCGGGCTACGTACATCAATTGATTTTGCCCCCAAAATTTCAAATAGATTATATGCTCAATTTATGAACTTGAATATATATGTAACCATGTTAGGGATAGTTACAAAAACCTTGCACTAGTTAACAGTTTTAGTTATTTGATCAAGCAATTACGAAGCTAAGTCCTCCAATCCACTCCAGATACAATCGAGATCCACCCATCGTCTGCGCCGCGCCTTTTCTTCCACACATTTTCTTTTTATGTTATCACACTATATATATTTTAATTATCTGAAGGCCGTTGAATTTAATAAATATCTGGCTTCACATGTTTCATTTCCGTGCATTCAGTTTTCTTGGCACTGATGATCATGTTGAAATTGCAGTCGCAGTACATAAAAAGACTGGAGGGCCGAGGGGTGCCTAACTCGATAAGCTACTTCTAAAGATGCGAAGATATATTGGCCTATCCCGTATTGTTTAATGATTTCTAAATTATAGTACAATATATGGGTACCAGACAAAAATTAGGCGTCCACATGACAATACAAAGGATAGACTGTAGGCTACAAGTCTCTGAGCGAAAGATCTACAACATTCGTTCGGTTGTTTACGTGTCAACCGATTTGGACATACGTCATCGGGTACCGTTATATTTCGACACACAGCTATTCTGGTCTATTGAATATTTCATCCGTCAGAAATCAATATATAGAAATACATACAAATATGAATACGAAAAATATATCTAGCAATATGGATCTTGTTTTGCTTTTAAATGAAATCCATTGACAAACAGAATTACATTTGATCATAATTAGCAAAAATAAAAGGCAGTTAATAAAAAGGGATAATAATAATAATGAATAATTCGAAAATGAAAAAAAAAATAATGTAAAAAGAATGTTAACGAAAATAGTGTATTTTTCATTGTTTCAAATATATTTATCATTGAAAATTCAGTCTCAACAGCAAATATTCAAAACCACAAATCTTATAACGAAATAAAAAAGACAAATGGAAAAAAGAAGATATCATTAATACTGATTAAAATAGAAGTGAACATATGAATCACACTCGTTCCTGAAGTAAGAGTTGATGTATTTATTTTTTAAATATATTATCCTACATAATTAAGTAAAATATTACTAAGCATTATAGAAGGAAGAACTGAACACATTATTAAACCACTGTCCTGCTTAATTTAGTTTGAGTGTTTGTAACATGGAGGAAGTGTCTGATAACGGAAAAAGGTTTCCCTCATGCATTTTATGTAAGATAAGAACTAAACCTAATGACAGGAAGAAATGTGAAAGTGTTAAAATAAGCAAATTTTATGGTGGATGCCTAACTACAGATGTGTTAATTCACCATAGAGTTAACCCCTTGGTTGATAACATTCTTGTTTCTATTTATGTGAAAATAACATCCGCTTCATTTTGTTTGCACACTAACCAAATATATGCGAGGAGGGAGTTTGGTTTTATTATATGTAGCAGTATCAGAATAAGACTTTTTAATTAATGAATTCGTTTCATAGATGTTATAGAGTTAATGATAATAATTAAGGCATTTTGAAATACAAACAAGTCTAGATATTATTGTAATAAATGATCCGGATAGGAAACTAATGAAATTAAATAAATGGAACATATTTTACCTGATGATTAGTTCACGTGAACATTTTCTTAGCTTAATGTAAAATAAATTATATCCATATGGCTAAACTAAATGTTCATGCGTTATTCTGTACATGTACGGCTACTTTTGTAACAGTTTCCCTACCCCCCTCCCCCCACACTCATCATAAACGTAACTCCCTATATAGCAAAACACAAATAAAAGTTTGAAACATAGGATTAAAATGTTTACTCACTGTCCAAAGTTGTACATGTAGCAAAGTGCGTCTGAAATAACGCCGATGTCCAAAGTCTGGCTATTACTGATTTCGGCGTGTGTACATGTACATGCGGGATAATAACACCCCCAAACAAATAATAAAAATAAAAACCCGCAAACTTATAAAAGATTGTTAAAAGAAGTGATCAATATGCAACATAAACTAAATGTAATATTGAAAGGCATATACATAGGTCAATAGATCTTATTCGGAAGTCAACGGTTGGATCCACCGTGTTTTCGTGTACATTTTAAGATGCCCCCCCCCCCCCCCCCCTAAATTTTTTATCGGTATGTGCAATAAATGGTTATACAGTTAAAATATTGGAATTGGGTTTATCTTTATGTCATACTTAAATAACAAAGCTAAGTAAAGAGGTACTGAATTAATATTACTTTAAAACTGTTAAATGGTTGCATATATAAAAATTTTAAAAATATAAAGGGAGGAAAGGAGACAAACAGAGAGAGGAGAAAGAGATGTACGAATATACGATATAGGTGTGTGTTTTAATATAGAATTAACATAGACAGATTTAAATATTTACAATATTATAATTAAATTGCACTGAATAGTGTTTTGTTTCACTTTTATACCTAGAGAACTTTCACGTAAAAGTACTTGAAACGTTGTAAAATTGTGACCTTACATTGCAAAATTGCAACGTCAATAACAATCTGGCCAAAACAATGGGTACTTTGAACGTCAATAGCTAAACAAAATGAAAAGATATCGAAAAAAAGGATAACATATTTGTATAATAGATATTCTTGGCTTCTGTCCCCGAGAATAATATCATGTTCTGACTAAGGGCCATTTTTGGCTATTCGTGGCTCTGGTTCTTTCATGTGCACATATTCATCTCGCATGTCGACATGAATAAGTTGCATTTTGACATAAATAGGCTGCATGTTAACATACATAAGTTGCATCTAGCATGTTTGAAGTCACATATGGGTGATATACGATATTTTATTTTAAATTTTCCAAATTCTTATCTGATTATATTTTTCTTGCATGTTGAAATATTTATGTTGCATGTTGACATAATTATCTTGCAGGTAGACATAATCTATAAAAAGATAACTTGCAAATAGGAGGCATAAATATGCCAACGTAAAAATGTATTAAGTCAAGAATATGCAAGTTATCATCGACAGATTGGAATATGCAAAGGACATAACATTTATATATGCAAAACCATGGGTAATACCTAGAAAACGTATTGAAACAGCCGTTTACCTGATGCCATTGTAATGGACAGGAGATGCAAACTTATCGAAAATATTTCCTGATAAATCCAAAAGATAAAATGTAAACGCCATTTGAATTACTACAGGAAACACTTACAGGTTGATTTCCAACAGTCGCAACATTGATATATGAAAATTAACATCAATTTAACCAAGAAGACGAACAGCTTACAGTAAATATGGAGGTTTTGGATTAGTTGGAAGAAAATAGCGGGAAAAGCATCTCCTTGTAATGTTGCATGTGGTAAATCCATGATTCATAAATAAACGTAATATAGAATTTGCATTTAAATCTGTTATTTATCATACACCAAATTAGACAGTTAGGGCACCTATTTCTTTACATTTAATTCAATGTCGCTTCAGAAATGATTTTGCATATTCTCCTGTGATGTCAACTGGAAATGATTCTATGTTACACACACGCCGTTCCGTCAAATGGTTTCCACAAATATCGAAAAGTTTAGAATGCTTTTCACAAATGGTCTTAAACAACACTTTCATAACAATTGGGATTTGAAATTTATAAACACTTTCATTTTCCTCAACGAATTTTCTTTTCAGATTACTTAATGTTTGTTCCAAATTCGAATCTTCTGCAGGCGGGACATTTTCAAGTTCCAGTAACGCGTTCATCAATTCCCAATTTACATTTTTTATGTCCAGTTCACCTCCTTGTAAAGCGATTTGTGATAAAGCAATAGCATCACGTTTTTTATCAATGTCATCAGAGTTTATCAGTTTTTTCAAGTCATCATGTAACCACGCCATAGGAGATTTGATTGCCCTTCCACAATAATTATTAAATTCTTCCTGGTTGTCCATTTTACAGCACAAAGCCACTGCCGACGGATACCCCATCCCATTCTGTTCCATTGAGATAACTCTTTCATAATCCTTCCCTCGCATGATGAGCGACATTTCAGTCGTAGGCTTATTTTCCATTGCAATCTTATTAAGTTTCATATGGTACTGTAAAATGTCCTCCCGATCCTCTGCACAAAGGTCATCAAGATCAACAACATTTTGATATTTTCTTTCTCCAAAGAGGACATTGTATCGCTTTCTAATCAGACTAGTAATGGAGAGTATGATAGACCCACGACCTTTAACTACGACATTTTCATATAAATCATCTAATTTGGACTTTATATCTCGAACTCCGTCTTCTGTTTGTAGCTCATGAAATACGTCATCAACAACAAAATACCCTTCGTACTCAGGATTGGCTGAAAAATCATCCGGTTTCGTTATCCAGTGACAATTGGTTTGTATCCCTTCTTCACACAATCGTTTTGCTAAAAATGTTTTGCCTGCTCCTTGAATCCCGGATATGACGACAAATCTCTCAGTGCGAAGTGCGCGTAGAGCTCGAGGATAAGACCTCAAATCACTAGCTTCTGGTATATCCAACATCACCAAGCCTTCTTCGGGGTCTCCACTGTCACTTCGCTGTTGCTTCCCTAGATACATGTTTAATGATTAGTTACAGTGGAATATGTTTATAATTCCCAAATCTGTCAGTGCTAACAATTGTCATCGAAATATGAATATGTTGTTGGGTCTGGGGACCAATATGTTTTATCATACCCGAGGAGCAAAGTGAATGTCGAAAGCGACATATCAATTTGGTAAACCACAAGATGTACGCAAGAACCCTGTCAATAAAAGTTACATTTTTCTTTTTATTACGTACGCCTCAGTAGACAAGTGCTCTATAAAATATGATTATTGTCTATAACGTCCCTGATATTCATTGTTATACGAAAACCATACGTTTGATTTATTGTTTATTGGTTCTATGATTGATTGATTGTATCTTGCTTAACGTCTCTTTCGAGAATTTTACACTCATATGGAGACGTTTTTACTAGTTCTAAATTATACGTCTCTCCAAGAATCATTCCGTCACCGTCTTATGTTGAAGTGCCACAAATTTTGATCTATATCAGGCGCCGTATCCCATTCAGCAGGGATACTCTTTTATCGTGCAGGTGTTACCTAATTATGGGACTAGGGTCTTTAAGTACCGTTATTTACACTTCCAATGTGGAATTCAATATTTGTGTTAACGTAGTTCCACACTCCTGTGACGTCATAAGATTTTGCAAAGTCAATAATTTAATGACTGGAACATAAATTTTGTTGGAGTCTTTTTCAATAGTTATTGTAAAAAATTTGTTAGCCATAAAATATTTAAAAAGTCTTAGTTATATTTGAATAGTCAATTATGTGTTTCAAAATATTGAATCCAAGGACAATAACTCTGTTTTCATTAAATTATTTATCAAGTCCATTATGCAATAGATTTCCTATATTTTTCACAAACATATTACCAAGGTGATAAGGAATTATTATCTGTGTCTTTTCATGAAATTACATAAAATTTTAATCCATGAGTGGTTTTGAATAGCTCAGCTGTATGGTGCCAGACTTAGGTTTTTTATGGGGGTATACATACTCTGGAGGCTATAGATTAGAAATCATTAAGGAAAGGTATGGATTTTTCCCCATAAATAACTATAACAAATGTACATCTACTTATACAAACAGAAAAAATGATATGTAAACCATGCTATAAGGAAATTGTGTCTATATTTGTTTGTTTTTTAACATTTTGGAGAATAAGGTTAATTCAATAATTTTGCACTTATTAGACTAAAACTTGATGAACATATTGAAAATGACATGTGTTTTAGTTATTGACATGTTTCCTGATAAATAAATGCAATTTAAATTTTTTTTTTTTTTTTGGTTTTTATTTTAAAATAACAACAGATAACTGTTTCCAATGAATTTCATAAAAATCTACATAGGGGTACACTACTTCAGTAGTGTCTGTAATGAAAATAAATATGGAAATCCTTAACCAATTTGCCTTTTCTTATTACGCTGAATGTTAATCTATTGATTCCAAACAAAAAAATGCTACCTAAACCCCAAAAATCCAGGACTAAGGACCCACCTTAATGATTCGTGTCTGTCGTGGGAGGGACTAGAATTTCCAACCTCTTCCCGATCATCAACTGAGCATCAATAGTTTTGAATATTAATTGGAGGTAAAGGGGGAAATAGCAGACATTTTGGATTCATTGGTTTTCAGCGAAGATTTCAATTCGTTGTGTTGTAGTTTGAATTATTCTGCTGACCAGACACCATACCGAAAACGACACTATGATCCCAAAGTTCGATAGAACACAATTGTGATAAAACAAAATAGCTAATAAACACGTATTTATCATGATGCGTTTCACTGCTTCGAAATAAGAAAACAAAAAACATCGTAAATTTCCAAATTCTGAAACAAGCAATAACATTATGCATGTTGAATCCTCATTTCTCAAGTCTGAATTATTTCATAATTACTTACTTCTTTTGAAAAGAACCGCGAGAACAGCAGAGATGATAACAAGGACTACAACCGCTGTGATGCCGATTATCATTCCAACAGAATCGTCATCAGCTTTTGCTTCTGGTGTTAGCAGGGTTGATGTTGGTGATGTGGTCCTTTTTTAGATATGATAAATGTTAGAACGGCATTCATATCATTGTGACAATACGGAAACCCTTTAATGCCACAACTGAGAAAGATTTTATAACCTTACTGGCGGTTAATTCGCAATCGCCAGATTCTATCTGATGGCCGACTAAGTGGGGTCACCTGATAATATCTTATGACCAAAGAATTAAGTGGGGTCTTCACTAAATAAGTAATTTACGTCAGATAAAATGATTATTTTTCTTCCGTGGCACTAACGGGCTACATGAAAATGCTATTTATTGCGCACAATGAAATGATACAATACTTACATTTTAATTTCTTCTGACCGACATGCCTGATCTAAAATACAAATTCATTCTTATTAATCTCAAGTTCTGTCCAATGTGCTTCAATAGTACATGTACATGTATATGTGATCAAAATGTTTTCAGGCTGGTCTAGTTAAATTAAAATGTGATATGATGTCAATGAAATTGATAATACAAATAAACAGAGACATTTATCGTAACAGCGTTGTGACCCAGCGCAAACTCTGAATATACATTTGACGTTTGCTATTTGATAATTTCTCAAAACATTGCCCATCAATTCCAGTGTTTTCCCTAAGAACCGGCCGCCGGCCAAATTGACCGTTTCAAACGATTTTCTGTCCGGTTCAAATATAAAAAAAATCAAAAAATAATATGTTGTCAATTTCAGTGATGTTGATTTACACGATCGATCTTTGCAAAGAATGTATGCAATAGCAATTGGTTGGCTATAAATATCTTTCATATTTCTTCCTTGTTTATGTTTTTATCGAGAGCTTTTTGAAACGGCGATTTTGATTAGACGATATTTTAAACTCTCACCTTGCGCGTGAGAAGCACATGGCAGTGAAAAATAATGAAGCGTCGAACGAATACATTACATGATTTCTTTCAGTCAAAACATCGGAAAGGTGTGTATTTCACACCACTGTGACTAACTTGTCTGAGGTAAAAATGTTCAACCCTTTGGTATATATTTAAAAATGTAGGTTAAAAAGTGGCATATGAACAAGGGTCATTTTGCCCCCTGAAATGCCTCAGAATGCAGGATTTTGCGTCTAATTTTCCAAAATTTCATGGGGGAAATCCCCCCCCCCCCTGGCCTGTTACAATTCTAAATGGGCCTGTTCAAATGAAATGAATGGAAAACACTGAATTCAGTACTATATGTAATTCCGAGGTACCCATGATACGAGCACTGAACCATAAAATGTTTGTCTGACAAGTGTCTGGTCTCTCATCGGGCATTTGCAGAATTCGGGGGATTGGTTATTTTGAGTCATTTTTGTGACCTATATGATCTATAGAAAATGTTTCTGACACAGTACCTGTACCTGTGCTCGGTGCTTAAATCTGACTTTGGGTTTCTGGGGTGTGAATGATTACCATGGTATTAAGACATCTAAAACATGTATTCTACACTACCTTTAGTCATGATGCATCCTCAAACATACTATACGTCGTCCGTGTCCTTTTACCAGGTTCAATACAACTACTTGTTTTACTAATTTCGATGGAACGTTTTTATCTTATGTCATAAACCTTCAGAACTTATCAAACCTTCTTCTAGGGAACTAGCATGCAATAAAAAAAAAACCTTTTTAAAACAGATGAGCACCGCATGAAATCTCTACAATTTCTGGAGCAATCACAGGGCATTATAATGTTGGTTTTTATAAAATAAAAGAATTGCTTATTTTAAAACTCTGGTCCGATGTTTCGATTGATTGATTGAACATTTCACTCATATGGAAATCTCACCACTTCCGGTGAAGGGATGCAAAATTTCGGCTTCTGCTCGGCGCTGACGGCCGCTGAGCAGGGAGGGAATTTTTTTATCGTGCCACATCTGCTGTGACACGGGACCTCGGTCTTTGCAGTCTCATCCGAAGGACCGCCCCATTTTGTCGCCTTCTACGACAAGCAATCGGTACTGAGGACCTATTCTAACCCGGATCCTCACGGGAATCCGATGTTTCGACAAATTAATTTAATTCAACGTGATACAACACTGGTAACTTGTCACGTGTATGCATTGATAGTGACATCCGACATGCTTTACAGCATTACAACTGTGTTGTTAACCAGAAGTATTTTTAAAAACCGATGTTTACAAACAACCTGTACCTGTAACTCTGTCATCCAGTTTATCGTAAAGTTGAGTTGTTAGTTTGCCTTTAATGCCTATTTTCAATAGAATATCTAAGTATGAAGCAGAAGTGCGTGACTCTGTGGTGTCTTTTATTTGGAGTTTACAAGGATATATCGAATCGACATATGAATGAAAATTAGTATTGTTAATAGATAAAACGTCGTCAATATATCTAAATGCTGCACTGAAGGCCACAGCAAGAGATTTTCTTCTTCTCACGTATACGTTTTTGAATAAATTCTGCTTCGTATGAATATAAAAACAGGTCAGCCAAAAACGGAGTACAATCCTTGCCCATGGGAATTCGAACAGACCGTTGGAAGACCTGATCACCAAAGACTACGGAGATATTGTCAATTAGGAAATTCAGCATATTTCTAATTTCAACTTCAGAGTACTTGTGCGTGGAATCAGAGTGGTGTTTAACAAAGTAATTTTTTGATGACTAATCACTAGATATGAATATTTCCGTTTACTGAAAGTTCTTTAGAATTTTTTAGAATCCACATTTGATTTACAAAACTTCTGGCATATGTAGTGGCACAGTACGTTTGAAGTTTCTCCTTCATAGCTGTTAATATTTTCGTGAGGAGCAAAGATAGAGGCTTAGTAAATCACATACTGGATCCAGCAATGTATATTTGTAAGTGGTGTACATGCGAAGGAGTTTCTAATATCAACAAATGTATTCAGAATTTACTTCCCTATATTTTTATCATTATTCTAAAAATAGTCTTTTCACCATTTTCTTTGAAATGCAAATGTTTTTTCAGGCATTTAATTTAGTGAAAGTTGGTAACTGTTACACTGATTAAGCTACGTTCGATTAATCCTTTATGGTATAGAAATACAAAATTAAGTCCTGCCACTTGAGCCATTTTTTCTCATTACATTACGTATGGGAAGCCATCTTATTTGAGGTTGCGTAATACCTTAATCACTTGCTGGTTTATTATCGCTGATACTCTATTTAATATTTCTGATATTTCATCTATTTTCCTGTGCGTTAATTAAGAAATAAGATATCATCTTTTAATGTTGTTGGGATATGACATGAATTTGGTCACGTGATCAAATCCTATAACGCCCGAAGGGTGTTATAGTAGATTTTATCACGTACCAACTTCATGTCATATCCCCATAACACTCAAAAATTATATTTTATTTCTTATATTTATATTTTATATTTTGATTTGCGTTCTTACCGAGCTTCCATGATTATGTAGCAGATGACCAAAATAACGATCGTAGAACACAAAATATAGTTCGTTAGAGTTTTATCGAATAAAATATTAGGAACAATATAAAAGAGAATATAAGATACAGATATTTAATTGAAAATGTTTTTTAAAAAACCGAATCATGTGTAAAATAAAAGTAATTTAGAGCGTAAAGTTAACTGAAATGACGACAAGAAGAGCGGAGTAAACTACACCCGTGATGTGATTTGGTCGTGATCAGCGATGGAGAAACTGGCGTCGGTCTAGATTACTAAGAAAGTAAGTTGAAAACGCAATTGTTGAACACAGATTTCGACAGAAATTCAAAGGATCTGAGAGAATTGATGGTGGATATGATGGGTCAAGTTAACGTTAAGCTCCTAGTCAGGTTTTTGGAAAGAAACAACGGCATGTTCATCGTTAGGACTCGCGGTTGTAGCCATACAGGAGACGATTCGAGACAGTAGGACAGATTTAGACAAAGTGCAGGTAGGTTGCGGCTTTTATTTACCTTCAGTGTGTGTAAAGGAAAATAAAAACGAACTGACGGAGTGTTTGTTCACTTGAGAGATTTCTGTTGTAGGATTTTAATGAAGACTCGCACCAGTACCCTGACATGAACATATATTAATTTTTTCGAGCCTCGAAACCAGCCTCGCTTATGATCATGCCGAGTCATAGCCGTGATGGAAGTTGCCAGGAAACAACAGGTTAACTTATCATCATAAAGTAAATAGGCTTATAAATCTGCCTACATTTTTTCGCTTCCAATATCATAGAACTTTTATTTTATAAATTCGTCATGCAGAAGTTGCAGACAGTATTTAAAACTGTATAAAATGAAACAGCAGAACGGTATGTTTAATGTCTCTCTTTTATGAATTAATGAAATTCTTGTTTGTTTACAAAATAAACTCTGTATAAATATCCTGCTGCGTTTGTTTCTGTTATGATGTCATTGCAGTGGCGGATCCAGGGATTACGAAAGGGGGTGTGTGAAAGTCAAGTATTAACCAAAATACTAAGCCATTTTGGGTGCCAATCTGGAATTTTACTCACACTATTTCTATTATTTAAAGAGACACTACAGCTCATTTTCCACATTTTAATAAAGTGTTTTTTAAACCATGTATTGATAAAATGATAAATTTCATATCGATACTGACAATTTTGAACAATTGGGATGCATCAATTTACTCTCAACTGCGCTTTGAAGATCGTTCGGAATTCAAAGGTTTCTTCATGCTGACTCGGACTTTTGAATGCTTATTTACATCACGTGGTTTTGAATGACAGCAAAGGTGTTCTGCAGGAAATTATTTAAATTCCCCTTCAAGGGGGTCCACACTCACCTTTCAAGTATAAGATTATTCCCTGCTCCTTATAATAAGTAATTACAAATCATTATTTCAACAGAAACCTTCCATGTTCCCATTGACCGTTGTTTTTACAACTAACACGTGTCGTGTTCAGATAAAAATAGCACTTACTTTTAAACGTGGTGTCTTCGCAGCTAGTCTCAATGGCAGATTTAGGGGGCCAGGATCCCCCTCCCTTTTTACCCCACAGATTGTGAATGAAAATCCAAATTTTGCACCAGAATGGCCGATTACTTTGGCTAATCTTTGACTTTCACACCCCTCTTCGGAAATCCTAGATCCGCCACTGAGTTACATGTGCTTCTCCGAGCTCTTTGTTTTCCAACGGTCATACTGATCCCAAGGTAAATTTTACTTCACGTATGAGTTTTATCTCATGCTATTTTTACCTCTTTTCTCACAGAATCTTTCAAAATTCTAGATCTATCAACTACACTTTCTCTCTCTGGACGACATGCTGCACTGTTTACTGTCTATGCGCATGCGTCTGAAGACTGAAAGGAGGAGACTCGATAGTTTGTGTATAGGCCATCAAAAAGTATTAATTTTTACGTTAAAACGATAATTTTTAACTTTAGATAAGTGTTATTTTCGCAAAGTTCATACTTTCAACAATGCAACAAAAATTGAGAAAGCGCTGGGAAAATTGTCATTTCATGATTTTTGCGCAAAATGAGCTGTAGTGTCTCTTTAAATATGTGGCGAAAGGGGTCTAAATCCCCCACTGCATTGCATAAGCAAGAAGCCAGGTGAAAGTATAGGAACTGACTTTTGAAGCGGTGATTGTCTTCATACGCAAGAACAAACTGATCACGTGACCAAATTCATGTCACACGAAATTCAACATCGATTTCATTAGTACTGTCATATAAAGAAGTGCATTAGCAAATGTAAATATAAGTAAATGAACATTGATGTAAAATTGAGAAATGGCCATGATACGTTTTATCATAACGATAACGCTAGTCTCAAAATGTTTTGATTACACCTCATATATGTAAAATGATTTTGTCGTTGTATAGGCTTGTTGGAGGTACTAATTTTAACCGCGGCAGACTTGACTGTGAAATATCACAGTGACTGTTCCATCACCAACTTAACAAGTAGAGAAAGTGGTGAGTCTTCAGATGATACCTTAATCCCGAGGTTTCTTAAGTTTCACTCATGTAAATGTAAACTTTTCTAGCTCAGTGGTTCTTGAGCGAAAGATTATTTAAGATTTTCCCTATATGTTTGTATTTTAAAACTTTGATCCCCTATTGTGGCCCCCACCCTACCCTCGGGAGCCATGGTCCTAACAAACGTGAATATGCACTATATCAGGAAGCTTTCATGTAAATTTGTACTTTCCTGGCCCAGTGGTCCTTGAGAAGAAGATTTTTCCTATATATTTGTATGTAAAACTTTGATCCCCTATTGTGGCCCAATCCTACCCCCGGGGCCCCAAATTTGAATCTGCGCTGTGTCAGGAAGTTTTAATGTAAATTGCAGCTCTGCTGGCCCAAACTTGAAAGCTCTTCAACCAAGGATGGCTTTTGCCAATTGTAAGTTTGGTTGAAATTGGCTCAGTGGTTCTGGAGAAGAAGTCGAAAATGTAAAAAGTTTACAGACGGACAGACGACGGTTAACAAGCGATCAGACAAGCTCACTTGAGCTTTCCGCTCAGGTGAGCATGAAAATGAATTTCTTTAAAACTTTCTTTGGTATCTTTCCCAACTTAAAACAAGATAACCATTTCCACTTAAATGTGAAGGATGTGCGTATGAATGTTGATAAATGTAGTACGACTATTTAAACGGCTGAGAATTCCGATAAATATGAAAGTAAATTTTAATTGTAAAAAAAGAAAATAAATTCAATTTGTGAAATTACACGAGGGCATGAACAGCAACGCTCCACACCATCATACTTTCCATGAAGTGCATTAAGTATATACCGGTGAAAAGCGTCATGTGCAGTCCATGCCCTCATGTATTTTCAAAAAATGAAATTTATTTTTTTAATAAAGTGGGTATTACTGTTCTAACAAGAGTGCAAATATGTACGTGCGCTTTCGTTCAAAGTTTTGCTATACTTACAAATATGAGATAATGTTGATTGATAATTTGAATCAGGGCAATCGCCTCCGCTACATGGAATGGTATCCATCTTTTTAGCCACTGAATTAAATTCTGGGCATCTGCCTACAGATAAGATAATGATAGAATATATGTACATAGAGTAGTGGTACAATAACACCAACAATATCAAAATTTTAGGGACGACCTGTCCCTTCTTCAGGACGATAGAATTGTAACATTGAAGTGAAAACTAGATAAATCAGATGAAAACAAAGACAAATTAGCACTAAAACTAGATTACAAAGGCTGAGAGAAAGACACTAAACATCTATATACAAAATGAAAATATCTGATGACGCCTGGCTATTTCAATTTGTAGACGTTAGTGTCATTAGTCATCATTATCTCTCTTTCTGTGATCTCGTATCTATAATGTGGACTCTCTCTCTCTCTTTCTCTCCCCCCCCCCCTCTCTCTCCCCCTCTCTCTCTCCCTCTCTCTCTCTCCCCCTCTCTCTCTCTCTGAAATAAAACATTTTAAAAACCCCAAACTGTAACATAAACTTGCATCTTTAGCATAGCCTATGCATACACATTTGCCTTGGAATATTTTACACAACAGCAGTAAATATTTCTCGAAAATTAAGCAATGGCAGTTACCGGCCTCCACCCATATTGGATCCGCGCATATCCAGCCCAGACGAGAATACTCATCCTTCAAGCAGTGGTATCTATCGGGGTCAGTACATGACTTTCTCGCAGTTGTGACCCAGTTAGTGTAGGGGCACGTATCAGTGATATTAAACATTTGGAATATCTGCAAAAAAAAAAAGCGAAAGGGATTAGCAAATACACAATGCATTTGAATAAACTTATACATCTTAAATCATGAACATCAAAGATATATTCAAGCTTCTTTCCAATTAATATATACACCACATTAATCTATTTTCACAACAAGATTTATTTTCTCTACTTACGTTTTATTGCGAATGAATCGACACGGTTTTGTGAAACTTCGTTCAGAGTCCAGTTAGGACTGGTGCACTCTAAAACATTGATTACACTGACAAAAAATATACAGTGTTTAAAATACCATCGTGAGATTAGCCTCAACATCTGTAGCTTATGTCGTGTTCAATCGTCAGCTTTCTAATAGTAATCAACTAAAAATCAGCGAGGAAGACATTTGCCATAATTATATGTTGTTTCATATTCGTATATAGACTACAGGAAATCTATGTTTTACCATACGTCTAAAAATTGAAGGCCATGAGAAAATCATGCGTTTCTCAAGTGCTTTAACAAAGAGAGGTAACTCTAGTCATGCACTAGTGTTTTGTTCAGTTGACAATTAATAAAATATATAAATAAATAATAAAAATAGAAACAAATAGATAAACGCAATTCAGTATCGAGGAGGTACGTACCTGAATTTGTGTAATTATACATATATATAATTGATGTCATTGTTCCGCAGAGGTGCCTCGGTAGCTTTGTACAGTTTTATACCGGTTGCGCAAGTGTAGACTTGCTCAAGTCTATGTCAATTTTTGTATTTTACACAACACCTCTGTAGATTTTGTGAGAATATAGACTTGCTCAAGTTTCTGACTGCTCTCTGTGCTAGTTTAAATTTTTAATTGTTTTGAAAAGAAATAAATGAAATTAACACAGAAACTTCAGGAAAAATATGAAACACATAGAAATTTCAGTACCTGGCAGTTCTGTGTTGTGTAAGTGAAATGAGTAAAAATTAAATTGATAAGGGAGAAAACAATTTAATTACAGAATATCACCCCCCCCCCCACCCCCACCCCACCTTGCTCCTTGAAAATGAAGATATGATATCATGGCATTTATAACAATTTCCAACTTAAATAATATGACAAATTTTCATAAAACATGTACTACCAATGATTATCTCTCAAAATTTCGATCTGCAAGTTTCTTTATATGCCACGAAACTCTAAGTTGTGGTTCATAATGGTTTCAGTTATAGAAATGAATTACAATTCTAATTCAGATTCTGCGTGTTTCTATATAATTGACATCAATTTATTGAAAAACAAACTCAGATGTGAATAAGATGTAGTAGAGAAAATAGTCCTTCAACTTTATTCGTTTGAATAAAATACATATAAATTCTTGTACACATGTTCAAATAAAAAGACCTGTAAATTAACATGTTTTACCACTTTATATCTGTATCCAAATCTGTACCCGAGTAGGCAGGGGTTTGGGGGCCGCCTGCCCCTAATGGGTCCAGGGCAAAGCCCTGGTGGGAGCCCAGGGAGCGAAGCCTCCGGAAGCTGGTAAATTTTAGACGATTTCGATGTGTATATTCGACCCTCCTGAACGCATTTTTCGTACACTTTATAAAATTTGTTACGCAGACATATTCGAGGTCTGTTCTATTTTTGTACGAAATGCGGACAAACACTTGTAAAATCTCAAAAATGAGAAAAGATCTATCCAATATCGTTGTATGTCGAACCCACTACAAACAATGTTAGACCTTTGAAGAGACAAAACAAACACGTATGGTATTGACCTAGACTATTTTGATATTTCTAATCCCCCCCCCCAACTCACACACTCTCTCTCTCTTCCCCTCAAAAATTATGTGGACGATTTGCGTACAAACGTACGCCTGGCTACGCGTCTGAATAGAGTCAATGAATTTTCACTGTGTGTTTTATATTGTCCCACGGACAGCATCATTCTCACATGATTAATATTTTATACTTACGTTTTAATACGAATACTTCTTATAATGATATCATGATATAAGTTCAAACGCTCTAAAACATTGATTTAATTGATTATGAAAAAATCATGTCATCAAAGCCAAAGATATATACATCTTATCTATGTCTTTGTCAATGCGTCTGAGAACGTGATTTTGAAATCATTTCAATATAAAGTTTATATGTCTTCGATTTACTACATCCTTTCAATGTCCTCCGCTTACAGTTACTGAACAAGATACGAGTCATGTATATTGTCATCGTCGGAAACCCATGCACGGTTGATTACGCTTCGTTCCTCTCTCCATCACCCGTGGGTCCATTCATTCCTACTCGCTCGTTCTCATAATTAATGAGGCAATTTGATTGGGGGCTCATCGTATACCCTGAGCGAATTTGTCCAATCAACACGACGCTTTCAGCCCAATTCGGTATGCAATTCTTGTGATAGCATATATATATATATATATATATATATATATATATAATATGTAACATTGGAAAGGAATTTTTGGCTCTTTCTCAGCTTTCAATCCCTGTATACTTCTTGCACATATTTGAAAACTGGCAAAAAATGGCAATTTTTTCATATGTCAGGAACTGAAATGAAGAAAATTATTTGTTATATTCAAATGTTGTTTCAGAAATTCAGACAACTCAAAGTTCAATAAACATGTATATATCAATAATGTATCGCAGTGCAAAGCGATGACCTAGCCCGTGATACACAAATTTTAAGTTACATTGTTGGAATAATAAATTCTAAAGCTAAAGTATATATTGCTACTCTCACTATTAATGCTGTAGATGCTGGCATGCATGGACATTCCTCAGAATTAAAGATTTACCTTAAAATTCAACAATCATGATTTTTTACTGTTCTCATTTTAAATTAAACATTTCTATGTATAAAAGACAAGTACTAGTACCTCATTCCAATTAGTTTAATTCAAACTGGTGGAAATCCTTCACATCTTGTAATTCCTCGTCGTCGGTTACCCATGGATGCTTCCCATAAATTCTCTCCTTTGTCAGATTGCGGAAGCTGGTGTGGACTCAAAATCATAGTCTGCGATTGCGATGATGCAATTCCTACAAAAATATTTAAACCATGTCTTATTTATATGCTCATAGTTTAGACATTTCTGATCCAATCTAAATAAAGCTGTGTGGTTCAATGTTGCAAAACTGCATTAATACAAATTTAATCTGAACACAATCCGCAATACATTACATTTAATGATGATGTATACAATATGATGTTTACATCTGAAACGGGAAAAATTTCTTACATTGGTTTTAGCCGAATTCCATTGGTTGACTTTAACTGCATAAATATGTAATGATTTATATTTATTACAGTGACATTAGTGATGAAATTTCTGTGGTGACTGGTGAGAGTATATTTATCATTTTCTCTGTATGTTAACTTTGGGTCCTGTCATAATATAAATTCCCAAATTTATTTACACTGCATATGAATTTGTTCTCTTTGGATTTTCTTTCTTGAGCCACTAATTATCTGTATTGGTGTGTAAACATGAGGTGTGAATCTAGTAAGGTGTACAAAGTTATATATGTATGATTTAATCTAGACCATATCATGGTCATTGATACACTCATATGACTTTTTAAAATCCTGTACCAGATCTATATGTTCACCATGTTCAACAGCATGACACTGGGAATAAGCATGACACAATTAATATTTATTTGAAAAATAATTTTTGAAAGTGCACCTCCACAATGTTGATTGGGGGGTGGGGTGGGGGGGGGGGGGAGGAGGAGATATTTCTCATAAAAAATGTTTGCATAGATCAACAGATTTATTGATATAAATCTGAATTACCTATAACCAAATTAATGCGATATAGATCTAGTGATTGATATTAGCTATTCCTCAAGCACTTTGATTTTAGAAACAATTTCAAGATTGTTTTAAAGCAATACAAGCTGTAACTGATTCAACTATTCAATTGTGCATTAAATAACACCTATCGGTATAACTAATATAATCCATAAGATCTGAAGAAAAATTTAGCAAAATAAACAAGCGAATATTGTTTGAGAGCATACCTACAATGAGCGTTTCGTATAAACCGCCATTTCGTCGTATACAAGGACATGAGAACGAGGATTGCCGAACATAATCGGGTTGCTGAGGCCGGGGTTTTATACAAAGACGGAAACTGACGCGAGTAACTACACGTGTCGTTTGTTTTAAAATATTACATCGTTTCATGAATGACATTACGTGTAAGAAAGTAATGATTACGCAAATGTGCTGCTCAAATAAAATTTTGATAGTGAATTTTATATAAAATTGGCATGTTAGATTATTTACAAATCTGACACGTGCTCAGTGTCTCTCTTTCACTTTTTCCGAACTGGTGACCTTCGAGGTCAATGCACATCGGAGATTACGAGCAGGAATTACTGACAGGATGACAATGATTCATGAATCTATATGTTCTGCTGATTTGACGGGTTTATTGCTTCAGATTCACTCCGATTTTATTAAGTTATATATATTCAATCACATCATCACTACGTCGATGACGCTCCGCTCCGCTCAAAATTATAGTTCAATGTCAAGGCCAGTAATTTCAATTTTTAATCAGACTAAACGTTACACAAAGTGTACAAGAATTTATTTCTTCTAATTCTGGAATAAATAAACCCTACGTGACCACTCTATCTGGTATTGTAGAAAACCGAATCACACGCGTATAGTAACTTGCGTTTTTCTGCAAAAGTTTGGAAAACCTGTGGCAGTGTCATTATTCGTAGGGGAAAGTATTCCCGGAGAATTGACACTCCACAGAGTTTGTTGGCTGCGATGTCCCGAGAGAAAAAAGGGATGAAAACGCGTTTATCAGATTAATTTGTTTAATAAGACAAAATAACTAGAAATATGGGTGTCTTATAATTATGAACAGGGTACAATGCATAAAGTTTATAACTGATTTATGCAGAAACGAGGCGAAAACAAAGACCGGAAATGCGTTTCCTTCGTAAAATTTTCAGAACTACTTTTACACCCTAAAGAATAAATAAAAGCCATTTATTAAATAACTAGTCAATTTTCATCACCAAATTCCCATTGAAGATAATTCGTGATTGTTTTAAAACATATTTATTAAGATATTTAAAGAAAAAGTAACATAAAACAATAAATCGGCGAATATCAATATATCGGACATCGTGGGACATATGTTCCGGACTACATTTACACCCACCCTATTTTAACATGTGCTTCACTTTCACAAAGGGGGTTAACTCACGGGTACTGGAAGTTAATGTAAATATATAGTATATGCATGTATAAAAAAGGAAGGGTAGGACACTCTTTTTGAGGCAAATTCGGGTTTGGGTTATTGTGGGCGTTTTTCAAACGGCCTGACGTGATGAATCGTTCACATATACCTTACTTTCAATATATGTACGGTTTCTTTCCGTTCCAATGCCGGTCATTCGAAGAAAAAGATGTTTTTACACCTCCAAGTGCCTAAGAATTTCGCTAGACTGTCTTACTTCCGGTTTAATCGCATTGAATCGAAAGGTAAGTTCTGATAGGTCAATAATAAAATTGAAGTCTGAATTGACACACGTTATCTAATCCATAAATACATATGTAGAGAAAATAATTCTCAGGATTATTACTTCATGATGGTGTTAGAGACTAGTGGTTAAGTACATGAGCCATGTTTGTTTTTATAGTTCAAATATTCTTATCATTATTTCACAACCAATAAGAATATGACATAAATTTATAAATGTTTATCACATTGACCAATCAGAACTTACCTTTCGATTCAGTGCGATTAAACCGGAAGTAAGACAGTCTAGCGAAATTCTTAGGCACTTGGAAGTGTAAAAACATCTTTTTTCTTCGAATGACCTGCATTGGAACGGAAAGAAACCGTACATATATTGAAAGTAAGGTATATGTGAACGATTAATCGCGTCAGGCCGTTTGAAAAACGCCCACAATAACCCAAACCCGAATTTGCCTCAAAAAGAGTGTCCTACCCTTCCTTTTTTGGGAGTTGAACTATGTTCAATCTCCCTGGGTCATCACGCACTTTTCTGCGCAGTAATTTGTATTGATTTGTATAGTGGTCGTCAGCGGGGGTTCTGTGTCAGCTGATTTACTCCTAGGTAAATCAACATAAACTTTTATAAACATCCGCCATTAAATAATCCATGTAACTTTTCTGAATTAATCTAATTTTGATAATTGACATGTAAATAAATGCAATGATATTGTATTCAAATCAATTTGAATACAAGATTTCGATCAAATTGATACTGATAGACATAGAAAAATAAAAGATAAGGTTGAAAATTGTCGTTTGTAGCACAGCGTCACCTATAAACATTGATAGGGAAACGAACGACAACTGCACACAAAGCCCTATTGACACCGTGACGCGAAATATCGAATATGGTGCGAAACCTCAGAAAATTTACAAGAAATAACTCTACAACATTGTGTATGTGTATATATTTGGGTTTTTTTTAATGTGATATAAAAAATGCTTGATGTTACATGTAGATTGAATTAAAACACGTCATTCCCAGTCAACAACTTTCGATTGGGATCGGAATACGAAATAAAATTTCTTATATCCGGTGGCAAAGTGAAACTGCTTCATGCTTCAAGTTATTGAATTACGTAGTAATTGCACGTTACACATTTTTGCACGTTTTAATAAAGAAAGTCACAAAATAGATACAAAATGAGTGTACCTTATTCATTACTGTTACCGAGCTTTCGTCGACTATAATCTCGAAATGGCATGTTTCGCTGCGCTTGATGATCTGACGGTAAGGTCCACATTTTCTACGTGAGTAGTGTGATATTTGTTTATGAATTTTTTGCGCATACATGGTATGTCTCGGCTAGGAATAATGGAAACTTTCTCACCTATGTATGTAAAGACATATTAATCTCTATTTTTAAAAATGTAGAACACTTTTATCAAATGACAATGTTTGAAAACGCTTAGAGCCCCGATGTCAGAAATTCCTTTTCCAAGACATCAATATGTCAAATTCATTATCCTTTTTGAATAGTATGTACCATATTTTGTACCAGTTATCCATTTTGAATCCCCTATTACAATGGGATTTTGCTGCACTCTGTAATGTTTGAGTGGATGTCATGAGTGTGTGTCAAACAGAAATTTTAAGAGCATGGGATAAGGTGCTGCCATGTATTACTTCACTATCAAAGTTTAACCCAGTTGCCACAATGTTGAATTTATGCTGCAAAAAGGATTGGAAATTGCTCTGGTCAAAACACATTGTTTATTTGTCTACAGATGAAAGAGACATGAGGATTCTCCTTCACAAACTGAAAAAAAAAAGTTATGGATCTTGTACATGTATAGTTTATTAATATGCTTTCCATACTGTCAGGTTCATTCACCCCCTGTTTGAGCCACAGTATAATATCCCAAATACCTTGGCAATAAATAACATTATTTGACTAGTGTTTCATTTTTAGCGGAGTTGCCATGAAGTCGAACTCGACTTATGATCTGATGAAGTGCCTTTGGGCGGGCAGGCGGGCACGCATCAACATTTCATTTCCGCACCATAGCTCTTGAGCAAATTATAGGATCTCATTCAAACTTAGATGGATTGTCACTCTCAGTAAGATGAGGAAGCCTATCGATTCTGGGGTCACTAGGTCAAAGGTCAAGGTCACTGGCTATAAATAGACTGAAATTTGGAGAAAATTATGTTTTCCGCACCATAGCTCTTGAACGAATTATAGGATCTCAATCAAACTTAGATCGATTAAGTAAGACAAAAAGCCTATCGATTCCGGGATCACAAGGTCAAAGTCACAGTGGCTATAAATAGACTGAAATTTGGAGAAAATTTTGTTTTCTGCACTATAATTTTTTAACAAATTATAGGATCTCAATTAAACTTAGATGGATTATCGCCCTTGATGAGACAAAGAAGCCTATTGATTTTGGTCAAGGGTTAAAGGTCAAGGTCACAAAGGATTTAAGTCGGCTGAAAAATATGTACGCAAAATTTTGCTCCCTGCTTGATAATTCTTGAAAACTTTTCTGCCGGTTCCCTCTATGCCCATTCCTTGCGCAACTCGGCTTGTGCATTTCCGATGCCCGACATTTTTTAATTTTTTTGCATTTCATTTATTTTGAGTTATTATACAATTATTTACCATTCCATTGATCCTCTACAGGACTGTAGTATATTCAGGTGACAGTTTAGCATATTGGACTACCTTTTCAAGTAATGAATCCTTAGAATTAGCTATAACTAGGATTAAACTTGAATGTATATATACAGGGGGAAAACTTCTTCATAACTGCAAGGCATTGATAACCATATTGATTTGAATTTTTGGGCCATAATATGTGATCACATTTTTCATGAGAATATAAAGGGGTGAAATTCTAGAAAACAACAACACGACTTCAGTTACTCGAGGAGCGTTGTGGCCCATGGGCCTTCCATTATCCATGTTTGCTGTTGTAACGCTTTGAAAAACAACAACAGTTGATTTGTATCTAAAATCATGATAATATTCAGTCATTTATCCCCATACCCTTCCAGTACTATCTTTTCTAACTGAATTTCCACAATGTTCAACTCCCATGAGTACTTTAAGTACTTTGATTATTCATGCACATACTATATATTTACATTAACTTCCAGTGCCCGTTGGTTAACTCAAATTAGAGACTAAGCAAATTTTTAATTCATATTTAGCTAAAAGAAAAAGAAAAGAAAGACTGTAAAAAAATCAACATACTCCACTTAGCCTGATAGGATATACAATGTAGTTTAATATTTCCCCGTACTCCCACCTAAGGGGAGGAGGTAATCTCCCTCCGCGTCTACCCTCATTTCGGGTGCTTTTTGTTTCGATCAGCCTACACATTTTATAAATCAATAAATAAGTGTTTATTCGGTATATATACATACAGTCGAACATACATACCTACATAAATACCAAGGATAACCCATGCAAGCTCGATAGCTTATTTTCAATGGGGTTCTTAAATGGATGTTTGCGCTTGGGGGTCACTTTACATGTATAATTTATGTGGGAGGAAACCGGAGTACCCAATTGAAACCCATGTGTCAGAGCAGGCAACCGCCATACCCTCTCACATACAACCACTGCCGATCACGGGTATCGAACTCGGGTCGCAGCGGTGAGAAGTGAGAGCGCCTAGCGCAGGCACTTGTTTCTGTAAATAACTTACGACCTCTGTTTTATTATTTGCATATAGAGGTCGTAAGTTATTTACAGAAACAAGTGCCTGTGGCGCCTAGCTACCTCTGCGCTACCCTCCCCCCCCCTCCCCCCCCCTCCTCCTTCTATTTCGACACTTCTCGTTTCGACTCATTTTCTAAATAAAATATTCGCCAATGACATGCGCGTACTTCATGGTATAACTACAAAGTATACGATGGGTAAAGGTCCTGTGGGAGATGAAGGGGGAAGAGGAATTAGTATAATACAGAAAATAAATTCTATAACACGTGATATTATCAAAATCGAATACCTCAAGCGTTGCAGTTCATACTGATATATATTTATTTTCAAATACTAAAATTCATTTATTGAATATTTAGTAATAATCAAACTCTCATATTTGTTATTTAAATTTCACACCTCTATGAGACTTTGCTATGTGTATAATATGAACCCAATTCTTTCAAACGACGTAAGAGAAACAGACAAGGTACCCGTCTAAATCACTAAAGGAATTCTGACAAGGGCGGAAGAACGTTCAACAATGGTGTCCATATCGTTATGAACGTGAAAAGGCAGGGAAAAAAGCTAATTAAACCTTTACAGCGGCTGGGAAAACGTGTGGTAGCTGGAAACTGCAGGACTTCCAAAAGTTTCCAGTGAAAATCACTTACATGTACCTGTCTGACTTGCTCTGGCGTCATGTGAAATAATTCTGCACTCTGTTTTTACAGATGCTCACTTATTTCACATATTACCAGGGGCGGATCTAGGAATTGCGGTTAAGGGGGGGGGCAACTTTATGAGGCAGGGGGTCTGAGGGCCACCTTGAGGCCCCCAGTGGATCCAGGGTGAAGCTCCTGGATATTACAGATTTTATGGGGCTTGAAATATGTCTCCTATACAGTCATTTTTACTATTTTCTGTCATTTTTAAAGAAGGTGAAATTAATAAAATGATGCAAATTTTAAGGGTTTTGGAAAAAAAAAAATGAAGTTCTCCCAATAAAAGTAATTCAATAAATCGAAAGATTTTGTCATTTATTTATCCGAGAGTAAAAGAAATTATTGCTTCTTTTATTGTTTACATCTTTCTAAAATGAGACCGGGGCCACGATTTACTTCAAATTTGAAAATTTTAGGGAACTCGCGGCGGTTGCTCCTCCCACCCCCATCCCTAAATCCGCCATCGATTACTAATGCAGAAATCGTTGCAGTACCTGCTTGAAGTTCATATTTTCAAGGAAAACTAAAATAAAGAGCTAGGGGATGTTTAAATACAAAAAAAGGTCCATCCCCGAAATACCTCTAAGAAGTGTGAAGAATACAGGTATTTACTTTTCAAAACACTCTACTTTTTATCAGTATTTCAAACTCCTACTTCTACCTGTTTTGATATGGATACACAGAGGCGGATCCAGAAAATTTTCAAAGGGGATGCAACCCGAATTTGTACATTTTCCTCCCTCGAATAAGGGTACGAGACCCCGAAATGGCAAGCAATTACTTTTCTCCCTAAAATGATCAACCAAAGAAAGGGTCCATAGACCACATCGATCACTTTGGCCCCGTTGTTGCCATTTTTAATAGATGTTTTGCTATTTTATTCTCATGAAAAATTTTGACCCCCATATTGGGGTCCAACCTAACCCCAATCTAATTAAAATTAGATCTTCCATCCGCTCCCCAGTTTTCGATCCACGCGACGTATCGAAAACTGGGGAGCGGATGGAAGATCTAATTTTAATTACATTGACCTAACCCCAAAGGGTTACGACAACACAATGATACAAGATCGTAAATCATGGTATGACAGGCTAGGTCTTGTAAAAGGAATATGTATAGAAAACATGAAAACTTTTATAATAAGCTATATGTATACAACTCTTATCTTGAACAGTTCACATGAAATATGTATCACTCGCCATACAAATGTTATGAGCAGGGTTTCGGTTCAAGTTAAACGTCAATGTCACAAGGTCAAACATCACGTTATCAAATGAGCCGTTCCTAGCAAAAAGGGCCCTTAAGTATATTAGTGCTAAAGTATGAACTATAGAGAACATCCCTCAAAATATTAGAGCAATGTTTAAAGTATTACAGTCAATCAATGATGACAACCAACTCGTGATTGGTAATCACGACCTTTTTCTTTACGGGTATGCAAAAAATGACACTACGTTTTTTTTTCATTATGAGGTTTTTTGAAAAACATTGAAAGATAAGGACCTTCTTTACTAGGAACGGCTCAAATGAGTTTTTTCATACGGAATATATATTATACAAGATATTAACGCCATACCTTAAATAGTTCAGGAGATATTGTATAGGTAAGGTTTTCTTAAAATTAGGTCAAACTCTAAGGTCACAAGGTGAAACACTTTGATACCAAACGAAAGGCCTGATTAGAAGGAATTAAGTTCTGAACAAGGTTCAAGTTTCAGACAAGTAGGAAACAAAGGTCCATTGGTCGCATCGCTCACCTGAGCTACCTTGACCTTGCCGTTGCTCAAGGTGACAAGATCAAACACCAAATTATAACAAGGTCGTGTCAAAGAATCTACCGGGTATATACAAAATATGAAAGCCCTATAAATAGTTCAGGATATATACATATGCATGTATATATGTAGATATTGGCCCCATTGTTGTTGAGAAGATTGTTTTCTACATTTCTTTGAATGACTCCTATTGTTGCCCCACCCTATCCTCGGGGTCACAATTTGAACTGTGACAAACTTGAATACCATCTTCCTGGAGGTGCTTGCATATTATAAGTAATCACGACTCTGGTGTTATTGAAAATATTTTAAAAGCTTTTTCCTTTGTATTCATGTAAAAAAGATATCCTCTGTTGTGGTCTCGCTCTATCCACGGGGCCTTTATTTCATCAAACCTGAATCTACATTAAAATGTGAAGCTTTGAAGAAAATTTCAACTTTTCTGGCTGGGTGGTTCTTAAGATGGTTTTTAAAACACCCAACCCTGTTGTTGCCTTCTCTTGGTTATTTCCACATTAAAGGGGGCATGATCCTTCACTGAAAAAAATACCTAGTTAATTTAATTAGGATGCCTCGTAAAGACTTGCTCATGACTAGTAAGTAATGTATTTACTAAGCAAAATAGTGATGTAACTAGAAATATGACGTCATAAGCATCGTGACCCGTGTTGCCCGCGAAAACTGCAGCAAGGTCTACTCTGCGAGACGCCATTTTTATTGGGATGCTGGAGAGGGAACATTGACTTAAAAGGTTTGTCGTTGAACTTATGACTGCTTTTTTTTTTAATTCTTGATGTTTGTTTATTAGACATCCTACACACAGCTTGATATTCTTTTAATATGCAACTTAATACATTTTAACACACTGTTCTGTTTTTGTTTATTTAGATGCTGATGGCTGTTTGGCAATCCTGTGTAAAGAAAAGTTTGAGAAATCCTGACTACAAGTTCAAGAAATTCCACAGAAGATACACCCCCCATCGCAATCAAGATTGACCAGAAGATCATGTCGACTTTTAACTTCAGATTAAAGTTCTTGATGTTATCTTCTGTATTCAATTTTTTGAAGGATTAACAGGGCGATTTTACTTATCCTATCAATTAAATTACTAGACTGCTAGTAATTTTGGGAATGGAATACAGGAATGGAAGATTAGTAAATCTACTGAATGCAAACTAATATTTACTACTGACTGAAGTAATGTTTTACTGTCTGATTAGTTAAATTACTAGTTAACAAATAGTAAACTTACTTAACACCTAGTAAAAACTACTTTTAAATTAGTGATTGTATGGACAGTAGTTTTACTAGTTTGCTTAATGTATTTTACTAGTTATTTTTTTCAGTGTTCTCTTGCACAAATTTGAATTCCTTCGACTCAGAATGATTGGTGCTAAGCTTCTGGAGAAGAACATGGAAATGTCCTGTGAACGGGAGACGCCGGGCAAATATCGATCAGGAAATCCCAACAGAGTAACACATACAACTAAAACCAAACAAATATGAATATTGTTATTTACGAATATTAACACACACATTCAAACACAAAAGCCCACTGATCCAGATAATCGATGCATTTAATCGCCGAAACCTAACATATAAGATTAATGCAAGATTTCATTTACCTTACATGTACCGTTAATTCTACACATTTGCATAGTTTTACGTGGTTTTTATTGCAACCTATAAAGGAAACTGCCTGCTTTGGCGAAGTGCGACTCCAGACAGATGGACCGTGCTCTGAAGAAAAATATTCCTCTATATCGTCCTGCTACACCACGGGCTAAAACGAACCCGGGCACACAATCAATCAAGGGTATTACTACAGCCACCCCCCCCCCCCCCCCGTTCCGTCCATTTTAAAAGGTGGGGGTATAAAAAAAAATCTTAACCGAAACTAACTATATTTTCAAGATTTTATGCAAGAGATGCATTTCAAATTAAGTAAGCGAATGCAGCCATTCTATTTGAAAACGAAGCAAAGTTTCTTCGGGGCCTAAACCTACCAACTTGGTGTGCAGCTGTTCTGTGAAAAAATCGATTTGAACCCCATGGCCGCGATGTCGGAAATATGTCGCTAGGAATCAATAGAGGAATTCTAATGGAGCCATTCTAGACAAGAGGTCATATTGTCTTAAGTGTGCCTCATACATACATGTACATATACAAAAGGAACATTTTCTGATCAAAAGCTAACTTGACCCTGTGATTCTGGAGAGCTCATAATAAATACAAAATATTGAATAAATTAAACATGACTATTTATTTTTTTCAAAAACATCTTCACATACATCTGGTAGGTAATATCCAAGACCAATAGAAACGTCCAATTGCCAATACACACGTGCACGTGTATCTAATTATAGCATACAAAACACTACAACTAGAAGTTATAGTTCTGTGAATCTGGAAACTTGGTCAGAACTGCCACTGTTAGAGTGTACTTCCACTATATTTTTCCGAGTATTGATTGATAAAACGAGTGAAACTCGTTTTACAATTTTAGTCAGCCTAGTTGTAGAAAATGAGCAATAACGGACGGATGTCATTTGGTTACACTCTAGAGATAGTATAGCCCATTTTCGTGATTTTCCCCAGCTCAAATCATTATATTTCCTTTTTCATATAATGAAAAACAGATAATTGAATGATATAAATGAATGATAATTATCAACTTGGAAATGATTTTAAGAAATTGAATCGTATCATTCTTTTCTTAATGGCCGTATCATTGGGAAAATAGGACGAAAAACGCGCATTGACTTTAACAATTTCCATCCGATTTTCCCCCATGATGCCGCCATCAAGAAAAGAATTATAAGATTCATTTCTTATCATTTAATCATGTTTAAAAATAGTAAAACAAATAGTTTTTCTCATCAAATAGCTTTAGTTAACGTTTTTCAACGGCGCGTAGGAATACATATAGAAGTAATAATGGAAACAACACACTCAATTTCAAATTGGCTGTGCGTTCAGGTCAGGCAGAGTTACTGAGCAAAATGAAATGGATTGGACGCCAAATTAAAGGTGCAATGGTTAAAAGATAAATTAGATATGAAGGAAGAGGAATGAGCGATGACTCGATGTATGTTGCATTGTGTTGGAGAATACATGTACGTCGAACACTGGTTGTGTAGTGGGAACAATGGAATGCGACTTGTGGGTTTTCTTTGATACAGATATCAAACGAACAAAATCGCTGTAATTTCAAGATGGCAATGATTGCATGTTCGTCAAGTTACAATAGGAACCAACATATATTTGTCCAAGAAGCAAAAATCAGGGGAAGTAATTTGAAGATTATAGTTGTTTTAAACTTGGAAATAAATGCTGAAACTTATTCTTTACATTTTTTTTAAATGAAGAAAATGACAATTTCTATCCCTTTAAGCGTGACAAAATGTGTGAAATTACGCAAGGTCTTTTCTTCTCCAACTTTCCCAGCACCATTTGTATTGATATGTAACTTTATGAGTCCTCTTTAATTTTTCCTGAATTTCACAGTATCTCTCTACGGGTTTTTTGAGGTGTGCCAGCGTTGGATGGGTCGCAAACTGCACGTTTCTAAATTGACCGATCATGCCATTACCTACGAGTTCCTCCATTATTTCGAACTCGCATCCTTCACAATTCACGGTGATCAGATCGACTTCGTAACATGGTACCCCAACTTGCAAAAGAAAGTCTGTGGTGTTTACGACGCGAAGTAAACAATTTCCGCCATTATCATTGCCAGCAAAAACGGAAGTTGCGTCCCCTCCATGTCCCACAACATTAACATAGAACTTATCATATTTCCTTGCCAGACCAAAATTATACACAGTCACTTTGTTGTTACTCTTAAACATGTTAACAAGATTGGAGTACAAAGTCTTAATCGGTTCCAATATTATGTAATTTCCGGGATGAAATCTTTTTATCATGGCTTCCGCATCTTCTCCCTTGTTTCCACCGATATCAAAAACAGTGCTCTTGTCATTTAGATACGTGTGGTGAGTGTGACGGACATATTGAGTATTCCCCATCCAAAATGCCCCGCTTCCTTTCTTGTAGTCCCTATTCCAGTTTTTAATGCACTCTAGCTTCCTCTGAGTTTCTTCCGCTGTCAACTGCGGGTTTGGTTTTGGAAAATTCTTACGTTCACAAGAGGCGTCATTGCTTTTAAATTTCGCCGATACTTTATCAACTGACGATTTAACGGATTCGATTCCCCACTGCTTGAAATCGTCGTCAGTTTCCCCGCATTTCGTCGACTTCCTCTTTAGTCCATAGTTACTTGAGGGAATATTTTGAGTAAGGATTTGTTTTTTGTTGTCTACTGAAGGCGATCGTCCGTTTGAGGGTTGTACCTGATACTGTTGATTTGATAAAGAATTATTTTGTATCACAACATTTGTTGATTTGTACCAGTTGTTGATCAAAAAGACAAGGACCACTCCCACCACACATGCCGTCATCAGTTTCAGAACACGGGGTGATATTGCACTCATTTTCTACAAACGATAATAAATTATAATAATAAAAAATAACACTTTCATTGAATAATATGTGTGTGTGTGTTGTTAGTTTTTAGTGATACATGTATATACATATAAAGTACTACAATTACCAACGACACGAACAACACTGAATTGTCAAATTCTCAGTACAACCTGTCCCTTCCCCAGGACAATAGAATATCTACATAGAAAAGAAAACTAAATGGAAAAGGAAACTGAAACTACAACTAAACTACAAAAGCTGATAACAAACAAAACGTTACATATATTAAAATTATTGAGATTAATAAGTGGTAATAGAAAAGTCTGTTCCCATCGAGCGTCAAGACAGATCTGAACTCACTCGTCCTACGCTGGATCAAGTTAAAAACAAAGAAGGGCATGATACTAACAAACTATGACAGGAAACTTTCATTAGCAACCACCACCCATTTTTTAAAAATTACCCAAAACAATAAAAAGCAGGTGCAATTACCAATTTTGAGTATTCTGATTTCAAATCTGGATTCCTTTTACTCCAAATTCTTATAGAAAATGAGGTACAGTGTCTTAAACAACCCTACCGTCAGGTTGCCAAAAACGGAAAATGTTTCATTTCGCATCAAAAAGTGACCCAACTTTATTTCTTGAAACACCATTACCCAAAACCGTAAAAAGCAGGTGTAATTACCAATTTTGAGTATGCTGAATCCAAATCTGAATTCCTTTTACTCCACTTCCTTACAGAAAATGAGGTATAGTGTCTTAAACACCCCTACCGTCAGGTTGTCAAAAATTGAAAATGTTCCATTTCACATTAAAAAGTGACCTGAAAGTTATTTCTTGAAATAAGGCATACAACATAAAAGGAAAACAATTAATACTAAATTGTTCCATGAACATTCTTAGTTGTTTTGGAAAGAATATATCTCACCTCTGAACTTCACAGATACAGGAAAGGAAGAGGAAAACGGAGCGGATCAACGATCTTAAATTTAATCAGATTGGGCCATAGCCTAATGAACTGATGAACAGGAGGAAAAGTAAAATTAATAGGAAAACTGATTTATTAAACATCAGCAAGTCTTTTCCGAGAACTTCTGGTAGAGCTGTCGGGGGGGGGGGGGGGGTGGGGGGGGGTGGGGGGGGGGTGCTGAGTTGCATCATTATCAGAATTTACCGAAACACTGGACTCCCTGGCCAGTCTGGGGGCTGATCTAGTTGCATCAGAACTGACAGAAGCAGAACTCTCTGGCCAGTCGGGGAGCTGAGTGGTATCAGAATCTGTCTGACAATGAATGGTTGAAATGTTTATTATTTATTTATTTTTATTTTTTCAAAATTCAGAAATTTAAAAAATGCATGATCAGATTTTTTTGTAACACTAATAATTAATGTCCCTTTATTGCGATGACTCTTCAAGTACAAACCATGATATTAAAAAAAAATGAAATGAAATGATAGATAAATAAATAAATAAAATATTTGTCTGTAAGTTACTTTATTGATCTGTAAGTAAGTCACTAATTAAGTGTAACTAGTGGCAGTGCAACTTGCAAGTGTAAATTGCATCATCTGTAGCTTATGACCCCTTTTGCCTTGCCTTGTAATTAATATTGTTGAAAATTTGGCAAATAGCATTTTTAACCCCCCAGTCCATACCCCACTTTTCTTTAAACGCTAAAAATCCAGCTAATTCAGTGAGGAAGAAATGTCACTACCATATTTCGAATTTCCTCTAGACTAATATCAAATTAAATACCGCACTGCTATCAGTCACAGGTTGACACTGGTAGGGGTATGGGGACCTGGTCTGTGAGTGTGATGGAAAAGATTCTGATGAAAATAAAGATTCACTCATCATTCAGAAATGTATAAACATTGTATTATTGTATACCACCGGTACTTGTGTGTACGTTGATAATGGGAGTTATCTTTCCTTGGATATCTAAATCAATCAAATACTATATGAACACGGGCAATTATAGTCCATGTTTGACCTCAGTATAATTTATTCATGCATAAAATTTATTAATATGTCACTTTTTGTTGCGTATTTCACCGTTAAGTAAATGTTTACATATACTCGCTCTGAATTTTCTTGCCTATCAGTTTTAATTTACATACTGACCATAACACAAGATTAAAGCGATCTCATGATTCTATAAATAAGAGGCCCACAGGCCTTATCGATCTACTGAACATTAATTAAAAGCATCACTACTGCACAACGCCACAGAATCAAGTCAAAAATTCCTGTTTTACATATCTAAGCTAAATTCTAATATTTAACAATAATATAAAACAAGATGTGTTCTTCAAACTTAAATGCCCCATAAAGTGTCCATAGTGGTGAAAGGTTTTACATAATAAATGTAACATTAACACGATAAGACTAATTTGGACCTGTCCTATAGTCATAACTCTGAGGTTGCAAATTCATACAATTTTGGTACATCCTTTCCGGCGTTTCATAAATATTCACTCAGTGTTTATACCGTATCAGCAACATAAAGAAGCCTTTAAGAATCACAATAATAATTTTGGCCCCACCATGGAAACAAAAGCGTTACCTACTAGGGATCAGGGAATTTACAGTTTTGATAAAGGACGACCTACTCCTTATGAATATCTAGTGAGTTTCAATTTAGTAACATTAGCATTAATGAAGCTATTTAAGTGTACATGTTTTACGCATATACCCTACACAATACTATATTGTAAGTTTTGGCCCCATCCTGGGATCAGAAACTTTACCCCCAGGGATCATGAAATTTACAGTTTTTTGTAGTGATCTCCTACTCTACATCACTATGCATTTAGTTTTTCTTGACACATGCGCGGTTGTAGAAAAATATTGAAAATTCCCCAATTTTCGCCCCTCCACTAAGACCCTAGGGTTGCATAAATCCTGAAATGTACAATTTAGGTCCACCTTGTCCAAGAGATGCTTCATACCAAATTTGAAAAGAATTTGAATGGTACATGTAGTTATCAAAAAGTTAAAAATGTTCAATTGTTAACATATTTAATAACTGACTATTTGGCCTCATCTTGATACCAAAACCCCTACCCCAGGGATCATCAAATGTAGGTAAAGGACTGCATTGTACCTGCTCTTTCTAAATATTCATTTAGTTTCAATCTAATATCAATAGCACTAAAGAAGATGTTATCTAAATGCTTTACACTCATACAGTATATACATGTACCAGGTCTGCCCCACCCTGTGTCACAATCCCTACGCGGGGAGCATGAACTTTATTATTCTGGTAAACACTTTCCTGCTCTACATCACTATGCATGTAATGGGTTTTTTATATGAAGATATGCAGTTAGTTATATATGTTTAGTGTTATTGATACTAAATTGAAACTAAATAGATATTTAAAAAGAATAACTATTGCATTACATTCTGTAGAAAATATTATTAACATGCATATCTATTTGTCATTAGAGACAGTAAATAAGAAATTGATACTGTGGTTCTATAAGGAAGTCATTGAAATATTTCGAGTATCTCACAAAACCGTGGAAACGTTGTTTTACAGTTTGCCGGAAAAGCCTGCGATAGAAAAGAAAGCAAAACAAGTGGGCAGGAAGTAGTATTCTGAGTACACACTAATAACACCAAATACATATAAACAAGCATTTACAATGAATAAGATTGGCACACTGTATTTTTACAACAGTTGGCACGCGGTACTTGAACTGAGATGTGCATAAAATGTTATAATAGAATTGTACCTTTTTAACACATACCTTCAGAGAGATGTATTGTACCTGTTTTAACACATACCTTAAGAGAGATACAATTGTTACTGTTTAACACATACCTTCAGAGAGATATTACATGTAATTACTTGTTTAATACATACCTTTAGAGAGATTTTACATTTAATTACTTGTTTAATAAATACCTTCAGTGAGATGTTACTGTTTAATACATACCTTCAGAGAGATGTTTTATGTAATTACATGCTTATTACATACCTTCAGAACGATACACAGATAGATCTTAATGGGATGTTCTTTTTCGTTGTCAGAATTATTTCTACAAGAAAACAAATGTGTTGTATACTCAGCTGCAACAGGTGTATAATGAAGCAATTCTAATATAAATGTACATGTGTGCAAGACAGAAACCACGCCAGTGATTAACTAAATGTACAAGCAGGTAGTGATGAAATGACCTTTTCAAGTTCAAGTTTCTTTATTCACTCAAACCAACAATAAGTGGTACATGTACATGAGGTCAAGTACAATTGATACATTCCAATGGGAAAAGAGATACAGGGAAGAGAGACACGGACATAATCATGTTCACATAAGGGCAGGACGGAAAAGAAGGAAGTGAGAAGACAAAAAAGAATATGTATGAGTTATGGAGGACAGATAGACTTGCTCAAGTCTCTATGTTGTTTTTATTACTTTATCATTTCGTTCAAATTGTTTTGTGTTTCAGAAGTCAAAATATCTGCTCTCTACCATACTTAATGTCACAAATATCAAAAGTATTAAAGAGAGCACTGATTATTAAACATAGAGACTTGAGCAAGTCTAGAGGACAGACTAAATCGTTTATTTTTGTTATAAACACACAGGTTTCTCAATCTTTCAACACTTGTAATCCCGTGGGGATCCGGGTTAGAATAGGTCCTCAGCACCCCCTTGCTTGTCGTAAGAGGCGACTAAATGGGGCGGTCCTTCGGGTGAGACCGCAAAAACCAAGGTCCCATGTCACAGCAGGTGTGACACGATAAAGATCCCTCCCTGCTCAATGGCCATATGCGCCGAGCATAGGCCTAAATTTTTGCAGCCCTTCACCGGCAATGGTGACGTCTCCATATGAGTGAAATATTCTCGAGAGGGACGTTAAGCAACAATCAATCAATTAACACTTGTAGTTAACTTTGCGATGCATAAAATTGTTACTTACTCCTACATGTATAAACGTGCATATTTCGATCGTGTTAAACCTATGAACTGTATGGTTCTTGGTATAAACAATTAAATACCTGTCTTCTTCAGGTTTACACAACCGAAGAGGATTGAAACATTTCAAGAAAGCGTTTAGAACTGTTGTAAAATTTTACTCCGAAAAAAAATTGATTATATATTGTTTAACGTAACTCCCGAAAATAGTTCACTCATTACCGGTGAAGGACTGTAAAATTTAAGTCAATGCTCGGTGCTTACGGTCTTTGGGCAGGGAGGGATCTTTATCGTGCCACACCTGCTGTGATACGGTGCCTCGGTTTTTGTAGTCTCATCCGAAGAACCGCCCCATCCAGTCGCCTCTTATTACAAGCAAGGAGTACTGAGGACCTATTCTAACCCGGATCCTCACGGGACCAGAAGAACAAGACTTGATATATTCGTGTAGATTTCTCTATGCCTATTTCTGGATTTATACATATATATGACGAATTTTAAACATTTTGTCATCTTAAACACCAAAATGCATCCGAATGTTATATTTAAATTAATACACGAAAGGTGAAGGTAATGAACAGTACATGGTGTATACGTACTAAATGAACATTAAATGGTGTATGCGTGCTAAATGAACAGTACATGGTGTATACGTACTAAATGAACAGTACATGGTGTATACGTACTAAATGAACAGTACATGGTGTATGCGTACTAAATGGTTGAATGCTGTCCACTGACATTGGTTAACCTTTATTCCAAGAATGAATTTCAGATATCTTTTATTACAAAGATATGACTTGAACCAATAAATAGATTTAACAATGTGATACTAGTGACCTTGATTTCGGCCAAATGACCTTGACTTTAAGGGTCATAAAAGTCACCTTGACGTCAGCAACCCATGTGATAAATTTTTGGCATGATAAGTTATAGCGAAGTTAAAGTGGGGATGGAAGGACAGAAGACAGACAGACAGAAAGACAGACACACAGACAGACAGACAGACATGGCGATTCGTTATATAATCTAAATGTAATCTTAGATTTCATGGTCTACAACTACATGTACTCACTTGTCAGCTATACCTGTACATAGTTCACCGCCTAGACGTTCAATATGTAGTGGATGTTTAGCATAGGAACCATATTGCCCGTCCTGAGGCCTGATTTTCAGTGATTTAAAAGTTGCAGGTTTCAACGAGATGTGTTTGTGAAACACAAATGCCCCTGATACTGGCCAAATCCAAAGATGGCCACTGTCACAAAGACAAATATCTTGGTACCAGTAGAAAGATCTGGTCACAAGAAATGCTCCTGAACAATACGAAAGCTCTAATATTTACCATTTAGAAGTTATGACCAATGTCAATTTTTTTTAAAGTAGGTCAAACTCCCAAGGTCTCAAATGTCGGTACCCACGGACAGGTCTTGTCACAAGGAATACTCATGTGAAATATCAAACCTCTAGCACTTACTGTTCAAAAGTTATTAGCAAGGTTAAAGTTTCAGACAGAATAAAAAAAAAAAAAACAATACTCCCCCCCCCCATCTTCGATCTCGGGGGGCATAAAAAGTAAGCGTTCTTTATGTGCACCAAGTTTACTGCATTGTTAAAGAGTACAAAAGAATGTATAATGCATCCATTAATATATGTATTAAGCTATCTAGTACCACCCTGAAAACTAAATATACATGACCATGAATTTCTCAATTTCAGTAAAAGTCTCCGTACCCATGTTATATTCTAAAAACTTAACAGAAGAAATAACTTTAGCCCTGTTGAGACACTGTCACGTCGATTCGTGCTCGTCCATAAGTGAAATTCATTTAAAGTCCCCAGACAACCCGCATTAATGATTTACTCGTAACAATTTCCCCTTTTCACATACATGTAATGAAAATTCTCTAGAATTTAAAACAAAACGAACATGTAATCGACAAGCTGATGCCAAATCATTATTTTCGCAAAATTATTGTGATTTTCTCTAATTAATTTCCCTCAATTTGCATATAGTACATGCACATGCATACTGTATTGAATAGTGTCAGTTTATCTCCAAGGTAAATATTTGCATATGATTTAAGGTCAACGTAAAAATAAACATCTTGGCTATGCAGTCCATAATTAGTGATTCGTATTCTTGGGGAGGGGGGTATTCCCTGTTCCTTTCACAGTGAATGTACATGCACGTTGTAATAATTTGCATAATTAAGGAACAAAATTCAAACACTATTTTGTTAAACATTGATAAATATTAAGAAAGTGATATCAAAGTTCACATTTATAAAATTGCTTTCGACATTAATTTATTATTGGAAAGAATTCTTCCATTTTGTTCAAACAGAGAAAAGTTAACCCTTATATCAATCTAGCACACACTTAACTATTGCGACTGGGTAATGCCTCGAAATTTCGTTTTGCGATATATTCAACTGTATAGTGATAAGTATTGCAATGATTTCAATACGAATTAAAATGATATTTCCTTATCAAGCAAAAAACCATATCACTCCCATCAGCCACGTACTTTCAAAATCACTTGACTCTATCCTAATTGTTTCGCAGGCGTGAAACAAGGTTGTGCCGTTGAAATAATTAATATAATTGAATACATATAATTTTAGCTCCATGCAAATCCACCTCATTAAGAGTCTATTTGCACTTTACAATTATCATGCAATTTTGTTATAAATTGATAAATACTTTACCTAAAAAACTTCAAACAATATTTATCAAATTTAGAACTTCAAATCACCAACTCCCAGTAGAGACTGGAAGATGGTGTGGCACTCCTAAAGACGAAAGAACTTGCCATATCTGTAATACGGGTCAGATAGCTGACGGATATCATTTTATCCTTGAATGTAAGTTTTTTTAATGTTATAGAAGAAAGTATCTGTGTAGAAAATATTGTCACAAACCTAACTTTTTCAAATTTTCAGAGTTAATGTCAACTTCAGACCCTAATGTACTTATCAAATTGTGTAGTTTTATATCTAAAATATATGACAAATTCTGTCCTCCTTAACTCATTTTATGTATATAAAACAACTCCCTGCTTATTTCACGTGTACCTTGCATATAATATATTCCATTTGTAAATATTGTATATATTGTTCCTCATGTAACATAATATGGTGTGAGTGAATAAAGCAAACTGAAACTGAAACTGATGATTTCAGCATGTCACCATTTCTTTTTAGTACGTTTATATGACATTATACATAGATATATATTAAAAAAGAAAAGGAAAAGCCTCGTCTTTCTAGAGGATGTACAAGTATTTTAAAAGATTTAGCTCTATTTTCTGAACTTCATGGTCGTATTTGGTTACAAGCCCAAGAGGTATATCCTATTTTTATTATTTGCATCTGATAAGGTGTGGCTGATTGCAGTTAACAAGTACCACTGGTATGTTTTATTTCATTATACCTATAACCAGAGACATATTAGCAACTTCCTCAGTCCGTCAATTTAGACCGCAAAAACCGAGGTCCCGTGTCACAGCAGTTGTGGCATGATAAAGATCCCTCCCCGCTTAAAGGCCATTTTGCGACCATTCGCCGGCAATGGTGACGTCTCCATATGAGTGTAAACTCGAGAGGGACGTTAAACAAGATACGATCAATGATACAATATGATTTATTAACAGCTCTGTCGTATACTGTGCGTGCGCGTGTGTGTGTGCGTGTGTGTGTGTGTGCCTGCGTGTGTGTGTGTGCGTGTGTGTGTGCGCGTGTGTGCGTGGTGTACAGGCATCACTACTAAGAGGCATTACTAATCCCTTACTGGTGATACGGTATAGACTCGGTATCTTTGTTCTCAATTATGACAGTACACGTGACTGGAGATAAATTGATTTTTGTGTGTGTAAGCCATCATCGCAATCAAGGGTTACCCTTGACTTGTGAAGATGTGTGTAAGTGTGTATCTTATACACTTCAAATCGTGCAACTGGGCCTGGTAAACTGTATTGGAAATGGGGTCTTTTATCGGTCCCCGAGGAGGTACCGAGAAATCCATATCACATTTCACTCATGGAAAGTTTCAAAAATACAATACTTTTAAAAATGTACAATGATTTTATTCCTAGCATGAACTCGCTGTACATTAACCATGTATAGAATAGAATATGATTTATTTCCAAATTAGGGCCCTCTCGGGCATACAGCATACATGATTGTTAACATTTCAATGTGCAATGACGATAAAAAGAAAAACAAAACAAGAGTAAAATCTGCACTATTAGTATGAGCAATGTTCATACATGAGACGTTTGAACATGATAATACTTATTTGCATTATATGTAAGTACCACCGTGTATCCTAATGCAAAGCAGTCAGAAATACACATGTATATACTCTTAGATATGTTAAAATACAACTAACAATTACATGTACACGTATTACGCTAAAAGCCTGGGGGCTAGACATAGTAAGTATATATAGTGTCCAGCAATCGAGACTCAATGTCATAAGCAGAATTGATTATCTCTTTAAATATTAAAAGGATATTTCTAAGACAATCAAATGTTTCTGAAGATTAAATGTTGGTATTTGAATTGAAAAAGTATAAATCTGTAAATAAACAGATGCATCCAAATGTTGTGAAGACATACATTAAAACTGTATATTGCATGGGTTACATACACGTGCAGTAGTATTATCAACAATAGCTGTGGGGATCAGGTGAGGTGGCATGGATGGGGAGGGGTGGGGGTCAATTATCTCGTGTACGCTACCAAACAAATTTCTACACTTGTCAAACTGGTCTGAAAGTACAAACTTAACGTAAATTCATACAATGTTGTGAAAAAAATTAAATTCTTCTATTGATGGTATCCCGAATACAGTTAAAATATACAAAACCCACCCACCTATTGCTGTGATTTATGAGGTGCTCAGGTCCTGTACACAGTAATATGTCTTGTATATACACAGTACAAAGGGGTCAAGTGTATTGTAAACAAAAGCTGCATTTCACGTCCCCCTTTTCTGTTTACTGGTAAATTCTTTTATCGTGTCGAAAAGTAAATGCATTTTCGGGAAAGTTTCAACGAATTAACAGTCAAGGATGAATAGAATCATGATTATTTATAACTGTGAAATATGATGAATACGTTTAAAATTAGATCTACTAAATTACGTAACGCCAGGCCACGATGGCGAAAGACATTAATGTGTTAATTAGACCTTACTGTATGTTTATAAACGATCGTGTCAGAACCCCCGATATTTTAGTCTGTAGCTTATTGTCATGTTTACACGTGCAGTATCCGACATACTGGCTTAAATGATAAATTAACGAATGAATGCCCCAGATGTATGTAAAGATTGTACAAAATATGGAAATGAAAACAAAGTGTCGCACATCCGACTACACGCAGACAACATTACTTGTACACCATCAATTGTCTGTGTTAATGGAAATAGCCCACACTTGTCTTAAACAACAAAAGAAAATATTATATTACAAGATGGCCATCACTAACCTTGCTGCAGTGTTTCACTGTGTGTCCTTCCTTCTCCATTAATAGTACAGAGCTTGTGTGTGTGTGTTGTGAGTGTATTTCGCCGAACGAGATTCTCGCCGATCGAATCGCGTGCGTGTGTGTGTAGACACGCCCACTCCTGTAAAAGATGCACGACAGACAGTGTGTGTAAGGCATGTTGTCCGATGATAAAATAAAATTCAGGGATGTAACAGTGTGTGAATGTATCATTCTAAACCTTGAATAGCGACTAATCAATGTATGATAATTCATGCTATGTTTGTTTGTTTTAAATATTTACGCCGACAATTTTGTGTCATGTACATCTGCATTTCTGACACATTTGACAAATTATTGGATGAGAAATACAGTCCTACGAAACCCAGACCTCTAATTTGGAAGATTGATAGTCTCATTATAGGAGGGAATCGGTGGTTATCCAATTCATACGTTATTCAAATCAGTCACATCGTTTACCACGTGTGTATTAATAGATATATAAACTATATGGTAAACTGCTTGCAATATACAATGTATGATCTTTATGAAATTCAGCAGATTCGTCATATTTCTACCAATGTAACACGTGAAAAGAATAAACTTTTGATAAATAGAAAATATGTAAAAAGTGGAGGTTTCACACACTCTACCAATGTACGTATTGGCTGTTTGTTTTACGTTTTCACTACTATGGAGACGTCACCAACTATAGGTGAAGTACCTGTAAAGAAAGGTAAATATAGATGCCCCTAAAATTCAAATTCAGATGTGCTAAAATGACCAATTTAGTTATAATAATGTTGATAAAATATATGCCATCACGTCTTAACTCCATCAAAATGAAAATATAAAAAAATATATAAAAAATTGCAGGTAAGTTATTCAATAAAAATGCGTTTTCAAATGGATTGATTTGGGGTCTAGGATACGCAAAATAACATGCCTACCTTATGTGGTTTACTTTACCATATACGAACAAAATACTGTATTGAATAGCGCATATCAATACATAATTCGAAACTGTCTGACTTTGAAAATTAATGAACAAACTGAAAAAAAAAAAAAAACATTTTTAAACCACAATAATGTAAAATTTAATTATTTTGTATAAATATATACATGTGTAACAGGAAGGGAGAAAATGCAACGGACCAGACCGGGATTCGAACCCGGGCCCCTGAATCTCTAGTCAGGTACTCTACCAACTGAGCTATCTGGTCACCGGCGGTCGAACCCGGCTGACCGCTACATTCCTCCCTCCTTAAATGTCTTCACACCTTGAAGACATCAACCCAGGATCTTTATCCCCTGGCAAGCATTTTCAACTGTCAGTTCCAGGGGCCGGTCTACGGCACCGAATGTATAGGAAGGGAGAAAAGGCAACGGACCAGACCGGGATTCGAATCTCTAGTCAGGTGCTCTACGAACTGAGCTAACTGGCCACCCGGCTGACCGCTGCACATGTTTTTATATTTTGCACACTGTGTATTGCATTTTGTTTTTCGTTTTTATTTAGCTTTTGAATATGAAAACTTACATGTACTACCAAGAGCTTTATTCAATATTTTTAAAAACTGAAATTTTATACATGTAGATTGTTTGTGTGTGAATATGTTTGAGTGGGTTGTGAATGTGAAAGTCCACTGCTATCACACACTGAATTATTTGATAGTACATGTATATATTTCAATGGAAAGCATCGCTGGCCAAGGGAGCGAAGTGGACCGTAAACCCTTGGCTAAGATGAATGGAAATATGCAACAACAAAAAAACAGTTTCTTTGACAATTCACCCAAAATAATATTAATAGCAATAAACTCAACTCTATTGGAGGTTGGTCTGTAAATATGCAAACTAAAGTCTCCCTAATTTGGTGTTATTTCATCACACATAACATAACTATGCAGAATAGGTTGTAGAACTTGCAGTTGTCAGTGCTTTTGATATTGATTTTTTCCAAGATAATAACCAACAGGATGTAATCGATGAAGGGTTCTTTACTGTAGTCACTGAGGGAACATTCTCCATTCAGCAGAACAGTCACGAAATAGAAAAAACAGATATGAAAAATACTACTTCTATCTGCAGACATTATTAGATATTTTAAAATATCACATATCATGCTATTATATTTCATTTCACATACGTGGGGAATGTTGAATGGTTGCTGGAAAACACTTCTTGATGAATAATTAAAGTCATTTGATTAAAACAAATCCCCAATGTTCTTGACAATGTTTGGATGCTATTCTTTAAGAAATATAATGCTTTAATTGATTTCTATATTTGTGTTATACCATATTGGAATACTACAACATTCGTTTTTCATATGCTTTACACATTCAGTCGTTCATAACAGATAGCCATGAGATAAAGATTTCACACCAAAAACTGTTAATGTTGGGTATTAGAATATTTGAGATACATGCATAAGCATCTCCAAAGTCTAAAATGTTGTTTTCCATATCACTACCATCTACCATTGATAGCTGAGATATGTCTAACTATAGATTACAATTTAATACCAACCCCCTTTTTATCCATGAGCATTTCAGTGATTTGATGGCGTGTTCTATATCTACCATCAATATACCCCCAGATATGTAATCCTCTCTCTACGGTATCACAGTTTGACTTCTAAATGAAGTCAACTATTTGTGCGCAGTAATACAATGTTTCGTGATGTGGAAGAGAAAGAGATAAAACATGACTTAGTTTTAGTATAATAGGGGTTTTTACAACGGACACCCGACCAATTGACGTGAGAATTCCTCGGTTCTATTGTTGCCTAGGAAACTTAATGTTTGGTAAGACACTATTGTAATTCATGTCTATGATTTTGTCGAAGTCTGCAGAGAATTGAATTCCAAGTAAAGAGAAGGCTGTTGATTCCCAGTCTAGCTTCCATCTCGAATGGTTGAAAACTTGGCTTGAATATTTCTTGTTTGAACCAATCGATATGATTTTTGTTTTGGAATTATTTATTTTTAGACCAGAAAATGTAGAAAAGAAATCTAAAGTATCAAGAGCGGAAAATATAGAATTCAGCGAGCCGTCAAGTGAGAGAGAAGCACCATCAGCATACCGAGATATTGTGTGCTCTTTGTCATTGACCAACATGCCTTAATTTTTTTTAAAATTTTGTTTAATGCGTATTGTCAAAATCTCAACACAGAGGAGAAACAGATAGGGAGCAACTGGGTCCCCCTGTCGGCAGCCTCTTTCATTATTGTTCGTTCTGATAAATAACCACATTGTAAAACAGATGCTTTGGAATTTGTATTTAAAATTCTAATCCACTCTAAAAAAAAAAATAAAAAAAATCCGAATCTAAAGTACTCTAGAACCTTGTAGGTAAATGACCAAGATATTGAGTCAAAAGCTTTTTTCAAACTCGATCAACACTATAGTAATCCAGGTATATTTTTAAATTCTATGCATGCCATTATAGGTCATAGATGAATCTAGTATTTTCACCAATCTATCTTCCTTTCATAAATCTAGACTGCGTATCTTAAATAATTGAATTTAACACTCTTTTTAATCCACAACTCAAATAATCAGAACTAATTTGATGAAAGACACTTGGTAAATTCTTTTTATCCTGTCTTGGCTTATCAGCTTAAACCCATCACTACCAGGGGACTTATCATTTTCAAATTTTTTTTAACACTTTCAAAATTTTACTTTTTAGAATACTATTTCCAGAGTGTTAGATGCATGTTCATCTAAAAAAAATTCATCAGGTGTGTCTGTAATTTTATTGAGATCAATATCAATTAGTTCTAAATCTCTATTTGCATATAACGTCTTATAAAATTATTTAACCTGCTTCAGAATTTCAAATTGGTCATAAATAATTTTGACCCTCTTTATTGTTTTATTAATAAAACTGCACAAAGTTGCAAAAATACTTTGTAGGTTTTTTTCTACGACTTTAATCCATCTTCCACGTGATCTGATAAGGCGACCTTTCATTCTCTCTTTACTTAGTTTCTCCAGAGAATTTTGTTTCATTTAGAATGCCTATATTTCTATCATCTTTATATTCTAGAAGATCGTTTTTGGTCATGCATATACTGATTTTTCCTACTTTTCCTTCTTCTTTTTTTGTAAGAAGAGTATGAAATATTTACTACTCTTATTTCCATTAAAAGAACTTCAAGAAATATGCTGTCATCAATACCTTCAAGAACTAAATCATCCCCAGGCTTTGCTGTATTTCTAAAAAAAAAAAAAAAAAATTAAAAAAAAAAGAAGAAACCATGATGTCTAACATCTTGTAACGTTTACTAATTTTTATATACACTGTATCATATAATAAACAATTGTTAAACTTCCAGCGACCACGCCCTCTAACAAGTGGGTTGAATTTCAATTCTAAAACTACAATAGAGTGATCTGATCTACAGCCAGCTTGATATAAATATTTTTTACTATGTTTGATAGATCTTCTGAAATCAAAATGTAATTCTAAAGAATTTGTTCTTCTCCATGCATACTTGCATATCATCCATGACTTGTGATAATTTCATCCTTGCTTTGGGATTATCAATATTTGAATAATCATATTTACAAGGAAACGTAAGACATTTGTTTTGCACTCAGTCTGGGTACCTTATGTAAAGTTAGTTCTGTGTACGTACAGTAAATAGCACGGAAGTGTTTACCTTCAGAATACGGGTGTTATAGGTTTATTCGTGTGCACGAAAACCAGGTTTATCATTGTCGTAAAAACCTGTCTTTGGTTAAATCACTGAGTAAATATATACACTCTTCTTATAACTAATGATTATCTAACGTGTGTACGATATAGAGAACATACACTAGCAGCAAAATCAAACGTTTATATGTATTAACCTTTTTATTTCGAAATTTTGTACCACAGAGTTCAGAGGAGGGGGAATTCACATGAGCGTTGTAGAAGAACTGTAGCCTGAAACCGTCTCTGATTTTTTTTTTTTAAAAAAAAAAAAAAAAAAAAAAAAAATCAACAAAGATTCGCTTTTGCAGCTAGCTAACGAAACTGCTAGAGACACACCCAGAATTTTCAGAACAGAAATTCTATAGCATGTATTATCAAATATTGAACGAACGTCAAAGAAATACTCAAAACGTCATTATCAAGATGAGAAGAATGTACTCTCTAAGGGTTTCACTTGATGGTGCAACTGTGATTTTTTTTTTATAAAAAGACAAATCAAACAAGGGAATATTCATGCAGGCGAAATGTAACGGACACCGCCCTTTATCAATATTTTCCACTGCTAACATCAGTTTTCTCACCGGGGGAATAAAGAATTAGTGATATCCATACAGACTGTGCACCTTTTCAAACAATGTCACGTAAAATATGTTTGCATACTGATATTCCCCTGGGGTGCTGCTTTTTATAACTGGATACACGTGCTAGTCCTTCGCGCCCAAGGCATACGTTAATCCATCTTCCGGATTGTATGGACTGTGAAAACATGCATACATGTACATACACTACATGATGATCGTCTGTTCAAGTACAACAGCGATTGCGACTACCACCCTTGAATCGACTACTACATAAATAGCCTGGTTCCCGAGGCCTTCCGATGTGCAAGCACGAAGGCCAGGCACTCACTGTCGAATGGATTCTTCCACTGATCAAAATCCAATATGGCGGACTCAATGGTAAGTAATGGGAATGTACGTAAATGAGCGTATCATGGCTTAATTAGCTGTGTCACTTTCGATTTTATGTCATTAATTGCCAGAGACAGACCTTAGGAAATGTATAATACTTGGTTTTCCATGTGACACGCTTGTTTGATATAGTCTTATCCCTTTGTTTTCAAGCAAGTAGGTGATTCGTCAACTCGCATATTTTTCACGTGTGTTAAATTAAATCTAACCGTGTCACTTCGTTTTTTCTACTATTGTTGGGTTGCATAGGGTTGCTGGTGAAGATATAGACTGAGTTTTATAGATGACACACACCAGTTTTCCTATTTCGAACCGGCAATTTCAGATCGAATTTCCTCCACTCATTTTTGGACAATTTTTGATTACATATAGATCTCACGACGTGCTTTACTTTGATAAGACTATATAGGCTATAGCTGAAGTTTAAAAGATTACTTTTTTGTGCGATGATGGAGGTGTTTTAAGCTTTTATTGGACTTAAAGTGTACAATTTTACAGATTCTCGAAATTATATACATGTGTATCACTATGTATATTAATTGTTTTAATTTCAGATAATTTTCCATACATATGGAAAGAAGAAACATATGATAGTGGGTGAAAAAAACACCCTCATATATAATGCTTCATGAATATGCAAAACCATGCCAACAGGTATAATAAGATGTATATATTGCTTGTGTAGGAGATAAGGCTATTTATGCATTTTATAATTCAGTATCATGGTCTCTAACAGTGTCAATTATTTAATTCTTATGTTGACCTGCCAACTTTATGCTTGATCCAATAGGCTTGATTTAAAGTTTCTGTTTTACTTTGGTTTACTGTGAATATTCTACAGATTTCAGAGGGGATCACTAACAATTTCATTGTCAACAGTTACTATTCCTCTCCGACTCACAGTCCCGCTTGTCCAAAATTATATTTGTGGGTCGGCCCACAGTTTTTATATATTGCCAAATGATATACATTGAGGTATTCTATATTTGTGTTGGCATTATATTTTGCATTTGTTTGTAACTCAAATTCTTTGTCTTCTTTATGAGAGAACTGAGTTCATACACTTCAATTTAAAAATCTTATGTAGTAGCCAGGAATTCTGTATCTAACAACAAAAACAAATTTTACATAATTTGAAGTACATAATATGGCGCTATAGTAACATTCATTGTTATGCTTTTGCACAAACTCGTTGGTACTGCTTGGATTTGATACTAAATTCACACCTGCTAAAGCTTGAAAGAAAAAAATGTAGAAGATCACCATCTGGAGAAACCCTCATTCATCCCCCAAAACAAAGTTTTGCATTTATGTTTCTCTCACTGTATTGAAAATTTTGTCTAGTGGTACTTGTGTACCAAATTAATGATTCTTAATATAGTTTTGTGGAAAAAAGAAAAGAAAGATAACCAGATTGATCTCTTCATTTTACCATGTAGTCTACAGACTCCAGATGGAAAGAGATGGAAAAGAATTTCTAAAGGGGTATTCAAGGACCCATCCTCCTCCACACTAATTCATATTGGAAGGAATTGACATCCAACTTGAATGAAGAATTACAGACTTCCAGAACAGGTTAACAACTAAATCAATTTGTTACAGTCTGTTATTTCGAGTTTCCCAACTCTTATAGCAATAATAAAAACAATTATTTCTGGCATCTAAAGGTGAGTTAAGAAGTTTATCATATTCAAAATATGTTCCCTTTGTTAGTGGAAGAAATTCAATACTGACATTTTCTGGATTGATGAAACACAATAGTGACAAATGCATGATTTTTTTGTATATAATGAACTGACCTACCTTGTTTTATTTCAGGTGCATCATGCAGATCCTTTTAAAAAGGAGAGGCCAGATCTTCAGATGACTTTATTGAAAATGAGAAATTTCTGAGTGGAAGTGACGAATGTGGCATGCATACAAGCAGACATCAGCATTCCCTCCCTCTTGTTTGTGTAAGTAAAACCTGCATGAATATAAAACTTTAGAAGAAAAGGGAAATATATTGACATTCAAAATTCACAGTTGGTTGTTCATCTTCTACAAAAATTACAGACTTGTTTCATTATTTATCTATGATAAAATTATGACATAATTAATATTTATGATGTATGTGTATTGTGTATTTACTACTATTCCTGATACAAATCTTTACTGATTATACTGATGTTTGTGACATTGTTTATAATTTTTAGATCAGAGGTGAGCTTTTTGAGAAAGACTCATGGAGGAAGTTTGAGAGTGTCAGTTCTCAGATCAAAAAGTTAGCTAGCAGTAGGAGGAGTAGCAATTCATTCCACAGTATGACATGAGAAATACATGACTAGAAAGACCTTAAAAAGGAGATTTGGCATTGTTTCATGTGGAGATTAAAGAACCTTCGAAATATATAACACAGACATGTTTCAGTTACTTGGGGATAACACTTATGAGGAATTTTGCTAACTTTCAGATTGGAATGTGTTGCACAAGAAATGCTTGATCACAACCCTCTTCTGTTAAAAACCTTTTCCATGCAAATAATTAGTGTAAATGAAATTTAGCTATTTCATTAGTAAACATGTTTTCTGCGCAAGTGTGTGTCTTTGACATTAAATGCTATAATATTGTCGTATTCTTAAACAATGGAAGATCTCTACTAGTTCTTTCAAAGGAAAGCCAACAACAGGAATCGAACCTGTTCCTCCATCGTACAGATACGAAAGTGTGCACCATTACACCATGTTGGCATACATTAAGAACTGGTAGCCTTGGAGAGTAAATATTACATTATTCTGTACAGTTGATACTGGTTTGTGTGATATATGTATATATAATGTATGCCTCATGTTTGGTAGTCGTCAATAAAGCATTTGAATTGAATATATTCCTTGTTCATGAAGAAAGTCTAATATTCTGAAATTTAAATAAATCTAGCATTTCTGTATGTGAAATACCTTTAAAACTAGTTCAAAGAAATGTCTTTGTAACCCAGTGATTATCTGGGTCAGAATAGGTCCTCTGTACCTGATTGCATATTGTGAGAAAAGAGTGAACAAAGAGTGATCATTGAATAAGATTATAAACTGAAATCTTGTTTCACAAGTGTGACACAATTAATTAAGAACGATCTGACCCTTACTGCTCAAAAGACCAAAGTATCAAATATAGGTCTAAATACAAGCAATTGATGGTGACCCTTGAATATGAATGAATTTTAAGAAATAGAGAAACAAATAATGACTAACTTACATATTAAGAACTGAACTAGCATAATATTGCAACATAATAGGTCCTGAAAATCATTGGATGGAAGTTCTTGGGTCCATATGAGTGAAATATTCTCGAGATGGACGTTAAACAATATACAGTCAATCAATCATAAGGCCAAATTAAAACTTTATTGTCCATTTTCACATTGTATGTGTTTACACAATTAGTGCATGTAGGTGTAACTTCTATCTTTCTAGGATAAAATGTTATGCAAGGGAGACTCATAAACAGCAAGCAGTTACAATAATATTTATACTGCTTTACAAGGATAACCAGTCAAAATGAGTGGAGGAAATTCGATCTGAAATTGCCGGTTCGAAATAGGAAAACTGGTGTGTGTCATCTATAAAACTCAGTCTATATCTTCACCAGCAACCCTATGCAACCCAACAATAGTAGAAAAAACGAAGTGACACGGTTAGATTTAATTTAACACACGTGAAAAATATGCGAGTTGACGAATCACCTACTTGCTTGAAAACAAAGGGATAAGACTATATCAAACAAGTGTGTCACATGGAAAACCAAGTATTATACATTTCCTAAGGTCTGTCTCTGGCAATTAATGACATAAAATCGAAAGTGACACAGCTAATTAAGCCATGATACGCTCATTTACGTACATTCCCATTACTTACCATTGAGTCCGCCATATTGGATTTTGATCAGTGGAAGAATCCATTCGACAGTGAGTGCCTGGCCTTCGTGCTTGCACATCGGAAGGCCTCGGGAACCAGGCTACTACATAAAAAATTACAAATATAAATCAAAGTACTAACAGTACTGAAAGACGATGGCGTGAGTTGGAGAGGAACATGAAATTCATATCCATGCATTGTTTTACTCTTAAGCTTACAGGGAATATTTCATAAATTTGAGAATGATCACCTTGTAAATTGAGAATGGCATTAGAGTTTATGGCCTTGCCATTTTGATATATCCATGATTCTAGCATGCCGTGGCACTAAAACTTATAGATATTAAACTCAGAAGAAACATAGATGTTATTTTTCTTATTACAGGTCAAGATGATCATTTTTTGTTTGTTTCATGATCTAATTGATTACCTGATAAGTAGGATTTTATTGTGTACCGATATGTATGGAATGGGCAAAGGAATATCACATTTATATACTGTTTTTCAAAAGATATATTAAATGAGTCATTCGCCATGTGTTAAAAATATTTTTACATAGATATACATGTATATTTTTCAGATTTTTCCCGCGCTCTGTCATGTCATTCTAAAATGAATCATAATAGATTCGTGAAGTTCTCAAACAATATCTCAAATATACCTAGTTTGTTTGAAATAGCTCTCCAATTCGAATTAATGCCACACAATAAAAAAAAAATCTCGTATAGTTTAATTGCTGAAGTATTAGAATTCTCAATCATAAAATCTTACACCTTTAAAAAAATCATTAATGAAATTCTCGTGTTTTCAGAAGATATCTTGACTTAACCAGAGTGCCATTCGTTGTTTTTCCTGTATATATGTTTTCAAAGTTATCTCAAATATACATGTAATGTCAACTTCTCAATTATATGATATTTCAGTCATGTAATCTGAAAAAAAAGATTTATCAAACTCTCAAAAGTTCTAATATGTTCGCATAATTTCCGTTTATTCTAATCATTAGAATATTTCACATGTTCATCGATTTGCAAATAGTTCTCAAATTGTTCTTATTTGTTCAATAATTCTTAATATGTTTATAAAAAATGGTTTCTTTTCTAAAGTCTCAAATATAGAAACCTTAAAATTATTAAAAAGTAAATAATCTTAAAGGTAATGAAATGTTCAAGTTCTCAAAATATTTTGACCCAGTCAAAGTAAAGTGTAGTTTAGTCGTGTATGTTCCTAACTTTCTGTAATTTTTTATCCTTATTTTCTCTCGTATATAATCCTAAATCATTACTTATTCTTATCTTTAAATAGTTAACAAATCAAATGATCAAGTTCACATATAGTATCTTAAAAAATCATGTGTTTAAACTATTTTCATATTAACGCGTTATTCAATAATTATCTGAAGCCTTGAAATTCTCAAGAACTAATTCTCAAATTAACAGAATGTTGAAGTTATCAAAAAGATATCTAGAGTAGACTCGATCAGAGTATAGGGTTCCATGGGGACCCAGGCTAGAATAGATCCTCGGTACCCCTTGCTTGTCGTAAGAGGTGGTTTTGTATACATTGACCATGGATAAGCTCCGCCCACATTCAGTGATCCGTGGAGCAACCGTACGGTGTTTTTTTTTTTTTTTTTTGGTCTTTAAGAGAAATGCAAAGAAAGGATTAAAGGTTGTGTATGAACTTTTAAAGAAGGGAAGATTACATAAACTATCGGTAAGCTGTCAGTACGGTCTTTATTGTAGCATTGTAAAGCCGATTTTATTGTATGAGTGTGAAGTTTGGGGTACTGGTAATTATGAATGTTTAAAAAAGGGTTCATTTAAAGTTTTGCAAATCATTATTGAATTTAAAACGCTCCACTCCAAGTTATATAATATCTGGTGAAATGGGAGCGTATCCACTTTAGGTTGATGTACAATCAAGGATCCTTAATTATTGGCGCAAGGTTGCTTTTGCAGGAGATAATAAATTTTCTAATATCATGCACGCATTTTGTAAATGCGAATTCACACAAGATTCTTGCTTTTCTAAGTGGATGCTTTATGTGAGAAAAAAATCTAAATAATTTAGGTTTCAGTATGTGGGATTCGAATGGAGGTTTTACTTTTGAATGGTTCAAACATACTATTAAGCAACGAATCTGTGACCAGTTTGCACAAAAATGGTATAGTAATGCATTTAATTCATCATAAGGATTTTTCTATCGTATGATGAAAGAAATTTTTTGTTTTGAAAAATACCTTGATGTACTTGATCCTTCTGACAGAATAGCTGTGTGTAGATTTCGTACATGTAATAATCGATTACCCATTGAAGTTGGCAGATGGTACAACATAAAAATATCCCAAAGAAAATGCACCTTGTGTAATGACAATGATGTGATGAATACCATTATTTGTTTAGATGTAGTAGATTTGTTACAATTAGAAATCAATGTATCAAATGGAGGCAAAGGTCGTCACCAAATGTAGTAACAACAAAATCTATTTTTATTCTGACCATATTGTCACATTAAGAAAATTAAGTAAATTCTTAAAAGCTATCATCATACTCTGTCCCATCTATAATGACTTTATTTATATTGCTGCAGTTTGTACATGTGTATATATTGTGAAAACATCATATTGTATTTTGAAAGTTTTCTCGTTATTTGTTTTAACACATGAGGTCCACGTGCTCCATTTGACCATCAGCTGACGCTTGCTGCTTGAGAACTTGGTCATGGTGGTGAAAATGTGTTTTAAAAAAAAACATTACAAATTTTCTCGAAAGCGCAAACAAAAGATTTATCTATTGTAGTTATTTAGTTCAATTCACAAGTGAAAGTTTTGAAAAGCTTCTGCTTGTTTCCACACTGAATAAAATGTATGTACAGTCGAACTCACGAACAAAGTTTTTGATTTTATTAAGTGGACAATGAATATGGTGCTTCATTCTAATTTCACGTCAATTTCTGTGATTTGATGCTAGCACAAAGTAAATATCACCGTTATCAACGTTGACCAATTGATTCCATTTTGATCTGAACTATCCACGCAACTTAACGTCTCAATTTGAGTGCAAAATTCTCAACAGGACGAACAAAAAAACAAAAAAAAATCAATCCACGTAATTTATATAGAATTATCCTAATATCATAACTAGCGGTTAATTATCTTTTGCTGGAGGACATTCGTCGCTTTGCGTATTGCGTGCATGTACAATATCAGACACCGAAATTCACGAGGTGAAGGGATAATGGTTGAAAATATGCCATGCGGACTTGATCCGATGGGATTAGTAAGTTGGAGCAATTGTTCAAACATCGTAATGTATACCCTCAATTAAATAAACAAACAAATCATAACTATCGTACAAAGCCTACAGCAATTAATATCAATATGATTTACTCCACAAATTACAAATAATTTGAACATTCCAAAAATAAAGTTGAAACAAGAAGTCACCTCATTCAAACAATTTACAATTGCTCATTAATAATAGATCTTTATACTTTAAATAATCAAGATTTTAATACTATTTTGCAAGAAAAAATGTACTATGAATCATATTCATAGAATTAAATTTTATATTCCGTGTGATGCTGTGAAAACACACCGGGACAGTCAGTGGACACTTTTACAAAAAGCAAGAATTAAACGATTACATAAATCGAAATTGGGATGAGATAGAAAGGAAATCCACACATTACGGAGAAATTAACGCCGCAAAAAAAAAAAAAAAAAAAAAAAAAAAAAAAAAATCAGAATGGGATGGGGTAGTAGTATTCATACTTCAGGTGCCTGTGTGACGTCATTTATTCTTAATCAGAATGAAAATTGAAAACCAACTGAGGTGACCAAATCATGTCCCTATCATGCACAAATTTGACTTTTCCAGTAAAAGTAGAAATTTAATTAAAAGTTGTACATGATACACAACAGTTCGTACAATGTAATTCGAAACAAGCGTCTGGGAAGAATTCTTATGGAGCATTTACAATTTAATTACTACTAGTGCTGTATACAGATTTTTTACTTATAAGTCTAAATCGTTTCATGATGCTGGCGAAGATATCAAGCTAATGCATTGTTTTCTTGCGATAATAGGTGATGCAGATGTTTTTATTCACGTGTAAAATGTGTGAATGGGCTCTACGTGAACTACAGTTATATTCGTCGATATTACCAATATAAGCAAATCATCGTTACCTTCCACAGAAATCATCGTTGACATAAGAAAAAATGACACAACTTAGCCACACATTTTTCACAAATTTTGATGTAATGTCGCATTTATTTTTGGACCCTTGAGTTTTGTTCCCATTTCACGCATATTCCAGTATAAAAACATGGCTGAGAACTACAGGTGTAATTCACTAGATGATAGCTATTATCTTTGAGATGTTTTCTTCCAGTAGTCATATGCTATTTTCAATATACATGTCGGAGACGTTCAATTGGATACATGACATAAATTCCTATGACTCTTTCTTTAACCTCCTTATGGACTGCAATACATCAATAGTTCAGGCAATATACGATGGCAGTTGTTTTCCTCCACAGATGTTCGTAGTTCCGTGTTGCATGAATGCGTATTGATTTTATATCAAAGACATAAGTACACAGTACTCACCAAGGACTTCGTTACAGCTATAGATCTATTTATAAGTCTACAAGTCCTGTATAAGCCTACATAAGCATATTTGCTCGTCACGTAACATTGATTTAATAAACCACGAGCTATGATCACTGTATATTTTTGCGAGTTTTTCCACTGCGAAGAAAAAATATGCGATTGTAGAATTGGTTAACAATAATTACATTATATGGATGCATATAAAACGCATATAAAACATATTAATACGAATTTCCATGCATAGATAGTTTAGTAGATAGGACTTGCGCCCTGGCAAGTCTGGAATAACACGGCGGACGCTATATACGATGGGCTACACAGTACAGGTGATATCAGCCCAATTTCATCCTATCTAAGTTAACTTTATTTGATGAAGGGCGAATGAACACCTTCCTTATATGGCAGTGTGTTGCTTTCGAAAAACAATTGTCGAAAAAAAAAGCTTTAGACTGGTGCCCTGACCTGGAGCATTATGGGAAGGTCAGGGCACCAGGCTAGAAAAAAAGCTTTTGTATCATTTTCTTCTCTGCAAAACGACCGCAAACATACAATGCTCATTTCCGACATCATATTAGATGCTCTCAGCAGAGGGCGCGTTATGCAAACTTCACTTACACCTGTCAACGTTTACGTGCAAGAGTTTCAAAAGCCGAGCATATTTTGCAGGTAGAAAGGTGACGAGTTTCTTTGTTTCATTCCTATATAATACAGTGTATGTACCATTTACTTGTTGCTTGTATTGAGAATATAACGTTACAATATTGCATTGTTAACTCTGACGCTGTCTTTCGACGGTCGCTTTTTCGGAACGACGTCATCGACCTTATAGGATTTACAGTCCCCTGATTCTTCTAGAATATTTTTCTAAAAGTTACAATTTTAACTTTTTATTTAAAAAATACTCATTGAGATCAAAGACTATTAAAAATTGGCATGCTATGGAAAATACATGCATTTACATGTAACTTTATTGTGGTTATAGACATTTTGCGGAAGAATCTTGTGTTAATTAGATGTGAGGAAAATAATGCGTGTATTTGCCAAAAAATGGTGAGTAGAACGCAATCATATTTTCGAAGGCGCTGTTCGATGTCCTACTATTCAAATGAATTAAGGAAAATAAAATGGCTCTTGAATTTTCATTTTATATTTTTTGGTCATGAATATTTATAAACACTTTGATTAAAAACGTTATTTGAGTCGGATAAAATTACTTGTTATGCCATGTACATCAAGGACTATATAACATGTGTATGAAATATACATGTTATACTGTGCATATGAATTAAATATGTCTGCCTGTTGTGGGTATTTACAAAATAGATTGGATAGAGCGTGATACTAAACGATACGAATGTTGCATAAATGGGATATCATTTTCTTGGGTACAGCAAAACACGTTGAGTAATATGTATGTAACTTCAGATGGTATATTTTATATAGCAAATATATCTAAAAAGGTAACATAAATGCGTCCGTGTTTATATCTTTACATTCCCCTAAATCGTCAACAAAGAGCAGTTCTAAAACTCTCTCTCTATCTCCTTATAGTGTTCATCTTTGATAAATGTGAATTACATCAGTCGGTGGGCGTGTGATTGCATGCACCAACAACCAGTCTAAATCTAGCATTGCTTAGTTTTACTGATGTAAACACATCAAATGTGTATGTATATATCCGGAACAGGTATCAGGTATTCTTCAAATGGACTCTGGGAAGTTGTTTGAGTACATGTATAGACAGTGGGGTATATTTAACTGCTTTTCCCAGGCATGTATAATCGATTGGAGGGGGGGGGGGGGGGGGGGGGGGGAGGTCCCACTTTATTTTGTCAATGATCAATATCTGTTATTTTCATAAGCGAATAAGGATATATCGAGTTCCCCCTCCCAATATTCTTGATAGTAGTATTGAATGAGAAGAAAATAGGCTTAAAATTATTAATTGAATCCATGTAGAGAAGGATCACCCATCCCCTACCCCCCCCCCCCCCCCCCCCCGACGATTTACGAATTCGAAGGTCAGGGAGAAAAGTTGGGTTTTTTATTTGATAATTAACTACCCACTTAATGACTTATCCTTCACCCCCCCCCCCCCAAAAAAAAACGATGCTACGTGTCTGTTTCCAAGAGACAGTATATGCAATTACATTATACCTTTTCAAAAATGATTTTGATAAATATTATGCATGTATTTTCGTTTTTCAATGTCCTGAACACCTTAACGAGAGAGAGAGAGAGAGAGAGAGAGAGAGAGAGAGAGAGACTGTCACTATGAAAGTCACAGCATCAAACCAAATTAATTGTACAGTCATCAGCTTTTTAACTGTATTTCTTTCTTACACATATCTTTAATACTAAGGACAAAACTAACATTGTTACTGACAGGGAAATGTGTGAGAAGTCAGATATATTAGTTTCCAGATGTGGTAACACAAAGACGAGTTTGTATTTTCACTGGTTGTAGGTCTAATACAACTTTTCGGCACAGAAAGCCCAAATAAAACCAGGAATTGCGCGGAGGTCTCGGTATATAGAGCTGTGCAGCCCAGCCGGCGGATTCAGTGTCTTTCTTCCTGTGTGTGTGAATATTCAACTCTTGTTGATCCGAATTCACCAGTTTTGAATTCATGAAATAATTCACAGCTTTATGATAGAACTTTTCAAACCTGTCAATCACTTCACCAAGACCGATGAGCACACCTCCTCGTATCCAGACTAGATTGTTCCGGAACACAGTGTTTGGATCTGCTGTTCTTACATGAGCCTAGTTCGATCATCAACCATAGTAGATGTCTAGTTGACTTTCGAAACTTAATTACGCATGCCTAGCTTGCTTCCGGACCTTCAGTGCGCATGCTGGTTACTAAAGTTTAACCATTCTTTAAGCATAGATAGTCTGGACCATCCCGACGTTTGTGTATACGCCGAGTCCCTACACAAATGTCTGGACTCTTTCTATAGAAAAAAAATTCCTCGTTAGATGGCACTAGAGTTTGAAAAAAAAAAATGGCGACGCCATTGAAGGAAAACGTGTATGCGATAGTGCCAGACAAACAAGTCTGCGTTGCTTGTATGAAAGACTCTCGACAACGGTACTATATAAGAGGTAAGTGAGTATAAGTTGTTGCAGAGTATATATGGCTCTTGTTGTCCAACGAAAGTCATTTAAAATGATAGCAGCTCCGTTCAAATCGTGATCGTTATGCCTACTGTACTCCTAATCCGAGATTCCTCTGACTCGTACCCCCGCTTTGATATTGTGACATGTACTCCCCTTCACATATCAAAACTTAAAAGCAGGGGTAAGAGTAAGAGGAATCTCGGATTACATTACTTCATGGGGGTAAACAAGGCAAGGATTTTGCTTACTTTCACGTTAGTACAGACAAAATTTAGGGGCATTGTTTTTACTATGTTTCTTATTATTTGGGAGAGAAGCAAGGTTCACTTAATAATTTGAATATTGCCAACTTGATTAAATTCAATGCTCGTAATTTTCAATATTCCTAACGGTTGTACCGTTTGATCACGGGAATCAATAAAATGCACTTGATTGGCCATGCCATGAGCTATGCGTTAGCATATTAATTGACTTTATTGATAAAATTTCAAATTCCTGTGGTTTGATAGACAAAAGCTACATATGTATGTGTATAATTGTCTGGGTTTCATTAGGTTCAAACAATATTTATTTACCAAATACATCAATGGGTAGCAGAGACAGCCTATTTTAGCTCTCTCTCTCTCTCTCTCTCTCTCTCTCTCTCTCTCTCTCTCTCTCTCTCTCTCCAAGGGTTTTATGTGAAATTATGAACAAAGTCATACAGACATTAAGTTCTTTCGTAGATCATCTCTGCTAAAATACCCAACTTGCATATGAAGAATTTTAATTTCAATGATATGCATGAATGTGTTTTAATGATTGACGTATGCCTCACTATGACACACACGTATATATATATATATATATATATATATATATATATATATATATATATCTATATCCAAATGTGAAAAATTGATTTTATATATAATAATGATATATATAAAACTCTTAAACATATTTTTACTTCGAAAAAAGAGACTTCATAATTATATATACATTTCAAATTCAATAGGGCATAACACTCAACATATATGATTCAAATCACAATCCAATACAGGACTGAGTTCTAGTACACAATACAAAAATTATGTGATGTAATTTTATGTGCACATTTATAATGTTATGTACACAAATATAATGTTCATATATATGCAATGGACATGCTCAATACTCATCATCGTTTGTGTAGGGAGTCGGCGTATACACAAACGTCGGGATGATCCAGACTATAAGAATAGATTGCTGATTGGTAGGTCAGACATGCGCAGTAACACCTTTTCCGGTTTCGACCATAGGCAGTTCGATCGTACTATGGTTCACCTCTAGTTACTACAGCTGATGCTCAAACTAGGCCATGGTGTTTGACAAAATCATACGCAGGACGTTTTAGGCCCATATCCGTAGGCACAACAATGACGTAGTATTCTTGGACATTTGCAATATCCCGAAAATAACCAACATCTACCCATGCGTAAAAACGAGCAGTGAATAGTTTCCGTCTGTATGTGTCTGCCACCCGGTGAATTCAGCGTGCTGGGCGGCCGTATATCCAGTGTTCACTGTATTAGGATAGTATTTCGGATAAGCAGGTTGCTTTTAAACTGATTTTATTTCATCCATTTTTCAGTTTAAAAGCAATCTGGTAAAATTTGCAAATACAACATGGTTTACGTTTGATACCTTTCAAACTGTTGTCAAATACTAATTTATAAAAACCAGTGTATTGATATTAATTCTGTACATGGTGTGTGTAAATCTTCAGGACATTGTCATTTGAAAACGTACAGGACACGGGTGTGGTATTATATTATTTAGAATAGGGAAACAATCATTATATCACTGAAATGATTACAGGAATAATGTTTGAGATTTGCAGCCTTTTATTAATGAATAATCGATGTTGTCGGAAAGATTGGGGTTGTTATTAGTTTAGCAGTATTATCGTATATTGTCAAAGGAACACCAGGCCTGTCAGCGTCTATTTCGAATAACTGGTTATAATTATGAATTTGTCTTTCAATGTGACGAGTTTTAGTATAGGCACTGACTGCAACAGAACGAGCTGACTACGGCCATCTGTTTTTTACAGCTGTGTTATGATCGATTTCTATAGCGGAGACGTACAGGGAATCCTTTGCTGTCATTCTTTAAATTATTACTAAGTAACTTCAAAATACAAAGTATCCACGTGTTTTCCTCTAGTGGCGTGTAAGCAAAGTAGTAGGACGGTTTAAATTCAAAAACGTTGGTACTGACCGAATATGCGTCCTCGGGGAATATACATCATGTCTCAACATGTCAATATCACTCACTTTACACGAAGGGGCTCAGCGGTACTGCCCCTCCCCTAACTTTATGTGATATACATGTAATCCTTCCATGTGCGTGTAAAATAATACAATGGGTGGTCGCCTACTTAGCATGTGGGACCATAAAGACCAAGATGTGACACGCTGGCAAGACTAAGAATTGTTTCTCGATGAATTCCTCTAACTTCTGTTGTACATTCCGATTCAGGTTTGCACGAGTAGAAATAAGTATGAGCAAACTGCATAGTCCCATGTACACTATAGACGCTGATTTCGTATGTTGATCTTTATTCCTAGAATATTTGTTTTAAAAATAGCATTGCAAGGTGTAACAACGTAAAGGTATACATCATATCACTAACAAAAATATGAATTCCATCCAAGGTGCATTCATTAGGTGAATACATACAATATAAGTAACTTAGAACCGAACTACAACGAGATAAACACACCTGTAAACTAACAATCTAACAAGTGTGCATTCATTAGTATAGATCTTTATCCACAATTTCGTGCGACCTTCCCCTGCCCTCACAACATTGTTGCTTTAACTTCATGCACATAGGTTTGGGATTACATGTACATGCATTGTAAATCCTGGTTGTGTGCGTTTGAAAATCTTAAAACTTTAAACAAATAAATCAAAAAAATGAAATGAAGACATGTCCTCTTCCTTAAATGATTCAATGCCCTTATCATATTCCATCACCCGTAACCTATCCTTGGGTCAAATACTGCACATGTCTGACATGTTTCACACCAATTGTTAGGCAGTTTTGACACACTGATTTTGACTACAGATAGCTCCGTTTACCTGATCAGGATATAGGGCTCACGGCGGGTGTGACCGGTCGACATGGGATGCTTACTCATTCTAGGCACCTGATCTCACCTCTGGTACATCCAGGGGGCCATGTTTGCTCAACTATCTATTATGTATTGCTTATATGATTTATGGTATTTGATCACTGTTAGTTATCTTCACATTTCATGCATAGATTATCCCGTTTTCCATTGTAGTAAATCGCCTCACATTCCCAACAAACTGAACAATGATTCCTTAATGATCCTCTTGCACAGAGTCAAGATAAATCAGTGTTTTTTATAGTATGTAACGATCTATAACGATTATCTGTCAGATGAGACCGTAAAAACCGAGGTCCCGTTTCACAGCAGGTGTCGCACGATAAAGACCCCTCCCTGCTCAATGGCCGTAAGCGCTGAGCATCAACCTTAATTTTGCAGTCCTTCACCGGCAATGGTGACGTCTCCATATGAGTGAAAGATTCTCAAGAAGGACGTTAAACAATCAATCAAATGATACAATTCGGGTTTTTATTTTGCACTTCCCTCTAGCTTGTCCACTTTAACTGGCTACCTAATATGGCTACGTTAACAAACGAAATAATGTGTTCAAGGCTGTGAGTTTTCGGGTCGTATGGGGCTTTGATGAATATTTGAAGGTATGTTTGGACACATGTAGTGTATAGTAGGAAAGTATAATAGGTATTTTTTCATATTAAATTCATGAGACAGCAACACAAGAATACAACGATATCAGGCCTCAGCCGTGCGGTGCGCCGTAAATCGAATGTTTTATAAGGGGTGGAACTGTAGCTCTCTGATCTATCCCAATATTTGTTCAGAGAGTAACAGTTCTGCAGCTAGCTCATTCGTTTCCTTTCCGTACAATACAGGTAAAGAAAGATAACTCAATTAATCGTTATACAGTTAAAAACCCCAATAACGGGCTCCAATTAAACGTATTCTTTCTCTCGTCCTAGGAACCCCGTGCTTGTCGTAACAGGCGATTAAATGAGGCGGTCCTTCAGATGAGTCCGTAAAAACTCGAACCTCCGTGTCACAGCAGGTGTGGCACGATACAGATCCTTCCCTGCTCAAAGGCCGTAAGCGCCAAGGATAGGCCTAAATTTTGCAGCCCTTCACCGGCAATGGTGACGTCTTCATATTCAAGTGAAAAATTCTGGAGAGGGACGTTAAACAGCATTCAACCAACCAACCGTCCAAGGAGATACAAGGCAGTTTGGAATAAATCCTTGAAAATCGCAAAAGCTGTACTAATTCAAATCACAAATAGAATTTCAATCCATTCCCTGAATTTACATCAACACAAATATCACCAAAAAAAAAAAAAAAAAAAAAAAAAAAAAAACAAAACCAAAATCCTTGGAAAGATGAAAATAATGTAAAAAATAGAATAAAAATACAGCACCTTACACAGGATAGAAGTTGTGCTGACAGTCAGTGAGGCGCTCAGGGAGTATATTTTTCCTTTAATACACCATTTAAAACTCAACTCTTATGCTTTAAATGACTTTGCATGTTTACTATGTCAAAAACTTTCACTTCGGTTTCATTTCTTCTGACCAGTGATTCTTCAGAATTTTTAAATGACCCATCCTGTTTTTTAACCTTTCTTGATTATCTCTCTTTGGAAAAAGGCATTCGTGATTACTCTGGTAATTATTTTGGATATAAGGAACATCATCAGCTATACGATAAACACGTTTTTAGGCATGTGCTAGTATTGGTCAATGTACATACAACTAGATATGTTCTAATGGGCTTAATACTCCCGTGGTGTTCATCCATATTGGGTCATATTTGAAATATTTCACAGTAAAGACCGGAAAGTCGCATTTCCTTCAAAATCAGGAATGCAATTTCCAGGCTACGTTAGACTCTTTTTAACTCCAATTTCAGGAAAGGAGAAGATGCCAATTTCTGTGTTACAGTATAACCTTTATTCACTATAGTCGTTTCGCAGAAATAACCATTAGCTATACCGATAACTTGAATGATGGATCTCAAAACAATGTATGCATTGAACTATAAAATAGCGGGAAAATTGAAGGGTAATGACCTTGATGGAATGGTAATGACCTTAAAAATACTGATCACCTTTTAAGATGGTGAAGACGTCAGACCAACTGTTACAAAATAACTTAGAATTAAGAAAGAGCGTCTAGAATGTAAAAACTAGGGGCGTTACAACCGGTATGCATGTACGCACGTGCTTGCACAAACACTTGACCACTGAACCTATATTTTTTCTATTCGTTTCAAAGGGAATATTAAATTTCCTCCTTTTCATACTGTACCATCGAATAATATCACGTTTGATGGCACATTTAGACGTCGACGGTCACACACGCACACAATCTCTACCCAGAGTTATCGTTCCTTACACTCACTACAACTCTGGGTAGAGATTGACACGCACACAGAGAAAACCGTACGTTACAAAATGGTGTTTGATAACACAGATCTCTCCGTTGTTGTATTTTCATTAAATGGCATACCTGTCCACCTTTCCAGCTGGAACAATAGGCGGTGATCAAAGTACGGAATTGTACAAGTATTTTTCTGAATTTAGTGGCAATACGCTTAGGTACTTTTCACATTCAAAGTTCGATTTGAAAACAAGTTTAGATGAAGTATCAATATCAGTATTTCACTTTTGCATAGTTTGGTCATGTAGTCTTTGTTTAACGGCAACACCAATCCATTTCTGGTTGTTATGTAAAATTCTAATCATTCCAAAGATTGGAACTAATTCCACGCAAGTCAAACATTCTGTGTACAGCCGAACGATGGGTTCATACAATTTTCTACTTCAGAATAAGTGGTGAAGTGTCTGTATAAAATGTCCATGTTTTTCTTTTCTTGGCAAGTAAATTAACTTACACGCGCCGTTTTACCATATACTATACACTGTAGGATATTACCGTTCAGATAAGGCATGATTTAGTTACTGGGAAATAAATTGAAACACATTTTCATAAGATTGTATCATGTGGTTTATGCATTAAAGTATATGTTTTTCCGACAACCTAGCTTTGTTCAAATGACCTGGACTGAGGTTAGGACAGTTCACTTACATGCCACCATGCCAATATTTGTCAAGTACTAGTATATGAATGAAAGAAAATATAGTGTTTAACACATTTTGTTAGCTCTAGAAAAATATATACCCTCATCAAAACTGAACAAAATGACATGAAAATATTGAGCGCACGGATACAACATTTCTAGATAATCTTGGGGAAAAACAACTCGATAGCACCAGAGAGAATCTTCGGACAGTGTCTCTACGGACAGTCGGACGGACGGACTGACAAAGTGATGCCATTAATTCCACACTTCATTTGCGGATATTATAATAACTGATGCACAACTTACCTACAATGATTATTGACAGATAGATGTATAACTGTATCTATGCTTCTTCATGCTGCACCAACTCACCGTAGCTATATGTTTTTGTTGAGTACAGATCAATTAAACCAACACTAGTGTAGTAATAGGGGATCAGAGTAATTAGCTAATTGTATTTTAGTCATTCTGGTAAGACACAATGTTAAGACAAATCGTCCACATCAGCATTCTACGACACAGGGATACTCTAATTTAAAAATGCCTTTTTGGTGATAATTTACACTTCCTATAATCCAATTTAATTCCGTCTAGTTATTTCATCGTTTTACAATTTAATTTTGCTTACAAAAATGAGGCTCGTACATAAATTAAATATTTCCTGTAAACCGTAGAATTTTAAAACAAAATAGTTGGAATAAATATTATGGTTTTAAAACTTGTATGTAAAATTATATTCCTCATGCATTTTGTTTTACACTACAAGGTACGTTTAATATGTATCTTATACCCCCACAATATATCTGAACACAGAATGTATTGTTACGTAAATCATGAACAATGCGTTTTCTTAACATGAGGAAAGACGCAATTTTATACTTCCTTTGTAATCACTATATTCCGTGCACTTTAAAGAATCTCTACGCTATAAGTAATGTATATATAATCAATTAGTAATATGAAATATGATTTTCCATGGCATGAAAACATTGAACTAGAAACCTAGACTTATGTTTTCAAACAATTTTGTTACTTAAATGCAAAAATCATGATATATGCAATAAGCATTTTATTCATTTGCGAAATTCTTGATTTATATTCGATATTCTTGCTATTCATATGCGAAAACCTTGATTAATATTCTAGAATCTTGATTATCTACATTCAAAAGTTTTGATTTGTATTTAATAATATTGTTATTTGTATGTGAAAACCCTGATTTACGAGTATATTCGATAATCCTATCATTTACATTACTTAGGAAGATCATCTTATATATATTCGAAAATCCTGTTGATTTCTTTTCGATAATCTTGATATTTATTTTCAAAACTCCTAATGATTTATATTCTATAAATACTATCTATATTCGATCAATCTTGATTTATATGTGATACATCTTGATAAATATCTGGATGCGCATGTACATTTGATAAATCTCGATTTATCGTCAATAAGTCTTGATGTAAATTCAATAAATCTTAATGTATATTAAAACAATCTTGATTTATATTCGATAATCGTGTTATTTATATGCGAAAAGTTTGATTAAGTTCGATAATCATGTTATTTACACTATGAAATATGAATTACGATTTATCGACCATGTAGCAAGATCTATCGAATATATAGATAACAAGATTACCAAATAGCAATCAAGATTTACTCACTGGTCATCAACATGTATCGAATATAAATACCGATTTTTTAAAATATAAAAACGAGATTTATCGAACATATACCAATATTTATTGATTAAAACTCAAGATTTATCGAAAATAAATCAAGACTTATCAAACATCAAATATTTAGTGCAGATGAATAACAAGAGTTTCGAATTTTAATCAAGGTTTTTGCTTATGAATAAACAAGATGATCAAATATAAATCAAGATTTCCAAACATAGATGACATGATGGATTATAAATCAGGATTTCGGATATGAATAATATGATTGTTGAATTGAAATGAATTTTGCATATCATTAACAAGAATATTGAACACATGTGTAAGTGAAGATTTTCGCATACAGATCAAATTTCTACAGTGTATTTCATACTAGAGTAAATCATATTTCATATTAATTTATTCAAGAGCTTTTATATGAGAAGAAAAATCTCTTGTTGTTTAACTCGACATTTAGATATATGTTGGACATCTTATCTCTTAGCAATTGTCATTTTCATTCATATGTTAATTCGATATATCCAAGTGAATTTGAAATAAAAGACACCACAGAGTCTTTCACATCTGCTTCGTACTCGGATATTTTATTGAACATTAATGTTAATGTCAAGCTAACAACTCAGCTTTATGACAATCGAGATGACTTCAGCTTCTTCATCGTCAGCTCCCCATATTTTTGTAGCAATATTCCATTATCACCTGTGTATGGTGTTTATGTATCTCAACTGATTCGACACACAAGGAGTTGTTCTGCATTTTGTAAATTCTACGGCCGTTATAGCGTTCTAATTTACCAATATATCCTGTCATTGGATAAAATACTGTCTGACGTGTTGTTAGACAATTCTTTACATACTAATTTTGACTACGGAATGCGCTGTTTACTTGATCAAGATATAGGGCTCACGGCGGGTGTGACCGGTCTACAGGGGATGCTTACTCCTCCTAGGCTCCTTATCCCACCTCTGGTATATCTAGGGCGCAGTGTTTGTTAAAATCTTAATTCCCTATAGGAGTTATGAGATTGACCACTGTTCGTTGTATGGCATGTCAAACGTAGCAGTTTGTGATATTTTCCATTTGTATTGTATAATTTTCCCTTTGTATTCTATATTTTCTATTTGTATTGTATGGTTTTTCTTTGCATTGTATAATTTTCATTGTATTTTGATTTTATTTGTTTTACATATTTTCTATTCATTTTGGATAATTTTCCAATTGTATTCTATATTTTACATTTCTAATATATAATTTTTCACATTGTGTAATTTCCATTGTATTTTGGATTTTTAAGAATTTGTATTGCATATTTTATATTCATATTGTATAATTTACCATTTGTATTCTATATTTTCCATTTGCATTGTAAAATTTTTCGTTTAGTGCGTAAATCTTGATTGCTATTTGGTAATCTTGTTATCTATGTATTCAATAAATCTTGCTACATGGTCGATAAATCGTAATTTATATTTCGTTTCGATTGTTAATTTTGATTTGTTACGAAGGATTTCATTAGTCGATGTTCCTCTGAGAATTCCCCCCTCATATGGAGACGTCACAAGCTGCAGGTGAAGTACAACAGAGACCTATCCTTAGTGTACAGTGCCATAGAGAGAGAGAGAGGGGGGGGGGGGGGGGGCTTTAATTTGCCAACACGTGGCGCAACACGGGATCTCTGCTTTTACGGTCATATCGAAAGACCCGAGATTATCACTTCTCAATGCCGAGCGTTTGGCGATGGAGCAATCACTATTTATATTTGATGCAGCCACGGCAGGAGCAGATCTCGAACTCACGACCTTACGGTCATGAACCAAAGAGCTGCCACTGCCGGCTCCGTGTAGGACTAGTTGAACACGTAGCTAGCAATGGCGAATTCAGCGCTACCCCTCATAAATATGGTCTTATTTTATAGAAATGTCCAAACAAACATGAACGTTTTATTCTGTCAGAACTAAGTAGTTTCAGTCCCACATCAAGGGTTTGCCCTTGACCCACTAGGAATCTTATGACAGCCCCCAGACACCCAACCGTATACTGCACGTTTTCGTTCAGAACTTTCTAGATCTGCCACTGGTTAAACATGAGGTTGATAAGCGAGGAAAAATCACAATAGGCGTACAGAATCTATTTTAATTTTTGGGAGAGGGGGTGTTCACGCCACTGCATTTAGGATATACAGTACATATACTTCCCTGCAAAATATGGTTCCTGAACTCTTGACCTCATGTAAACCATCCTCGCATTACCAAATTCGTTATCTTCACAATTTCAATTATTACTTATAGCAAAGAAATTCTTTAAAGTACGGGGAATGTAGTGATTGCATAGGAAGTATGAATTTGCGCCTTTCATGATGTTAACAAAACGTATTACTTATTATTTACGTTACAAAAAATTCTGTGTTCAGATGAATTTTGAGTGTATTTGCGTAATAAGATACATACATGTATGCATACCATAGTGTCAAACAAATGAATTAGGAATATACGCTTATGTACAAGTTTTAAACCATCTCACCTGTTCCTGCTAATTTCAGGGTTTAACAGGAATATTTAATTTAGATACGGGGTTTAGCCCTATTTTTGTAACGCAAAATTCAATTGGGAAACAAATACCTAATTACAAGGAAGTATGGGTATTGTAAAAGATTGTAAATAACTTAAGAAAATTTCAATAAATATATCATTGTCTTGTAGAACGCTAATACGCATGGTTCGTCGTAACATTGTGTCTTATCAAAATGACTAAAATGCAGTTATACATCGCACTGGCAATCATCATTTTAGGTAAGTTTCGCATCATTTATTGTACTTTGTCAGTCCGAAGATTCTTTCTGGTGCTATCGAGTTATTTTTCCCAAGATTTTCTAGGAATGTTGTACCTGGGGCAATCAAAATGTTCATATGGTTTCGTTCAGTTTTGATGAAGGTACATGTATGTTCATTGTTAGAGTTCAAAAAATGGTGGGGTCATTTCAAAATATTCTTCTGAAGAATCACTAGGTCAGAAAAGATGAAACCTAAGTGAAAGACTTTTGACACAGTTAAGAAGGGCAGGGTGGGGCCACAATGAAGGAGTAAAATAAGATATCTATATTTTCCAGTATTGAATAGATTTCTGCTTTTCTCTGTGATCAGCGACACGCTCAGGTGAGCTATATGTTCCAAAGATCTCTTGTGTCATCGTGTTAAAAAGGTGTGTGTGCGGATATAAACATTTAATTAACGTTCATGTAGGTCGTGGGTTTGCTTACGTCATCGTTTTCGGGTATGCAAATCCTACGACTCAACGTCTATTTACGTGCACATTCATTTGTGACGTAACAGTTGTCTGAATAAAGTATACATGGGTCATTGACTGAATATAAAGAACATTATATTTTACTGATATCATATAAATATTACCAACAGTTATTATCGAATTAGAACATGCTTCGTTTAATTTTGTTAAGTCTTCCTTTCGTTTCCGGTGCAAAATTTCGGCGAGTAGTATGTTTTATCGTGTTACTGTATAAAGTTTAGCAGCGGACAACTTGGGGAGGTGAGACAGCTGGCGATGTTGGGAATGCCTTTATAAACATTTTTAGAACAACCCGGAAAAAATCGGACGGGGTTCCCCAGTTCATGAAAATTTTAATCAGAGATTTGACGCGTTTATGACGGACATTAGAAAATGGCGAGTTCATAATTTTATTCCTACCCCAAATTTCGCAAAGATCGGACAACATTAAATAATGAAAAAGCGTTGGACAGGGATTTCCTATAAAGAAATGTTTCGATGTATCATGCTGGAAATGTCTCTGGAAACATTTCCAGAACCACCTGGAAAAAATTTGAGCAAGAGATAGAGAGAGAGAGAGAGAGAATCGGTCATATTTACAAATGAATGCCGGGAACAACATATAAACAATGCGTGTATTCTAGTAAAGTTAAATCTTACAACTGCTCACCCCAAGGAGTGTTTGAAACTCGCCGTAAAATTAGCTAGACATGCAGGGCACACTGCTTGTAAAAGTTGTTAGCCCTGCCAAAGACCTACTGTCCCTGAGAAAGTAATTAACTGCATTTTTAAAAATTACTCTTACATGTATTGCTGGATGTGTATCTATCTTCTAATGATTGATTGATTGTATCTTCCTTAACGCCTCTCTCTAGAATTTTTCACTCATATGGAGACGTCACCAAGAGCGGTGAAGGGCTTCAAACTTAGGCCTATGCTTGGCGCTTACGGCCATTGAGCAGTGAGGGTTCTTTAACGTGCCACACTTTCTGTGACAAGGGTCATCCGTTTTTAAGGTCACCTCCGAGGACCCTTGACATTCACACCTGATGCCGAGCGTTTGGCGATGGAAGTACGACGGACGTAATTCGTTTCTGTAGTACATTATATTTTATTGAAATTTTGATATACGGTAGAATAAACAGTAAAATATACAAAATTGACGAAGTTACAGGTACAAATATGAAGTTGAATGAAGTTGATTCATCTAAAATTTTATCACGTCCAGTCGGGCGTTCATACCAAGAAATTTATTCGCCCGTGGTAATGCGTCTCGGGCGGCCGAGCACACGGTTATTTCAAACACTGCAACGGGCTCAAGACTCTAAATGTAAAAAGAACAAGAATTTGTTCAAAGTTGGTCGAAAATTAGAAAACGTAGCTGACGTTTCAAGTGCATCTGCAAATTACAAGTTAAAAATGATTATAGTTTTAAATTGCGTTGATGTTTTCGAGGGGTTGCTTGGCTTGGGGAAAGGACCATTTCTATGTGTTTGTGAGGGTGTGTGTATATGTGTGTGTTCAATTAACATAAATATATTGTAAAATAGAAAAAAAGTTTTAGCTGTATTTCTGGTTAGAATATTAAGACATGATTAAACTATATCAAATTGAACATTTATTAATGGGATTCAAAAATAAAATCATACTATTACATGTATACAGTGTATTAGTTTATTCATTGTTACTGCGATCATGCGATCGCAAAAGCAGAAAATAATTTCAATTATTAGTAACGCAAGATGATTAAGATATATAGCGCAATAGATGTACCCATTTATATAATATATATATATAAGAAATTTTGCGATACATATTTTGTGAATAATTGATTCTTTTTTCCATACATATTTGATTTCCCCTTCAAAACTACAATTCCTATGCTATGAAGTCATTACTAGAGTCAATGCGGTAAATTCAACAGATCACGTCCGATCGGGGGAAGAATTTAAGAAAAAGTGGACCTGCCTAGACACTAAGCAGGGAAAGTAGAAATCAAGGTTGTCTGTGAGATATTCTAAATGAATATTGAGTTCATCATAAAGAACACATGTCGCGGTATACGAAGCTTATCACTGATGTCCACATCCTCCATATAGTCTAATAGATTGTTTCTGTCCCTGAAACCACGTTCCCTCCGGATAAGCTACCTACCTCTTAGCAAAACATAGCTCAGTATAGACTTAAGACAAGTACCTAGATGTCTTAAGATTTCTAACAATCTTTATTATCTTATTATCTTAAGATATGACAGTTTTGTGAAACAGCTATGATGGATCCTATGACAAATTTTGGTCTTAAGACAGATCTTAGTCGTAAGATAGTTTTGTGAAACTGGCCTCTGGAGTCAATAACGTTGTTTTGAGTTCTTTTTTAAGTGATGCATGAAAAGTAAATGAATAACGTTGTTGAATGACGTCGCGAATATTTGTAACATCATATTTGTTAAAAACTGCTGCTTTGATGGTTTTTATCAAACTTTGACATATTTTTCTTTAAAAAAAAACGAACTCGATTACCCCATAATTTTTTTCCATAAATATTTATCAAATTGTTTTTATTTCGCTTTGATATCAATATTATCAAGTTGAACAACACCAAATTCTGTCTATTTTAAGTTAAATCATTCAATGAATAAAGTCAATCATTATTATTTTCTATAATGGAAAACAGTGTTACTACTGTTAAAACAATTATATGTTGAAGACGTAATTACTAAAAACTGTGCTGTTGAATGAAAAACAATTTTCACAGAGTAGTATTTACATTGTCAAGATACATCGGTCAAATTCAGGTGGGGTTTTCGAGTGAGAAAAAAAGGGTCTGTAAACCCGCGACCTACGTTAATGATTAAGTATTTTCGTATCACCCACAGAAAACAATGCCTTATTATATTTTTGGACGATTAAAATAAAATATTTATCTTGATCAAGATTTTGTCCGTAATAAATCTGTGCTGTTTCCCGTCTTTCATTTCTCACTAAATGCACTGCCCTTTCAACTTGATAACAAACTTTATATTACAAAATGTAAAGGTGTAACGACATAAGGGAAATATTAAGGTGTAACGACATACGGGAAATATTAAGGTGGTTTGTATTACGGGAGGTATGTGAGTTAGCAAGGGAAACATAATCGACTGAGCTGTTTTTATTTTACATTAACATACGCTTTCGTAGTCATGTTCCAGGATCATGTTGAAAACGTCATCGTAAACAGTTATTATCATATAATGTTGGATTTGAAAAGCTACATATGAACTTAATGATATTATTTACAGGATTGTTAAAGAATTCTAATTTTTACCATTAACTATAGAATACTAGTATCATTTCAATTTGGCGTTACATAATCGATGCGGGTAATCATTATTCCACTTTCTGAATAAAATCATTTATATATGTTAACGATCCATCATATGCATATTTAGGAAATTCAATGCCAATAAGATAAGAACATAAACTTTAAAAAACGCTTGTATATTTTTTTGGAGAGTGTATCTGTTTTTGAGAGGATGGTGTATAGGTGGGTCTGAAACGTTCTCGATGAGGATGTGTATGTTTAAAGAGAAATCAATATTAAGCAATAGTAGTCTCTGTTTTCACTTTACGACAACAATCTGTAGGAAATAATCCTAGCAAAGGAACAACAACAACAACACAAAGACCACCAACAACATCAACAACAACACCAATTACAACAACCCTAACTGCCACAAAACCACCGCCGCCATCAACAATGACGTCACAACTACTTACAACAGGGAGGGGAGGAGCTACTTCTACCCATCATTCAGTTAAAAGTAGACATAGCATATACAGTGTATGATCATGATAATTGCAGCTCAGATTTAAAATCTAGAAAATAAGCATTGTATGATTTGCGATGATCAAAATTAAATATTACATTTATATTATGCAGACGAAACGGAGGATTCTGGATTGCATTCCAATCAAAGTGGCAGGTGGCAATTTGCACAAGGTGAGTGTAATGGTGTAGTCACATAGTTTTATTCAAGAAACTTAGGGGCATGGACACTATTTGAGCTGAAAATTTTCAAATCTTATTTTTTTTTTTTCATTTTTAATGTTTAGAGTGCGTAACTAGTGTATTTCTAATGGTCAGCAATGATTTGAATGTCAGGTGTCGCGGTGTATGGGAGATACAGAGCTCACAATTCTTTGTTATGTAAACAAGGCTCGTGCCATGTTTTTGTTTACATATAAGCTATATATACCAGTAAAAGTAAACGCATATTTTTTAATTTACAAGGAACATAATTTAATAGTTTCTAGAGTTTAGCACATTTAATTTTGTTTAAACATGCTATTTTCTATCAAGCAATCTATATGGCACGAGCCTTGTTTACATATCTTGTGAGAATCCAGCACATCAAAACCTGCATTTTAATGAATTTGACTGAGGAAGGTATGAAACATTTCTGTGTTGCTTTAAAATTGATCTCATTCTTATGACCCTTTGTATTTCTGATTATACAATTTCAGTATCTTGCACTTGCTCAGAAGCAAATCAATTGCTGGAAACATATCGTGTCACGTGACAGACACGGTTTGATACGGAATGTTCATAACTTCATCTAGACATTGTAAGACAGAGAATGATACAGATATGAAACACTAATTTTCGTTGAACATTAATTTAACGTTACTTCGTGTTTTTATTACCACAATGATTATAAAGAAAACGTAAGAATAGTTTTAAAATGATGGAATGACATCAACGTGACATCACAATGCTGCAGTGAAATTGATATCTCAGTCACACAGTAAACAACATCACTTTGACAGGCATTATTCCTTGGCTTTTACATCTTACAACCAAACAGTTCTCAGAAATCTGAAATTACAAGACTTCAAAATCACTTGTAAACATAGGGTACATTATCTGCGGAGCTACATGTATGTGTATTTACCTCGCTGGGATAAATAGACCTACAGAGAATACACAATTTCCGATATATCAGCTCTTCTGTGATGAAGGTACGTTCAGTATCCTGTTGAACGCTTGGATGGGTGCAAGATGTATACATCCAAAATTAGACTGGGTATGTAAACAAAGATAAAAGTTATGAAAGCGTAAATTTCGTTGATATCAGCCGTTGGTATACATTAAACATACCATATCAAATATGATTTGTTTGAATTACGCCATTAGATCGAATACGAAATTATCATTTATTTCCTCTTTTACACGAGTGATGATGGTGATTATCGATTCGTGTTTACGCTATTTTATTATCAAACTTATAAACTTAATAAATGTGTGTGCTCCTGCCGTTCGGGTGTATGCATGACGTCTGGTAATCATCCTTTAGTCAATATAAGAACACAGCAATAAAAATTTGTACAGTGTACACATCCCGTGAATACGACGATACATTTTGTATCTCACCGTGGGTAAGAATTGAACAAAGGGAATTAACTATTCAGGAACTCGGATATTCCGCACTACAGGAACTCGGATATTCCGCACTACACATGCACGATTGTATCAGCAATCAGGGGCGTATCCAGAAATTGCAGTTACGGGGGGCGCCACTTTATGAGGCTGGGGGCCGCCTGGGTCCAGGGCGAAGCCCCCGTAAGCTCCTGGATTTAACAGATTTTAGAGGGCTTGAACTGTTTCCTATTTAGTCATTTGTACTATTTTCTATCATTTCTAATCAGGTGAAATTAATAATACGACGCAAATTTTAAGGGTTTTTGGAAAAAAAATAAAGTCCTCCTAATGAAGTTATTCAAGAAATCAAAAGATTTTGCTATTTATTTCTCCGGGAGTATAAGGAATCATTGCTTCTTTTATCGTTCAGTACATTTTTCTATACAAGATACCACGATTTACTTTAAATTTGAAAATCCGCCACTGGCAATGTACCTCAGATCAGCACTGTGACCTATTGGTCTTTTATTTTTCCCGCTGTTACTCGCTATCATATTCTTGTGAAGAGAAATTCAATATAGAAGCTAACTTTCAAAAAAAAAAAAAAAAAAAAAAAAAAAAAAAAAAACCACGTTCTCCTTAATTCCGGCTCTATCGTGTCGGGCTGTGTATCATAAATCACATCAATATCCTTCCTTGTGTTGACTTCCGCATGAGAGTTGGTCATTGTACACACAATGGCAAACATTAAGTTTAGATGGAGTATCGAAAGAAAGCGAAATAGATCGGTTCATTTTCATTGTTGAGCGGTAATTGTTTAAATCGATTCGGAAGTTCTTTATATCAATAACTTACTAATCTAGTACGTTTGTGGAAAAGTTATTGTAGATTAAATATCAACAAACCACCCTGTAGCAGATATAATGATTGTGCGTGTCATTTTGATCAAGAATGCATACTGCTGAATGAGCAACTTGTGTTGCGTAATATATGACTTTTTCTTGCACCTATAAATAATTATAAATTTTCAGAAATCTGTGAGGGATTACATTGCTGCTGTGCCAGCTAGTTTTTAATTTGACTGTTTTATTTCTGTATGAATTAACGAGATTAGAAGACGATGAACTAAATAAAACTTCGCTGTGGGGATCCGGGTTAGAATAGGTCTTCAGTACTCTTTCCTTGTCGTAAGAGGCGACTAAATGGAGCAGTCCTTACGGTGAGACCGGAAAAAACAAAAAACAAACAAACAAAAAAACGAGGTCCCGTGTCACAGCACGATGAATAACCCTCGATGCTCAAAGGCACCAAGCATAGGCCTAAATCTTCAGCCCTTTACCGGTAATGTTTACCTATGCGTATGGGTGAAATTTTCTCGAGTTAAATAATATACATGTACAACTAACCAAAGTAATTAAAACGGCGAAATTCAACACACCTTCGCTAAAATCTGCTTCCGGTATTTACTACATGTTTTAAAGAGAGTATCTTTTTTGAAGAAACATTCTATGGATCAGTAATGGGATCTGGGGCGGCTGGTCTATTGGTGGGCGTGGCAGTTACAACTCTTGTTTGCCTGTGTCAGCGAAGACGTGGAAAAAAATATGACATGTGAGCTAAAATATTCTAAATTATTTATTGCAACACAATCTTCATCAATTGCTCTCTCTCTCTCTCTCTCTCTCTCTCTCTCTCTCTCTCTCTCTCTCTCTCTGTGTGCTCCTTATGCACATACACGTTTAATAATGTATGTTATAGATACAACAATTATGATATTTTTGTCGTCCGTACGTTACTTTATCTACCCAAAATATACCCTGCCTTCGGCCTCGGTAAATATTGCACTTCTCGGATAGATAAAACATCATATTTACCTAGAAATTGGCATTCATTATTCTATCATATCATTGTATAAAATGAATAATTCAAAACATCAAACCTACTTAATGATATCTTGTGGATCATTTTCGTTTACAGCAAAAGTGCAGGTCCTAGTCGGTTCAAGTTATTTTTATTCATCATATGATTGAATAATTGAAAACACTGGAACCGGCTACTGTTCACCGTTATCAAATAGAGTTTAAGGCTTAGTCGAAAGCGACAAAGGTCACAAGCTTTCATTGGGCGACCAAGAAATAAGAACCTATCTTATGTATTTGGAAATTCCCAATATAAATTTGTTTCGATGTTGGAAAGATCGAATATTATATTCACCTCGAAGCTTAAAAGGAAAGGCAACTCTAACGACATTGTTGCTTTTATGAATGAAGTACTACTCACTGATATCGTAAATGACAGTCTTTAGCAACAAAAACACTTGCTTAACGATAAAATCAATGTTGATCTATCATATATTTTAGTCAAAGGATTTATAAGAATGGAATAAGAACATCGTCGTATTTCTTTTCCTTTTAAACTTCTCTGTGTAGCCGGTAATATCAATGGGTTGAACTGTGACCGCTAAATAAAAGTTAAAAAAGTTAAAAAAAACAACAACAACATGTTACTACTGATTTGTAAATCGTGAGTTCGAATCCCGCAGGGAGTTTAATGTTTTCCCCTCATATTATTTTACTCTTGAAACTATTTTTCATTAAACAATGGAACTAAGATTTGTTGACTTCAGAATACTTTTGCAGGTTTTTTTTCTAGAGTGGCATACATATCTTTAACTACCTCAGTAACTATCCGGGGTAAGTATGCAGTATGAATGACCAATCCTCTATGTAAATGGAATTTCGTGGAAACAGTTTTGACTATATATTTTGTTAGGAAAAGAACTGCCAATACGAACGAATACGGGCAAACCCTTACCAGAGATATTCAACACTCCAAGCCCAGAAATAAGCGGGAAAGTGACCTTTACAGTGAAATAACTGATTCTGTAAGTATATTGAGAGGCAACGGTATATGTTGTGAGACACTCTATCTATCTATCTATCGATCGATCGATCATCTATGTTCTAATCGTCAATACGTTCATGTCAAATGGTGATCACTGCATTTAAATTAGTGGCACTGCCATGGGAACTAAAATGGCATTATCGTATGGAACGCAGGTTACTTATGCAATCGCCGTTTAGGCCGCTAAGCTGGCTGTATTTCATAGAAGACTTTCAAATGAAGTAGAGCAACAGCCAATACAATCTCAATAATGTCATGGCCTTTGCAAACTTGTCCGACAACTCTATCAGATCCACTGGGGAAATGCACCATGTATCTGATTCCAAGACCACGTTCTTTGAAACTATAATCACTATGATAGATGGCCAGATACCTCAGTCTCTACACCAACCCCACTGAATTTGATGTCGTCATTCAGAATGTGTGTCAAAAGATTTAGTCGTAAGAATGTTACTTACAATCAATGTTATTGCAATTTCAGCAGAAAGTTAAGATTTCTCACGCCCGCCCAATAAAACAAAACCAACGTCAACGGGAGGATGATGTCATCTATAATCATCTGTTTGAAAGAGGTGTGGCAGCTGAGCAAGAAGAATACTATGACCACGCACTTCCTGTTCATAATGGCCTCAACATCGATCCTGAATATTATGGAACAGTGGTAATTGAGAGAGACAATTGTGTGGAGGATCCTGCAACCCATGGCCAAAGTCAAACATTTCACATAGTTGATAACAGAATTGAAGAAACAAATATGTTAGAAAACAATGCTTACTTTATTCTAGAGAACGAGGGCCAATGGGGACCCTATTGATTTAAGGAACATGTATCCCTCTCCTATCTGATTTCATTACATTCGGATTGAATATTAATAAAATTCATCTAATTAAAATAATAAAATGTGAATAATGAGTTGTCTGTACGTCTATTATGTAGGAGGAAATTATGTCCATTCTCTGCAGTGGGTGCGATCACGTCCATATAAAAACGAAGGATAATAGATAAAGGGATGTTGAAATAAAGTCACAAAAGAGTTACTGTCAAAGACCAATACAGCTCGAATGAGAATGAAACCACAACTATCTGGTTCACTATATATATATATATATATATATATATATATATATATATATATACATATATTGGATCAGCTCTTTGGACGAATAAGGCATGTCCTAATTCGCTCCACTTTTAACATTGATTGGCAAGCCTAAAGACCAAAACACATGTAGTCTGCGTTGTAAATACGTATGTAGATTAGTGTAGTTATAGTGCTAGATGTATTTATATGTAGTTTTTGTTATTATTCGCTGTTGATATTGTCCACATTATGTAGTTCTTTTCGTTTGTCCCGAAGAAGGGACGGGTGGTCCCGAAAATTTGACAATCTGGTTGTTCGTGTCGTTGGTCATTTTAGTCCTTTGTATAATTGTTTGTATTTGACCTTGTATCCATGTTGTGGATCCGACACTTTGAGGTACCGGGTGTTGTTGGAACTTTAGTGCTTATATATATATATATATATATATATATATATATATATATATATTATGGAATGTGTCGTTCTGATTTTCAATATTTATTTACAACTGTGCCGAATCAACTTCTAATATATCTATCTATCTATCTATATATATATATATATGATTTATGGAATCGGATTTTGTTTACAGTAATGAGATTTTGGGATCTAGTGTGTTTATAGTAATGGGATTTGTGAATGAATCTTGAAAATAAACAGAAGTGAATTTGAAACTTAAAACTGAAACTTGATGTAAGCTGTCAACATAACGCGGAAGCTACACTTATGACGGCTGATCGTAGTGGTTTATGGATTTCCCGTGAGACGCTCATATTCAGAATGTTTGGAAATGAATTGTGATTATACAAAGGAAGTATTATAGAAAACAACATGGCTGGTATAGTAGGTAGGTCTGGTAGAAAGAGTGGGGTTTTGTTGTATACATGTGTACATGTATGTTATCGGGTTAAACGAATGTATTTTTAAAAAAAATCATCCAGATATTCATTTTGTCATTAAAACAGCCCCATTGAGCCGAATGTTCATGTATAGATTTCTGATCAAATTTTGTGTTGTCTGTATGCACTTACATGTATGACTTCAACTTGTCAGCTATTCTCGAAGTGTCTTTGTCATAAAGTTTGATTTCCTAACACCTCAAAAAGATTAACGGAGGCTTCGAATGCTTCTATGGTTTTTAATTGACCAAGCTATCTAAATACAACATGTATAAACACTGACTCCGAGAAAAAAAGTTTTTGACGTTTGACTATGATAGGTGAAGATAGCGAACTGTGGCTAATCTCATAAATGCTATGGAGAATAAAAAAAAAAAACAAAAAAAAAAACCCCAAAAAAACCAACAACAACAAAAACAAAAACAAAAAAAAAAAAAAACCCAGGAAGACACGGACTTCTGACAACACAGAGGACCTACCTGTCACATTCACCGCTCCAGCTTTATCTTGTGCAAAGACACGTGACATCACCTGAATCAACAAATCTATGCTGTTTTAATAGTGTATATTAAGATGAACGTATCTATAACTATAAGTAGTTTTGATATAAATAGTGTATATTAAGATGAACGTATCTATAACTATAAGTAGTTTTGATATAATATGAAAACACTTAGTACTTTATAAAACGGACATTGGTTTCACGTAATGCTTCATTTACTTTTTAAATCCTGAGTCTACCTCTGGTGTGTCCAGGGGTGGGTGCTTGCCTAACTATCTATTTTGTATTGCTTATGGGAGTTATGAGATTGATCACTGTTTGTTATCACTTTAATGATAATTATTATTTCATGGCTAATGTTCGAAGAAACACTCCTAAAATCTGGAGAATGTTGGCATGTAATATTTTGACCATTATTGAAATTTTCGAGAAATAATAAGATCCGAGCCGAAATATTATGAGACAAGTTATTGCAATACAATCTGATTAAAACCAGATCCTGAGATTCGCTCACTTAGATCGCCTAGTGTAGCGATCTAAAGTGAGCGGATCTCAGGATCTGGTTTTAATCAGATTGATTGCAATATGAATATCAACAAGATAAATTGTATCAACAAGGATTACTTATCAGATATGATGTGAGAGGCTTTGGTTGCCAGTTTCGATGATATATCAAGTATCAATTCTTATTATATTTCGGCTGTTAATGACCAGAAAATACCAGTCATGATTTAAAACTTTTCATTAACATTGATACATGCAATTGGATGAATTGAAAACGTGTGAAACTGTTATGATTTATTCATATCAATCCTATTTATGTTTCACTTTCAAAATATGATGACAAAATCAAAATGCACACATCATCAACATAAAAAACATTACGTGTAAATTCAAATCTAGCTTTTTAAAACTTTTTTTCATTTCACTAAGATGTTCCACATGGAGCATAATAGTACAAAAAAGGTCAAATCAACAACAACAATGTTGAACACAATGAACGAAACACAACAGGAAGGTAATATCATACAGATATGGACAGTACTAACTTATAAGGTAAAGGAATTAAGAGTTATTGAACTTGCACTAATGAATTGACACGTGCATTAATATTGTGAAAAATTGCTCTCGCAAGCTTACACAATTTTATACGTATGTACCAATCGTGTCAAAATTCACTTTTTTATTTAACAAAATTCCAAATATATATATTTTTAAAATCTATTCTGAATATCGATCCTATTACATTAAAAAAATTGGTAGACATAATCAGACAACAAATGATTTTAATCATACTGAAGGAAATTTAGATGCGTTACGATATATCAGAAAATATTTTAAAAATTAAAACCGAAAAATGAGTTCACGGCGCATGGTAAAATTTTGTTATTTAAAAAATGCATTACATAATGT